>NC_137637.1:12728182-13113182 GCF_963383615.2 Lipophrys pholis
AATGTTTGTAATATTCCAAAGCCTTTACTCAGTTTCTGGAGGAGGTCATTCCAGTCACCATCTTCTTGATCTTCTCATCATTAGTCAGTATGTTGGCCTTCACAGCACAGTTCTTGTCCTGCTGGTCTTTGATTTGCTGCTCCAGCTCAGCCAGCTCTGCTTTCAGAGGGTCCAGCACCCGGTCTGTTTCTCTGGAGGTTAAACAAAGATACACATGTAATTACAAACACACCAACTTCACTCGTGTGGACGCTCGTATGGGCGTCAATCCCCCACTTATCATATAGTCGTTTATTCGTCTGAGTTTCAAGTTAAGAACTGGAAAACATCTTTTTTTTTTTTTTTTTGCAATTCTACCCAGAAACGTATGGAAAAGATTAATATTAAGTCAATGAAAACATTTTACTGTATATCTCTAAATCAAAGATTCCTAAATCAACATAAAAACAAGGTAATGAGGGCCAGAACTATATAAATATTTATCTTGATTTAACAACTGAAAAATCCAACCTCTGCTCCCGCAGCAGGGCCTGTGCGTGGTCCTTGTTTTCCTGCCGCCACGACTGAAGCTCAGCCTGCATGGTGTCCACGTCCTCGTGGCTGTAGTTTAGGAGCCTTTCCAGAGACACGCAGTTCAGGGAAATCATCTGGAAGGATGAGCGAAGCCGCTCGATGTCACTTTTCACCATGTCCCGTTTTTTCTTCTGCGCCACCTCCGACACCAGGTTCTGGAAGAGAAACGACTGGTGAAGCTCAGAAGCAAAAAAAAAAAGACAATTACAGCACAGGCGCCAGGGATGGAGGGTGATGACTGAAAAGTAAAACGTGTAACACTGAAGATACAGCAGAACCAAAGCAGGAAGACGTTCACCATCCTAGAACTTTGATAGAGTGCAGAGGTGGACCGAGTACAAAGTTGATTCTGTGTTTTACATGTAAATGCAGGTAAAGGAACAATAAATCATTAAAACCTGAACTCATATATATCGTCTATACGTTCACAAAACCAAACAATTACTCGTGAAAATCACTACAATCTCAAGGTCACTGAGGAGGATCAACAAGACCCAGGACCTGCTGCTGCCCTTCTACAGCTGTTCTGTAGAAAGCATCCTCACCTACAACATCCTGGTGTGGTACAGAAGCAGCTCACAGGCTGACAAGAACTCTCTGGAAAGAGTCAGGAAATCGGCAAAGGACATCATAGGAGGACAGCTGTCTTCTCTGTCAGACATCTGCAACACCACATGTCTGTGCAGGACTCGAAGCATCACCTCTGACAGTTCACTCCCGGGACACAACTTATTCTCACTGTTGCCCTCAGGAAAGAGGCACAGATCCATCCAGGCACCACCAGATTCACATTTTACCCAAGTGCAACACGGGTGCTGAGCACTCAACAAATTCTACATCGTGTTTAATGATAGATGTTCATTATATTTGTATCCTCAGTCTTTCAGTGAAGCGTAAAACGTGCACCATATTTATACACCTTCGTTGTTGGCTGTCATGCTTATTGGGTTGTTTTATTTCCCACAAACCCTATTTATGGCCCCATAGAGATTAAACTGGGCTGGATGTATATTCACCCATCCTGAGGACAGCCTGGAGTTTGGAGTCTCACACGAGGACACTTTGGCACATACAACGGCAGAGACGGGGATTGAACTGTTAACCTTGGGACTGGATGCCTGGCTCAAAGGCAAATGGGCTTTAGCTGCATAGTCCCTTTTTTTTACCCTGTTCACATCCTTAATGGTTCACTCTGTTCATCACATTCACACATTAACTAACAGACAAGGTCTTCATTGAGAGTGAATTAGGGTTCGGACAGTGAACAGGTGAAAAGCTGTAGCTTCGGGACTGGAACAAAACCTTTGACTTTATGTCGACATAAAGACTTGCACGCAAAGTTTGTGACTAAAAGAAACCGCCTGTTTCTTTCCCATCAAGGTTTTAGCCCAGAGCGGACACAAAACACAAACAAAAATCACATGTCCCCAGACCAAAACCAGAACTTGATTGTTATGTGCATGCCGTCTCTCTGAGAAGATATTTGTTTACATTTCACAGCACAAGAAAAGAAAGTGTTGATTAAAAAAAAAATAATCTAAGTTTTAAAAGCTTTCTCCAAAGCTGACAGATCCTTTTAAACCGTGAGCAAAACAGAGAAGTTCATAAGCCATCCATCCATCCATCCATCCATCTTCTCCGTTTCCGGGTCACGGGGGCGGCAGTCTGAGCACCGTCACCCAGATCACATTGCACTGACGAGGAACCTTTCCTGTGGGTGGTGAGCCTACGGGAAGGTGGCTCCCGGTGTGGGACATGAACCCTCTACCTTGAGATTGTGAGGCTCATGCTCTACCAACTGAGCTAGTCGGGGGCGTTCTCACGCTAGGTCATAATAATAATTAAACATACCTTAGATATTGGAGCCAGCCATGAAAACAAGCTCATTTTGCACTGGACATCTTGGTATGTGCAACAATAGTGTGTGGTCTGTTAAAAGGCCGCGCTTGCTTGTGTGGTTATTAGCGCATCAGCTTCACTGAAGGGGAACATTTTTGTGGTTGTGAGGCAGAGCAATTACACCTCCCTGTTCCTTTTTGTTTATGTCTTTCTTTTGATAATAATTAAAAGTTGCAGTGTGGTTTTCAATGTGGTCAAACCGTGCTCCCAAAGAGCAGACTCTCCAGAAGGACCAGCTCAGAGAACTCAATGGGATATCTAACTTTGGGTGCGAAGTCGCTGATACTGATGATTTATCAAGAACAAGGCTTACGCTGTCCACGAGTGGCGAGAAAGAGGACTTTTGCGTACAACACATACCTGCCCTTCAGCCTTTGGAGACGAGGTCGAAGATTCATATTCTTTCTTCGTGTCGAGGATCTTTTTCACAAGTCCACCTACAGTGAGCAAAGACCAGTGATTCAGCAGAAGAATCAATCAGAAGATTTGGAATAAAGGCCTAAAGAATAAACAAACCATACCGTGTTTCTCCTCACTGTCCAGTTCTGGTGCAGGTTCCTGTAATCAAGACAATTAGTAGATACCTATCCAAGGCTTGTGTTTTTAAGGAAATCCCTTTTAAGATACTCACTGCCCGTATTCCAGGAGCATCTGAGGGGGGAAGGGCTGCCTCCTCCACCAGAAACTGCTCATCATCCTCTTCATCCTCAGAAAGCTTCTCCCCGTCCACGATGACCTGTGCTACGAGCTCGGCACTAGACAGCCTGGAAGATAAACCAAGCACGACACTCATTTTCCAATGAAATCTCCTATTCAAACAGCAGGGTATATGTACCCATGATGATCTAAAGATTATTACATATTTAGATTTTCTGATTTATGAATTTCAGTGCACATGAATGGCGTCACCTCTCAGCTGCAGTTCTGTCATTGTAGCTTTCCTGTCTCTTGACTGGAGCTGGGCGAGCGCTGCTCAGTCGCGGTATTGGTCGCCTGCCGTGGAATAAAAAAGGATGCGTATAACGAATAAAGTCTCAACATCACCACTCACTTTAGATTTTTTATTTTTTTTTAAACATGTTCCACAAGATGATGTTCTAACTTGCGAAACAAAGACTCTGCACCAGACCTCGGACATGTTGCTAAGTTTTGGTCCGGTGAGAGCCACAGAGTCAGTCAGCTGTCGGGAGGATAATTGTTTCTCTGGACAACATTCAGAACATTAAACACAGCTGCTGTATTACAACTTCCCAAACCAACCAATCCTAGCAATCAGTCAGCTTGAACAACTCAACTTTCATCACTCAATAAACGGAGAGCTGTAGAGCCGATGTTGGATCGGGCCCAGAATAAAGTTTGAGGAACAAAACAGCACAATACGATATAATAACACAGGAGCTGCCCTTTTACCTTCAGAAGCATTCTTTCTGTTAAACTGCCAACACAAACCGCACGATCAGAGCCAAATACATGATTTATTCTAATTTCTTGGGAGTGGACTATGACTCAGATTTATATTTATGGGTCATGCACAACGTACGATGTGCTTACAAATGATAATTAACGCTGTAGCACTCGTCTGATGTGTCTGAATAAAACAAATATCAAACCGAAGGTTAAACGTTCGATCCCTCATCTTGCCCTTTAAACCATTTTAATTGTCATTGGGCAAGACACTGAACCCCAAATTGCTCCAGTCATGTGCCAGCACGTTGCATAACAGCTGTTATTACTGGTGCATGTGTGTGTGTGTGCATGGGTGAAGTATTTAGACTGCTAAAGCAGCAAAAAGAAGAGATTATATAAATCCAACAACAGCAGTACCACAACCAATGTATAGTTGTGAAAGTTATGTCAGGCCTGTCACGTATTATACAGCTTGTGTTGTTTACATCCTTTGATCAAGTGTAAAAATGCCACAGGACGGGGACAATTCAACACAATAACACTGAACAATGAAGGGAAAATATCCAGGATTTGAGGAAAAACATCAATCAGACCGGGCAAGATGGAGTGAAGAAATCCCGGTTCATTTATTTCGCAGCACTCGGACTCGAGCCAATTCAAAGTGCTTCACAAGTACTTGGAGATACATTAAAAACAAACAACGATTGAGTGCTTTAGAAACCGGAGCAGCCAGCTAACAAATATTTCTAATGAACAACTGCTTCACTTTGCACATACTCAGGTTTTAAACAAACATTTACAAGTTTCTTAACCACATTTCTCTTGTATTGTCCAAATTTGACTGAGTTAAGCTTCCACTTCACCCTTCAGCCTGGTTTCTTCCAGGATATTGTTATAATCACCGTCATCAAAGAACAAAGGCTGATGGACATCTTAGGACTGACAGCCTACCACAATCCTACGTCATATCGTCATTGATTTTTGGTCTCGTATTGCAGTGTGTGTCCAACTGCAGAATGCGACAGCAACATAAATAGACAAAGAGCTGCAATTTTTGCTTTGGTTTCCTGCTCCCTGCGCTGTCTCAGAGAACCGTGAACGAGGGCGGAGGAGTTTACAACACTGACCTGGACGCCATGTCTGATGGCACGGAGTCTCCATTTTCATGGGGGACTTGTCTCTGGGCGGACTGAGCATCTCCATCTGGTGGGGAAAAAAAGGGCTTTAGTTAGTTCGTGGAAGAAAGCAGCATCCGCTGTTTAACTAGCATCTGGATAGTGGATGGATTCAACAAGGCTGAAACGGGAACTCTATAACTGTGTCATTCATGAGCTTGAAACATGAGCTCAATGCCGAATAAAATTGTTTCACCACTGGATTCTCCTGCAATCTAACCTCTCACCGTCCCATAACATCATTGATGAAGGGGTGAGGTTGACTTTTTATTGCATAAATCAACTATCTGGTAAATCGAGGATGGTCTAGGGAGATTTTCGCAGTGGTTCTCTAAAAGGCAGGAAAAATGTGGGATCCAGAGGAATAATCTTTCTCTTCCTGAACATTTTTACAAGAAATAATGATAATAATATTATCTGTGTTGCCTCAAACAGGTGAGACACATAATGCTTCAATGTTTGCTGATATAGATTTTTGTTTGCTAAAATCCTCAAAATGCCCTTTTGGCATTGAACTGGGTCCAAAGAAAAAGAGAGAACTCTTACCGCTTTCACTGTCAGACTCATCTGTTTAGGAGAAAACACAGCACAATGGTATCTAAATACAGAAACATCATTCCAGAGCAGTGTGACCCTACCCTCTAAGTGTGGAGCAAGTATGAAAACAGATGAGTGACTGTAAATCTTCAAACTATTTACAAGAGAGTGACTTAGTAGAAAACTGTTTATTAATGCCAGTTCCCTGAAGCTTTGTGATGAGTCACTTTCCCTTCCCACTGAGGGGAAGGAGTCACTGATTTCTTTGTGAGAGCAAAGTAATTGAGTGTAAAAATCATTGTGGACGTACTTAAATGAGCCTTTCTGTCAGTGCAGAGTACTACAGGTGTATTCCACAATAGATAGTTGTTTATTCTGTGAAATGTGTCTTGCTGGTGTAGTTGATTAAAATGGGATGTTGTGGGGAAAACAAATTGGGAAATTACCTTGACCTCCAATTTGGGGTGTTTTTCTCTGCCCTTTGGCAGATGAAGGCCGAGGTATTCTAGCAGGACCGTGGGTCTGTAAATGGAACAAGAACAATACAACTTTAGTATTATAAACTCTGAAAAGCAACATGGGTTTACTACCACTTGATGTACAAACCACTGACGGCTCATATATAAGCTATAGTTTAGAGCAGTGGTTCGATACTCCTTTTTCTTGGAGCTCCCCCATTTAAGAAAGGCTGCAGACCCGTTCTCTGAGCTCTGATTGGCCAAAAGTATTACAATGAAGCCAAACACTCGCAGACACATCCTAAAAGCTGGACGATAGAGCAGGAAAAGCTCTGGATAAGCAGAATCTAAACCTAAACTAAAGTGATAATTTCACCAAACACAGACACAAGTCACTACAGCCAAGCACATAATGTCAGTGATATACTAGACTATAAGTATTAAATACCTTTTTGGATGAATTTGACTGCTTGTAAAAAGAAGAGGCACCACATTAGAATATGATTAATTCATTAACACCTACATGAAGTGATGGTTAGACTCATTAAGTTGACAAACAAGCAGATCCAGCAACTCTCTCCTTGTTGAATTAACGAATCTCTGGGAAAGAACAGTAATATGTTTGGAGTCAACTCACCGCTGGCACAGGTTGGGCTGTTTTGCCGGGTTTTTCAGTTCTGGTTTTCTTCTGGGGTTGTTCTCGCTCACGTTCTCCGTCTCTGTCTCTGTCACAGTCTTTGTGAGCATCTCTGTCTTGCTCTTGTCTCTTCTCCCGGCCTTTGTCTCGCTCCTGGTCTTTTTCCCTTTCTCCCCGAACCTTGGCCTTGGTTGGTCCTTTGTCCTGGTCTCTGTCCGTTTCTTTTTCTCGCTCCCGGACTCGGCTCTTAGCGTTGTGGTCCTGCTCGCTGCGCTGGTGCTTGTCAGACCGATCCCTGTCATGGTGGCGCTCTTTGTCTCCATCTCTACGGCGCCTGTCCTGCTCTTTGGGCTGGTCAAGGTTTTTCTTGTCCCGGCTGCCACGGCGCTCAGTGATCTTTTTCGTCTCCTGGAATTGTTGATTTCAACATGAGAATTCAAGGACAGAGATGGTGACACACCAGTTAAATGATCCTCGTATCAAGAGAATGAATGCTAACACATTCAAATGGCATGCGATTTAGTGATGAAAGAAAAGGAGTTCCACCTCTCTATCTGGGTGACGTTCCCGTCCCTGATTGCTCTCCTTGTCCCGGGACTTGGGGTTGCTGGCCTTTGTCTTCATGTCCAAGTTGTCTCCTGAGAGCACTTTCTTCACTGCTTTGTCACTGGACATCTACAAGTGTGAGAAATTCCAATTAACCGAGTCCAACAAAAACCAGTGAGGCTGTCTGGAAGTTCATCAAAAAGGGTAACGGAGTGTGTAAAGGACATGAAACTGAAGGAGGTGACAGAAGGATTCACTACTGAGGCAGAAAATATCACTGAGACAACAACTGTACATTCAGTGTTACATGTTCGTTTGAGAAGGAAGCAGTCGCTTCGGGACAAAAGGCCAAAATGTCATTGCTAACTCTATTAGCTTAAAGCTAACAACTAGTGATTAACTATTTTACTCGACAACATCACCACACAGACACACTTAATTGACATCCTCATATTCACTGAAACACTGAAGCGCGCTTTTGCGACTAGAACCACATGTTTTGTAAAAAGCAAAGTCATACTGCGTAAGCTCTAAAAAGAACCATTTTAAAAAGCTCTGAAGCAACATATTATCCACACAGTTTAAAGAGCAGCTGTTCCCCAAGCATTAGTTAATGGGTTTACAGTTAACAGTTACAATTATTCTTAATGCAGCTATTCAGTGTAAGCGTCTCAGTGAGACGGACCTTGTTGAGGCAGCACTTGGCGATGGCCTGCAGCAGCTCGTTGGTTTTCTCAGGCTCAAGTCCGGACACGATGCGTGAGGGCTTCGCTGCCAGAGGCTTGCCGGTCACCAGCATCACCACGTCTATGGCTTTCTGAAGGAAGGCCATTTTCAGGTACTTATCCTAGAAGGAAAAAAAACAAAATGTGATGGAAACAGCTGCATACAAAACAGAACTGATTCCGTAAATAAAGGAATTGCATTGGGATTTATGTCCCAACACCTTTAAGACTTGTGAGACGTGCACATCTTACAGGAGGATTTTCTTAGCATGCAACTTACATGGCACATAATACACTGATACAACTTAGACTACTCTCTGCGAACAAACAACTTCTTACTATGTTTGACTCAACTACTCCAAATATTTGGACCCTTTAATTGTGATTGTTCATTTGAATTGAGCCGATTTCTTGACTTCATCATACATTATTGTTTACATCAGGGGTGTCAAACAAAAGGCCTGTCGAGAGACCCCTGGTTTACATCTTGCAATGTGTGACCGGAAACAGTCATGTTAAAGGGACACAAACATCCACAGAGGTTTTCAAAGACTATTTCTCCTGATTCAAGTTATAGTTCTGAATAAAGCAAATGAGTAGCAGATAATTTTTTCTTATGAGGCCACATAGAAAACAAAAGTGAAAATCTGGATTGCACAGAAGCTCTCCAGGCCAATAATGAAATACATAATTGATACAAAGCATTAGACAGACAGTGTGGAGGTAATTGTAGATAACAATATGCCACCAGCAGACTTCAGTACTGTGATGTTCTCCACAAGCTTCCTGAACAACCTTAAAACAAGTGCAGGTAAGATTTAAAACAGATACGAGAGCTAAAAACAACAGTTTAATATTAATCTAAGGTTTAAGGCCATGAGGTTAGAGAGCAGTAGTGAGTAAATGAGAAGGCTTTTCTCTTCCCAGTGGGACATCTTGCCATGCAGTATTAACCAGGGGTCAGCTCATGGGCAGCAGGCACCTCGGTGAGCCCTCACGAGTCACACATGTTGCCAGAACTTCTCACTCAGAGTGTTTTATAGCTAACGTGTAGGATTACACACACACAGACACACAAATGCCACTTAAAGCATTGATGATGTCATTATCAATCACACAGTTTCGTATGAATTCAGGCAAAATCAGATTAATATACATGAAACACAATCAACAAAAAGACAGATCCGTTTGGTTTAGTAGCCTCAAGCTAAAAGAAAAATAACAACAAAAAAGGCAGAAAACTGTCAACTCACTGTCACTAAGTCGGACTTCATTTCATTTTCTTCATACAGGCCCTCCAGAAAACCTGTTGTCCTGATGACCTAAACACAGTGAGGAGAAAAGGGGTGGGGGGTGGGGGGGGGGGGTTAAAGACATCTGATCATCCTCACAATCAGACTCTTGTGACTTGAAAATGTACTTTCCAAACAAAAATCAAGTATTGAACAAAGTAATTTGTTAAGACAGACTCAAAAGTCACTGCTAATGGGAGTACAGGAGTCACGAATACCGATACACTTTATCGAATATACATGAGCCTTCAGTGTAATACGAGACCACCAAACAGGTGGAGAGTGGTAATGAGGTCTCACCTCTCTTTAAAAAGGCAAAACAGATTTTACTCTGCTTGACACCTCAGTCAATTTACCCTGCTATGTGTTACACATTACACACATTAGCAATGACAAAGGAGGGATTTCTATTTGAAAAAAGTCATATAATTTAAACCAATAAAGATCAATTTCGTTCAAAAAACAAATCCTCTAGAAAGTCTGCAGCTGGCAAAATAACAATTACAGTAACAATTAAAGGTGCAAGCAGTGTTGGTCGGGACCTCGGACCCTGGCCCGTCGGGGTCTGCCCAATCACGGCCTCTGGACCAATCATACCCTCTGGCCCCTTTAAATATTGATCAAATACAAATTTTGAAGTTTGCGGTATGTCTGCTAACTCTCTTAGCTTAGTCTGGGCTAACGCTACTGCACTAGCCAACCAAT
This sequence comes from Lipophrys pholis, assembly GCF_963383615.2. Taxonomy (NCBI): domain Eukaryota; kingdom Metazoa; phylum Chordata; class Actinopteri; order Blenniiformes; family Blenniidae; genus Lipophrys; species Lipophrys pholis. The sequence goes on from NC_137637.1 coordinate 12,738,137, forward strand.
GTTCACAGTTTCTAAAGCGTTGCTGTGAGTATTTTCACCAATCCGAGGGAAATTAGCTCAGGATGCATATCAAACATTAGCTGTTTTATCTTCAGTTACAGCAATAAACTGAGTCTCACCTCGGTGATGATATCATGAAGGTAACGAAATGGCGGCTTGCTTAGCAGCGTCTCGGTGAGAGCTGGCTTCTTTATCACCTTCCCCAGCGTCTCCTGGGTCTTCTTCGCGATTGCCACATTCATGTCTGTGGTCAAACATAAAGCCCTGTAAGCTTTGAAACGCTGACAACACACTAGTAACACACAGATATAGCACAAAATATGACCATTTCAAAGTGGTGTATAATTATGATGATGTATAAGTAATCCCATCAAATCAAACATTTGAATGTGTGTCAAAATGTTACAGGTTAAAATAAATGAATCAACTAATAAGCATCAAAAATCTTGAATTTATGACACCAAACTTAAATGACACAGGGAAAAAAAGAGTGAAGAAAACACAATTAAACATTTTTTTGTATACTAATATAGCCTGTACACCCAAAACGATTGTCCACCAGCAGATTTTGAATGCTTGTTACCATAAGCACTAGGACACAGGATATGTACTGTAAATCAACATGCCTTATGCTGAGTTTTGCTTGTTTTTTGTTTTGATTAGGGAAGGTTTGATGTTTTAACACATCAAACTATGACAAGCTGAATTGAACTCTTAACTATGATATTACTTTTTTTAATCCTTCAACCTGTTTGCCGAGTTCAGGGTCCAAACAAAGGAAACAGCTTAGAAGCTGTTGAGTGCAGATATCTGTTGCTCCGCGCAAACAGCATGACAAGGTAAATAATTCTCAGAATCAGCATTTACACAATGAAATGTCAATAATTTCCTGGGTGAAAATCACCCAACTTTAGTGTTCTAGGGTTAAAACCATACATACCAACATACTAACCTGTTCACTTCTGAGTCAGTAGGTGCTATGTCCTTGTAGTCACAGTACAATCACACTATCTGCACAGTTCAGATATCTCAGCTTAAAATTGTCACAAACAGAAAAAAAGCTGAAGCAATGAAGTTCTGTGAATTGCCCTGTGTTTGAATGGTGCTCTATCAATACTTTTGCTTTGCCTTTGAACACCAAAGAAGTTAAGTTCAGTAAAGAAAATCACATGATGTCATTAAAGGAAGAAACCAGTGTTATGAGTGATCAACACATTAGTTTGTATAGCAGTATAATCCGTTTGTATCTCTTCTGTTTAGAACTGTTATATATATGTAAGAACCATTTGGTGTGTGAGGCAGAATAATTGAACTATTGAGCCTTAGGAATAAGCAGACAACTGACCTTGGTTCACAGGCAGATAATGCCATGCTGGAAATGGGGAGTTAGGGACTCTTAGAAGAAAACCAGCAGGAGAAGGTCGTAAATCAAGAAGTCGCTAGTTTAAAGCCGGGAAGAGGTAAGGCCTGGTACCATTATAAGATCACAAATCTTCCCGGGACAGAACAATAGAGATGTGTTCAGTTTCGGTAAAAACAACTCTGACATCATCCACATCATATATGAAAGGAGGGGTGAAAGAAAATGCTTTAAAAACCAATGTTTTGGGGAACTCGGGGCTCTTGCACTCTGACGCCTGATTCTCCCAGACGATCTGATGTTTGAGCCCGAGATCTCGCCGTATTTCCTGTACACTGCCTGAAGGTAAATATTAATAAACACATTGTGATGAATATCGTTTCTGTTACTTCATCAATTTTAAGAACACATTAATGACTGCTTTTCCTTCACATCAACCTTTCATTTTGGGATCTGAGCCACATCTCAATGCATATGTATATTAGCCACACACTGTGATGGCATATGTAAATTAGCCACATCCCCAATCAAAATGGAAAAAGAAACTACTCACTACTTCACTCGTTCAGTCTCTTTACAAACATTTACACAGAATTGCGTGAATGCTGGAAGAAATTGCACAATTACTTTTCAGTGTCTTCTGTGTGTGTTTTTTTGGCTAAGTTCTACAGTTTTTATCCAATTCTGTCCATTCTAGTATCATAACGTGCAACAGAGAGCCTTTCTGCATAAATTTAAAATATGAAAATAAGATTATTGAAGGTGCTGTGTGGTTAAAGTTCCACAGTAATGTTTTAAAACCTGCTGATCAAGAAGGTTTGGCATGAACTCAAACATAGAGGTTACCTGATGGTTTCTTTGTAAGGTGTCAGCTCACTGGAGGACATCCACCTCAGATGGTTCATTATTGTTCAGATTAAATCCTCTGGTATTCTGATACATTTTCGTGTCGAGGGTCTGTACTACGAACCTTGATAAACATATCCAGGATCTCGCTCTGTTTCCTAGGTTGACTTATCCAGACACGCGTGATACGGCGAAGCAGGACCGAAGCCTTGTTACTACCACACAAAAGGTGCAGGGATGAAACAGGATGGTCTGGTTCGGTTCTGGTGTCCACCGCAAGAATTGCGGATTTTACGGAAATAACCGCTCCAAAGGTTGACACTTTTCGGCCACCCTTCCATTGGGGTACTCAGGACAACAGAATGGGTCCGGTTTTGAGGAGCCGTCTGCTGATTGGTCAGCAGGGGTGGACTGACGATCTGGCATACCGGGCACTGTCCCCGTGGGCCGGTGTCTCTGGGGGGTGGTCAACAGGTCCCCACCCGCACCCGATTAAAGCATAGGCTGACTCTGTTATGGAACGCACACTGACGTAACCCAGTAAATGTAGTATGAATTGAATCCTGTTTGTTTATTTGTTTGTGTATTTAAAAGGATCGCCATTAGCGGACGCCAAAAAGACAGCTAGTCTTCCTGGGGTGCAGACAGTACATACAAAACAATCATCACATCTCAATTACTCACAATCTCAATTAAAAGAAGAAAAAAACAAAAACAACACTAAAAGCACTTGTTAAAATAAAAACAATGAAATAGAGAAAAGGAACATACCCTTCTTGTATCACATGACAAAACCTCGCTCAATCAAATTATTAACATTATATTATGGTGTTGACAACAAAATACATTCTTAGTCTCTTTTTAAAAACAGTTTTTCCCTTAATATCACGAACCACAACTGGAAGATTGTTCCAAAGCACAGTTGCCCTACAGAATACAGTCCTCTTCATAGAGTTAGACTTAGGTAGGGGTAAAGTGATCTGTCGACTATTCGCCCCTCTAGTGTAATGTGAATGCATATTTAAGCAGTAAATTATATTATCATAAAGAAATTTAGGAGTCTGAGTGTTAATAATTCTGTGAACGTATATTAATATATTAGCAGATAGTCTATGCTTGACAATCAGCCAAGCAAGACGTTCATGCATTTCTGCAGCACGAGTTCTTGCAGAACAACCAAGAACCAGTCTTGCAGCTTTGTTTTGAGCCACTTTGATGCTGCAGCCCATACAACTGAACAGCAATCTAAATGACTTAAAACCAATGTACAAACAACACGAGTAAGCAACTGTGAATTAAGAAACGGTGCACATTTACACGCTATGGCAACAGCTCGACCCATTTTGGCAACAACTTTGTTGATGTGATCAGACCATGACAATGTGCAATCAAGCCAAAGTCCAAGAACCTTCACCGTTTTTACTTGCTGTATAGTAATAATAATAATAATAATAATAATAATAATAGCTTGGATTTATATAGCGCTTGTTTTCGAGATGACTCAAAGCACATACAGAGACCAATATTCATTCACACCAGCATCACCAGTGGTGGTAAGCTACATTGTAGCCATAGCTTCCCTGGGGCTGCTGACAGAGGCATGGCTGCCATTTTGCGCCAATGGCCCCTCCGACCACCACCAACATTCATTCACCATTCTTACCCATTCATACGAGGCAATGTGGTTAAAGTGCCTTGCCCAAGGACACAACAACAATGACTTGGAAAGAGTGCCAACCCTCCGGTTATTGGACAACCGACTCTACCACTGAGCCATGATCGTATAGTTTGACCATTTACTCGTGTATTCAATTTCAGATTATGTGATAATCTATACTTGGAACCAAATATTATACTCATTGTTTTTGATATATTTAGAATAAGTCTGTTTGTTTTGATCCAGTTAAATAATTGCTGATCGCACAAGACAGAATGTGATTAAGCTCTGAACATAAAGGGGCTGCATAATAAAGAGCAGAATCATCGGCAAACATAGTCAATGTAGCTTTACTGAGTACATACAGCATATCATTAGTAAAAATTGAAAATGACAGAGGTCCGAGGCAGCTTCCTTGAGCGACTCCACAGTCCAGGGACTTACTACAAGATAATGCATCATTAAAATAAACTCTCTGCGACCTCTCAGACAGATAGCTCTTAAACCACTTGATAGCAGAAGAAGCAAAACCAGAACTAATGAGTTTGGAATTCAGAATGTGATGGTCGATCACATCGAATGCAGTACTGAAGTCAAGTAATATTCTACCGACTCGCATTGAGTCATCAATTGATGCTAACCAGCTATCTGACATTTGTGTCATTGCAGTGCAGGTGGAATGACCAGACCTACAAGCATGTTGGAATATTGTAGTCATTGTGAGAAAAGTAATCTTGCACTTGGTCAAATACAATCTTTTCCAATAATTTACTCAGAATAGGCAAAATGCTAATAGGCTTACTATTCGAACCACAGAAAGTTGATTTTGTGTCTTTGGGTAAAGGAATGATCTTGCCCTCCTTCCAAAGCTTTGGACACACTCCACTAATCAGACATCTGTTGAATATGTGACAGATTGGTTTAGGAATATGTACAGCTGATAATTTCAACAGCCTACTATCCAAGTTGTCTGTACCAGCAGACCCAGCAATAGTAAAGATCTCAGCAACATTTCCACCTGCACATTAACCTGATGAAATTCAAAATTACACAGTTTATCCTTCATAATAATTTTTTTTATCAGCTCATCAGAGTTGGGATCAACAATACAAACCATTTTCTCTCTAAGTTTGGAAACCTTATTAGCAAAATAATCACTGAAATAATTTGCAATCTGTGATGGCTTAGACAAATGAACTCCATTCAATTCAGCAAAAGAAGTACAGGTAGATATTTTTCCCACATGATTCCATTGAGTACATTCCACATTCTCTTACTATCTGTAGCACAATCGGAGATTCTCGTTTGAAAATATTTTTTCTTTTTCACTCTGTTCACCTTGGTCACATGATTCCTTAAAGTACAATAAAGTTTTCTGTCTTCAAGAGAGCCAGAAAGAACAGCAACCTTTTTGGCCTCATCCCATCGAGCCATCAAGCTCTTTAATTCAGTATCAACCCAAGGAGCACTTTTGGTTTTAACAGTAAAATTCTTTAACGGGGTAAGCTTGTTAACAACTCTCATGAAAAGAACCATAAATAAATTACGGGAAGTATCCACATCGTCAATGACACATACCAAATCCCATTTAATGTTATCAAGTTCATTTAGAAAATTCTCCTCGTTAAATGCCCTATGAGTTCTTTTCGGAATGATTTTAGGACAGGCTCTAGGGAGCTTTGTTCTCCTGGAGACAGCAACACAGTTGTGGTCACAGAAACCAACAGTTACAGAAACGGGTGTTGAGCACAGATCAGGAATATTAACGTAAGTATGATCAGTACATTTTGAGGTTAAAGATCCTGTACTATTACTGGAAATGTATTGTGGGTTGATACATTAATTGAGATAACCCACAAGTGTCTGTCATAGATTTAAGCTTATTCTTCAGAGGACAATTATCAGATAGCCAATCAATATTTAGATCACCCAGACAGTATCTCTGTTTTCCTCAATCATTTTGTCTAACAAATTTCATTGTAAAATAACAGCAAAATACTGGCAGCAGGGATGCCAGTATTCTACTGTTATTTTACAATACAACTACTGTTATTTGTTTTAACAGTATAATACCGTTTTTTTGGATTACATTACATGACGGTAGAATAACAGGGTTATGGTTATTTTACAGCGCATCTGCTGTAAAGTATTTAACAGTATAATACTGTTTTTTGGATTACATTACTTGACGGTAGGATAACTGGGTTGGGGTACATATGGACATGGAAGAGGAGATCAGCAAAGAGTGAACAGAACAAAGACGTTTCCCAGAACCGACAGTGCAGAGCTCTCACTTTAAACCTATTCAATTGATAACGTATTTCACTTAATAACAAACTGTCTCAGCTGTGTTTGCCTCAGTTTCTATCATCAACATAGAGTTTCTATACATGCCGGCTCAATGAAGAGACATAATCATTACTGAAGTTTTTTGTTCATGCCAATCTTTCCTAACCCCTGACCTTGAATAAAACTCAGATGCAGACCTTTAATAAGTTTGAGAGCCCTGATAGAACACTAGAGAATATATACATTGCTGTAGTTTATTACAAAGTGCTCTTTTGTACAGCAGACTTTGTAAGATTGGTAACATAGATAACATTTGTATTACAAAAATGACAAGGTATTGCATTACCACATTTGGGAGAAACTGCATCCATTACAATCATTAGTGACAGGCTTTACTGAACTCAGAACATAACCTCAGACGCTGATTTGTTATACCACCAGGAACAGTGTAACAGAACAGTTTAGCTTGAGAAGAAGTATTTTACATGTGAACAATACAACAACAAGCTGTGAGTAGTTGATAGCAGCATTTGGTTGGTTTCCTCGGTCACAGATGACGAGTGCCTGTAAAAAAAACAAACAAAAACAATTAGCAACACAACGAAAAGCAAAATATGAAAGACTAAAGAAAGGAGAGAAAGAAACATAAAAATGAGGGGAGATAGCAGTTTAAATGTGCAGACTTGCCTATATGATTAAGCAAAGTTAAGGAAGCTGATATTTTTTCCTTCTTAATTTCCACAGATTGAGAAAGACGGACATTACTACGAGTACATAATAAAATGTGTTTGATATGTTTTTAATGTTACAAATGGCAGAAACACACTAACACACCTTGCTTCTCCACCTTGTGAGAGACTGGCGATTGTAGGTCCTCATCCTCACTCATTCCCTTTGGAATATCCTCCAGTGGTTGCACAGTCAACTAACCACAGGTTACCACAGGTTAGTTATGTCTTCACAAAATTGGTGATTAGCTGTAATAACAGAGCAATCTCTAAGATGTTTATTTAAAGAAATGCTTGTTATCCCACTATCTATGGCCTCATGGGGTAACACAATAGTGAAAGCTCATGCATTTGCAGTGATTGTTGTCAAACTGCCTGTGAGCTGCTTCTGCCTCTCTCTCCACTGTCAACAAGATCAGAGCTCATCCAAAAGCTCCAATATTGTATCGCTGTGTTGGTCATATATAGGTCCGTTGATCTATGTAGATGTGTTGCTCATGAAAAAAAACACAATCTCCAAATCTCCTTATCAGACCAGTTTGCTCATGTATGTATTGTATTTTATCAAGTTTGCCTGTTTGTTTTTTTTACACACACTAACGTTCATTCAATCAGGCCTGCTAACAACAAACATGTCCCACAGTGACACCTGCAGTGGAGAGATGAAGATCCTGTGTTCAGAGGTGGCCGGACCGTGAGCAGCTCCTGCATATAATAATATCCATGCCTTGAAAGACGAGTTTTGCTCGAAAGAAAGTATCTGTTGGTTCTTTGAGACCCAGTTCAGTTCTAAAAAATTTAAAATACCACTTAAATGTGTGTCATATGTAAATTTAATTAGGATTTTAAAGCTTGCAAAGGTGCAGACACTTTTTTATACGCACACCTAGTTATTAGTTCTTTGCTAAATATCATCAGTAAGATGTGGACGGTTAGCTGATCTAGGCATGATATTGCTAAATAACTGGCCTACAATCAGGGATTTCATTAACCCATTGTGTTGCTCATGGAAAAAACACAATCTCAAAATCACCTCAGTAGCAAGAAGAAAACGTTGGCTGAGTCATTGGATCTTTAAAAAGGAAAAATATACTGATATTATGGATATATGGATATTTCTGAGACATACCTTCAAGACAAAACCTCCCAAGTCCACACCTGAAGTAATTTAGAAGAGACTATACTTTTAAATGAAAATCATTTACTGGGGTCTGGAAAAACAAATCCAGCAGGAGAGTAATTATTTGATTTTGTCAAAATAATTTTTTTTATTATGTATTGTCTAAAAAAAACCACAAACCTGTTAAATTTTGCTGATATTTCTATCTCAAAGTGATGGTCCTATGCACGTCTGTTGATTTATATTAAGTTTGTACACACGAACGTTCATAAAATCAGGCCTTCAAAGGACAAACATGTCTCAACACTGCCACCTGCAGGTATTTCTTTGTAACTGCTTTTGGCGTGTGAGTTAGTTGAACATCCAGGAGTTACGGCGTTAATCAGGAGTACGTGTGGAAAAATAACCCGGTGCAGAGTGAGCATGTGTGTATCGCATTGATATATAAACAAACACGACATTTCCAGACGTGACAACACAGACTGAGGCTGCAGTGGTTATTTGACACCGAGGTATATTGTGTTAACGTGGAGTTTTACTGTGAAAAGTTCAGGCAGACATGAACCAATCAGAAATAAAAGGGCCGCCGAAGCCCCGCCCATCAATCATATCGTCATTGTACTTCATCCATGACAAAAGAAAATAGGTTTTTGGACAAAAATCTAAATAACGGAAATTCAAAAAACGACTATTTTGTTTTCTGCCTCAAATGAAAAAAAAACGAAAAAACGACTCATGTTTTAGTTTCTGATTGAGTGGAATTTGCCAACAAATCAAACCAACAAACCTTGTTAACTTTCCATTCATTGTGAAAGGACTGGCTGCACAGGGGGAATGTTGGAAAACGAAACTAAAGGCATTGTATAATAACGTATCACAATTATATAGTGTGATAAAATAATAAAAATGATTACTATTGTAGTATTAAAAGGTGGTTGAAATCAAAAAAATACTTGAGTTAGGCATTCGTCTGGACCAAAGTACTACTATGCACTATGCAAAGTTAACTTTCCATTCATTGTGAAAGGACTGGCTGCACAGGGGGAATGTTCCCTCTGCTTTTCTTGAAAGTCACCACTGTCCGACAAGAGTTTCGTTTCTCGCGTCCAGCCGGGAAAATGAAAACCGAAACCTAGTGCGACTGCTTCCCATTCCTCTGGCCGGACGTTGCTCCATCACTGCTCTCAGTCTCCGGGCGCATCTCGAGCAGGCTGAACGCTTCAACTCGTCCTCCAGGATTCCAGTCCCGAGTGTCTCTTCTCCTCCACCATGAGCACGTTGAACCAGCAGTATGAGGAGAAAGTGCGTCCCTGCATCGACCTCATCGACTCTCTGCGCTCTCTGGGTGTGGAGAAGGACCTGGCGCTGCCTGCCATCGCCGTGATAGGAGACCAAAGCTCGGGGAAGAGCTCCGTGCTGGAGGCGCTGTCCGGAGTGGCTCTGCCCAGAGGAAACGGTGAAATGATCTTCACTTCATTCGGCTTCATTCTCTCTCTCTCTCTCGCTCGCTCTCTCTCTCTCTCTCTCTCTCTCTCTCTCTCTCTCTCTCTCTCTCTCTCTCTCTCTTTGTCATGGAGTGTACAAATCTATGGAGCTAAATCCTTACCAAAAGGTAAATTTGTTCATTTGAAAAAAAAAAAAAAAAAAGTGATTGAAAAAAAATAAAAAAAACTGAATGTTCAAAGTTTGATCTTGAATTAAAAAAACAAAACATTGAATTCAAAATAAATATGAGTATGAAAAGTTCTATTCACAACAAAAGAGTTTCCGTTTACCGTTATTTTTAAAGTATGGGTGTTACATTTAACAATCTGGAATGTTTGACGGTTTTTCCATCATGGTAAATGTCAAGAATGATCCTAAACAGCCTGTCAAGGTGATCTGTGTCTTCAGCTTAACTTCTTTTACAGTTATCAGGTGATGACAGTGTATAGAGAGTAGTCGTCAATCACAATCCCAGCTCTTCTCGGTCGAAAAACACTTTCGTACACTTTAATTTTTCAAAATTCAAGATGAAACCTTGAACATTCAGTTTCAAATTCGATTTTTTTTCAATCAAATTTTTTCTTCTTCAAATGAACAAACCTTTTGGCCTGGTCTAACCTCCTTACAAAGCTTAATTAATTAATTAATTAATTTATAACGATTTTTGCGGTTACATGATTTGGACACTTGGTGGCAGTAGTTGGACACAAGTAGTAGTATGGGAAGGGCAGAGCACACATTTCTTGCAAGACCAGCAAACAACAGGAACAAACCAGAAGGCAACTAGGAAAAAGATACAGCTTTCTATAGAAAAACCCGGAATGTTCTTATTCAATGAATAAACCATCAGCTGTACTACAAGTTCAGTATGTGGGTCTGTGTCAGTTCACTCCTACTCCATCTGAGCACAAATGACATTAACTGGACGCTGGAACACTGGGAAATTGTCATTACGACTGCAAAGTTTAGATTTGATAGACTTGGTCTTTTTTAAGAACCCAGTCCTGTTTTAAAAAAAAAAACTAGTTCTAAAAGAAATTGATGTATTGTCAGGGCAGTCGTTAAAATTCAGTACAAAGAGTCTGGGTCTCTTTTAAATAAAGCCCGGGATGGAGCTCAGAAAATTGAAGGTGGAGTTTTTAGGACTTAAATTTGAGTTTAAACAATCCAGCTCATATATTAGATGTTTACTTTAAGTTAGTAGAAATGCCAGAAAGTTTTGAGTCTGGTTTGAGACGTCTGGGTCTCGTCTCTTATTTTATCTTCTAACAAGCATGTTGAAGGATTAATACTCAGCATCATCATGCAGCGGTTAGATCAGAAGTGTCAAACACATTTTAGTTCAGGCGCCACATTCAGCCCAATTCCATCTTATGTGGGCTGGACCGGTACAATAGTGCCATCAAAACATTTCAATTTGAACTTTAAAGTTTTTCTTTGTTGTGGTGCAAAGTAAATGAAGTGATTACAATTTCTATATTTTCACAAAACTCAACATTTATGACCATATAGGACCAATTTTAAGATTTTCTGGTGCAAGATGCAGTGAAATGCCTTCTATAGCTGTTTCATTATGCATGTTTGCACAGACTCACCCAGACAGCATGGCCTTGAGGCCAGTTTGATAGCAACGGGGTAGCACCACCGATATCTCAGCTCTGGTCTCAGTGTTTCCTCTCGGGCATTCTGGCTTCCTTCCAGGGTTCCAGTCACTGCAAAAGGCCCATTGGTGTGTATATGACACGACCATGATGCAAGCTTTTGAACTCTTAACAAACCAGATGGCTGCTCTTCACTCTGTGATGTCATTGAAGTCTTCACAGATTCCACCGTCTCCACTCTGAAAATCAGGTATCGTCACAAGATGCCCTTTGGAACTGAAGATGAAGAGAAAGCGTAAAGGTGATGGGTGGTATGGAAAGATAAGCTACCAGGATTACGAGGAGGAGATCAAAAAGCCTGCATTGGTGGAGAAAAAGATTCGAGAAGGTAGAGTTGAGGCCAGGTTTGATCCAGATGGAACATTGTCTTAGTTCTTGGCTGCATAATTGACTTCCCTTTCAGCTCAGGATAAAATGGCTGGGGTCGGGGTGGGGATCAGCGAGGACCTCATCACTCTGGAGATCGCCTCCCCTGATGTTCCCGACCTGACACTCATCGACCTGCCCGGTATCGCCAGAGTGGCTGTTGAGGGACAACCAGAGAACATTGGTGATCAGGTGTGTTTGTCCAGCCCTTTATACTTTAGTATCATAACAATCATCCAATACATGTCACGCAGTGGATGGTGCAATGATCACTTACTGACACCATCAATGTACAAATAGAGAAATAGGAATGTTTTCACGATTGCCTGCCAATGTTTTAGTTTTTTAGAATCAGACGTCCGACGGAACAGATCTTTACAGAGATCGTGTGATCGGTATTGGAATTGTTCATGATAATTCAATTATGCTGCATTGAAAAGCAACGAGTCCGTGGAAAACTTAAGCTGAACAAAAGAACCTTTCATTTCTGAGTGTTGGAGGAAAGTTTCGGTGAAGCTCTCTGAAGCAAACCTGACACAACTCAACTTGGCAGCGTTTTGCAGCCACCTGAGAGGATTTTTGTTTTTCTTATATGTGTAGACATAGTCTTTTAAAAAACACTGAACACGACAAACATTAACATGGAGGATGATTGCATAGTTTGTATTTTTGACTGCCCTTTTCACTGTTTATTGTCGTTTGAACGTTTCCCACTGTTAACATTCTGAGTTCTCCGGCTGAACTAAAGAACATGTTAATTTCTCAGGTAAAATTGAAAATACATGAAACTTGCCTGTCGTCAACTTTTAGTGTTTACATGACTCCACTTTACTTATAGTTTAACTGCATAGAGGGCTTTTTGCGTACAGCTTTACAGTGGTGGACGCACGAGAGCTTCTGAGAGCGCCACAGGAACAGCTGCACACGGACTTCTCTCCGTTATCACCATTTTCACTCTTACAGATTAAACGACTGATCCAGAAGTTCATCAAGAAACAGGAAACCATCAGCTTGGTGGTTGTTCCATGCACCGTGGACATTGCAACCACAGAGGCTTTGAAGATGGCACAGGAAGTGGATGTCGATGGAGAAAGGACCGTTGGTAAATGGAGTCACTTTGGAAGACGATACCTGTCGTAGTTACCTTGACTACTGGAGGTTGGATGTAATGTCAGAAATACAAAAGAAAAAGCTGCTTTCCATGTGCAACCAGTGTTTGGAACTCCTAACTTGGCATGACGCCACTTCCAAGTGAAAGACATGTAGAGTCATATACGTCACTGATTCCCGACCTGGAGGGAACGACCCCTACGGGGGGAGCGCCAAAGATTCATATATAGATATATATATATATATATATATATACTGTATATATATTTCATTCAGACTATGTTCACGTTTGCGTCTTTTTCTTGTGAACCAGACAAATCTAAACTGGTTTATAAATAAATCAATGCAGTTAATCTTACGGTTCTAAAAAGTCTAAATCTTGCCGTGCGGCTGTTCTGTCAGGTATCTTGACCAAGCCTGACTTGGTGGACAAAGGCACTGAAGACACTCCGGTTCGAATCGTCCGCAACGAGGTCATCTGCCTGAAGAAAGGCTACATGATCGTCAAGTGCAGAGGTCAGAAGGAGATCACGGAGAGGGTGTCTCTCACTGAGGCGCTCGCAAGGGAAAAAGCCTTTTTTAAAGAGCATGCACATTTCCGGTAAGTTCACCCTTTAAGGCAGTTTTGTTGTGTGTGTTTGCGGTTTTTCTGGCCTGTGCCAAGAGCCCTCTGAAGTGTGTGTGTGTGTGTGTGTGTGTGTGTGTGTGTGTGTGTGTGTGTGTGTGTGTGTGTGTGTGTGTGTGTGTGTGTGTGTGTGTGTGTGTTGTAGGGTCCTCTATGAAGAGGGTAAGGCGACTGTTCCTTACCTGGCGGAAAAGCTCACCGTGGAACTGGTGCAACATATCGAGGTAGGAACTTCTCAATCCTTCACACAAGTAGGTTAAAAAAAAAAAAAAAAAGCCATTTATTCAATCCAGCTGTTAATGACTGCACTCTCTTTCCTTTTCAGAAAAACCTGCCTCATCTGGAAGAGCAGACAAGGATGAAAATCAAAAAAACCCAAACACAGCTGGACGTGTTGGGCGGTGGACCCCCACAGGACGCGGGCGACAGACTCGGTTTCCTCTTCGATGTGAGTGTCTGCCATACTTCGGAGCTCTCAACCAAATATGTGAACTCACCGATTTGTTCATTTGTCTCGTTCTCATTTTAGAAAGTGAACGCGTTCACGCAGGATGCTATCTGTCTCACCAAAGGGGAGGACCTAAAATGTCGATTCAGGTCCAGCCTCTTTTTCGTGCTCAGGGAACGCTTTCAAGCCTGGAAACAAACCATTGAGACGGCTGGAAGCACGTGTAAGAGAGAAAAACAACGTCACTACAACCACCGTGATGTACAAGTCGGGATCAAAAAGTGTCAAGAAGGAAAACCTCATTGATTTATGATTTGCCACCATCTCTAAAGTGCAGCTCTGCAGCAGTATCGAGCACTCCTGCTTTGAATACTCACTGCTGGTCGTTTTTCCTCATTTGTCACACACTAGCAGGGATTTGAAATGGATCTCTGTCAAAAATAGTTTCCCTTCGACTTAAATTCCACTGTAAGAGAAAACAGTCCCATGAGCTCAACCCAGCGACTGAGGTCTCGTTTCAATGACAACAACCAGGTGAAAATGCTAAACTTTTGTGAAAACACAACATTTTGAAAATGCACCGTGGAAATTGGGGGGGGGGGGGGTCGCGCGACGCAACTTTCTGAAAATGCTCTGGCTCCTCTGTGTAGACGGTGGAAACGCTGCTGCTGTGCATGCGTATCGTAAATAGTCCTTCTGCACAAGCGCAGCTCGATAGACAATAAGAACAACGTTTGCCTCCAGAGCGTCACGACTCTCAGTCCATGTTCTCCCGGGATTTTGTAGTTTTACAGTTGAGTCCCCTGTGACAGCAACTTCGTCATCCGTCCGCACAAATGTCTGTGCACTCGCCATTGTTAATGTTTCCAGTGTGTTGTTCTCTGCATGGGTGTGTGGCTTCATTACAAAAACCAAACAACAACACCCACTGGCGGCGCAACATGGCAGCTACATTGTTTTCAGCATTTCTGTGTAAACGGTTATCATTTTCAAAATGTTGCAGAGTAAATGCGAAACTTTTCTGAAACGGAAGCAGAAATGCGATGAGTTTTCACTTGAAATGTCGTGTCAACGGGGCCGAAGCTGAATAAAAGGGAGAATCCTGATTTCCATTAAACATCCGAAGATCCTGATCTCTCTTTGAACGTTCTGAACAATTAGGTGATCCGTCATGACGATACACCTCACAGCGCTTTTTGGTCTGTACCATAATGGTCAACAGTGTTCTTCCAGCCTGAACTGAAGGGACATTGTTGACGGTGTTGCTTGGCAAGGAGATGGTAGTAAAGATGTTCTTTTCAATGGCGTGGTCCCAGAACCTTTTGATTGTACCTCACATCTATGTATAGACACCTAATGAGTGTTCTGCTAAGTCAGGGGTCTGCAACCTGTGGCTCACTGAAGGTTTTCCAAAATAATACATAAGAAACATTGCATTTTATTGTATTTTTTATTCTATTTACACACCAGAGTCCTTTTCAAAAGGACCTTTATCTCTTGGCCAAAAAGGGATTTGAAAAAAGGCGCAGCAACTAAAATGGGAAAACAAGCTAAAACCACAATAAATGGAAAACAATGCAAAAAACCCTAAAAAAAAAAACAACAATGTAAGAATATGAAAGTTTTTTAAACAAAAAAAGTCTTAAAAATGGAAGAAAAAAATGATTAAAAGAGCTACAATGTCAGAATGATCTCAAAAATGCTGAAAAAGTGGTGAAACTGCTGATATCAGGTGCTAAAACAGCTGAAAAAAAAGGTTTCCCTCTTGATTTGTTTTAGAAACTTCATAAATGCAACATAAAACACTGTTTTATATCAAAATTTGACAAGCTGCATTCGCCTAATTTGAAAAGTTATACATGTTTTTAGCGTCTCCAATTGAATTATTTTGGTGGAAAGTCACCAAAATGGCTCTTTTGGTCATAAAGCTTTCAGACAACTGTGTGAAGTGAAACAGCTTTTTATGGTCTTTCTCACTTTGAAAAGTGAATTTTCATCATCACATACAACATGAATTAACTCTAGGTGCATTTCTATTGCAGTCAATCAGAACGTTGCGAAGGAGGTGTACCAGTATGATCAAAAGTATCGTGGAAGAGAGCTGCCTGGGTTCATCAACTACAAGACTTTTGAGACCATGATCAAGGACCAGATCAAGGAGCTGGAGCAACCCGCTGTTGGAAAACTCCTGGAGGTGTCAGGCACGTCTCTTCATCCACACAGTGCTGACCACAAGGACGCACCATTTCAAATTTTGTGTCATTTACTCTGCGTGTGTGCGTGTGTTTTCCATTATAGAAATCGTAAAGAACGAGCTGTTTGACTTGGCGGAGAACAGTTTGCTTGGATTTCCGAACCTCATCAGAGCAACGAAGGTATCGCCTGCTCCTGTCAATTGTTCATTTACTACTTATCATATTCATGGTGCAGATTGTCAAGAAATATGCAGGTTGTTTTTCTTGTGCATTTTTTTTTTTTTTTTTTTTTTTTTTGCTTTTAATATTTCTACTTGCTGAAAAATGACATAGAAGAGGGTAAAATACGTTTTCATATAATCCCTAAGAAAGCCCTAAGTTCAAACAACAGTGATTGTAACAGATCCCATGTATCCATCCTGCCTTGTATTGACAGTTCAGGCTGTTGCATTCATAAATGCACCAAATAACTGCTTTTTGGGGTAAATCAGCTGAAACTTAAACCTATGCAGCAGTGTTCCGCTTCAAGGCTACTGGATGGTAAAAGCCTGTCACTCAGATTTCTGCAGCCTTCGGCAGCCATGCGTTCGCAGATTTACCCTCACAGACACTAATGCTACGTTCAAAGCAACAAGTTTGCTGCTTTAGGGACACAATGATGTTATATTTCCTGTACTCTTAATAAAACAGTGTTATAATCAGTAAATTGAATTGGAAACAGCAGTTACCTTTTGGGAGAAATAACATTTTGGCTTCCGAGCCACACATTTGACAGTCTTTTCTGAATGATCGTATACACAGGGCAGTCAGTGTTGTCAAAAGGTTTGACCGTGGGGCTGTTTTCAAAAAGTTGCATCTGCAGTGACTTCGAGCACCGTTGTCATGCAAACGGATTCCCAAAATGAGTTTTGCTTTTTCACTTGAAAACGTGTCAACAGGTCGAGACTGTCATCGCATCAAGGTTAGCAGCCTTGCTTAGTTAATGAGCCTGGAGTTAACAGGAATGTATCCAACTGTACACAAATATGAATATATATTTTTCTTTCTGTGTGATTCAGATGAAGATTGAATCCATCCGAAACAACACGCAAGAGGCAGCAGAGTTCATGCTGCGGTCCCAGTTCAGGATGGAGATGGTTGTTTACACTCAGGACAACAGATACGGCAAGAAGCTCGGCAAGCGGAAGAGGGAAGACGAAGCCCAAGTTGTCAAGAACGGCTTTTCATTCGGTGTTTCCGACAGTGGAACAACCCTGAAAGAGATGATGAAGCACATCAAGTCCTACTACCAAGTATGTGTCAATCTAATGCACGCTTCATTCACTATAATTCACTGCAAGTTAAACTTCTCTAATCGATCCAGCTGTCCACTCACACTTGACATCACAAATAGTTAAATTCTCAAGGACGTTAGGCTCACTATCCTCTGACCTCGGCTGTGGTTTACCGGGAGCAGTTTTGAATGCTTTGTCGTCTCCATTTCCCAGATTGTTGGCCATCGTCTTGCAGATCAGATCCCGCTGGTGATCCGCTACCACATGCTGGAGGAGTTAGCCGCTCAGCTGCAGAGGGAGATGCTGCAGATGATCCAGGACAAGAAGTTATCAGAGTCGATGCTGCATGAGGACTGCGGCATCGACACAAAGAGAACCCACTTAAAGGGGAGTCTCGCGCGTCTGTCGGCAGCACGCAATCTGTTGACTAGATTCAGTATGGGGATGTAGTTTAGTGCAACACGCAAGTAGAATGCAAAGCTGCTCAACTCGGCGACTTTAGAAATATTTATCCTTCATACCAGGGGTGTCAAACACATTTTAGTTCAGGGGCCACATGCAGGCCAACTTCATCTTGAGTCGGCCGGACCAGTAAAATAATGCCATAATAACCTTTAAATATAAACTCTGAGGTTTTTCTTTCTTGTGGCGCTGGAGCTGCTAATTTTAGCCCAAAGTCCTTGTGTTGGACACCCCTGTTTTAGCTCTTTGCTTATCTTGTATTTTTTCTACTGTGTTAAAATAAGTGATCGGTTGCCTATATGTTAGTTTATCTGTTAGCTTTCATAGTTATTGAAGTTCTATGTTTTCATGGCTTTGTTTGTGCCAATGTGTGGTGTTCTTGCATTTCATGCCGAGGTATCTAATATATGCACAAAAAGTATTGAGAGCTCTGTTGGGTAGATTGTTCTTTGTTGTAACAACTTTTCTTGACAATAAATCACTAAGTAGAGACGAGCAAAACTTCAGCATATCATCCTACTTTTTAATTGGGATCATGAGGGTTCACTGACTGTTTCTACCAGCACTGCATGCTTTGATGGATATGTATGGAAGAGGATTAGGACCAGCTCAAAAGTGTCAAATTGCTTTCAAATTTGTCGTTTAAGTCAGAATTAGAGCCACCTCAAACAATTTCTTCTTCTTTTTTTTTTTAAATTTTGACAAAAAAAAAAAAAAAAAAGTGAAAACAGACACTTTGCAGAAGTTCAGAAGAGTCAAAATTTCGAATTAGGAAAACTAAATTAGGACATTTGTTTTAGGTGGCCCCAATACTCCTTTGTAGATATGCATGATAAATATATAAAATATTTAATGATTTATTTTGTGTGTGGGTGTGTTAGAGTGTGTATTTGTGATTTCAGTGTAGTTTGGTTTGCATTTACTTGTACATTATTAGAGAAGGTGATTCCTGTTGGTTTTTTTTTTTTTAAACTTAATTTTGATATGGATGTTAACAACATATGCATTCATTTATACATTTCATAATTGCATCATTCGTCATTTGTCCAGCTGCCTTTATTCAAGCGATATTAAATAGTCACGGAAAATGAGGATTACTTATCAATAATACTAAAGGCTCAAATACGTTGTGTGAATTTTCGGCTGTTGGTAAAATTTGCGGTTGGGGGCTCTCATTGGTGGCCGTACGTCGAGCCGTGTGCAAAGTTCACCAGATGGCTGAGTTGGTGCTCGTAAGCCTGCGCTCAATACCGGATCGTGTCACATATTTGGGGCGATCGTAGCTCCTGCTGCGACCTTCAGCCTGTTTGTTTCATTTACATGTGTGTGTTTTGTTGAAAAATGAAAGACCACAACAAGAACATTAGACGTTCATAGATGCCAACAAGTACTTCAAGCTCCCGTCGCTACATTACCCTACAACACATTCCGGCTGCGAGTCAAAGTGTGTTCGTACAGTCTTGCAGACATGATTATTTACTCCCGTCTCGTGCAGCGTGAGAGGCTGCGACTACTAAGGCACTAGCCAAAACTATCTTTTTTCTCCCCGGCGTTATAAAAAAATAAAATAAATCTTGTCCATGTGTCACTATGAACACGCCTCAACACAATTCCTAAGGACATTTAGTACATACGCCAGACCTTTAGGGGTGCTGTGACTCACCAACTACACCAAAAATGTAGATGAAATCACGGAGAACAGAAATATAGAAGTTGACTCCTGCCAACCTCCTCCCGCTAGTATCAGTCGCTTCTGCAGCTTGACCAGGACCATGTAGTCCGCCATTGTTGTGGTTATTCGGTGACATTGCCATCCACGGTGGGGGTGGTATCTCAAAACCAAACTGTGGTTTTATGTTAGAATAAAGTAGAAAACATTTTTGGGCTCCTTAAACGCTGCCCTGTGTGGATGATCGGCCAAAAACGATGCGTTTATGTGAAACGACATTCTTGTGGGACAGCCATTCTTGTGTGGTAAAATCACACAATGTGGGGAAACCTTAAGTCAGAAGCAAACCAAATCTGGGTGTCAAGAAAGTAGTTGAGTATTTGTGATTGCCTTGGGACAGTGATTCCCAACCAGAGGGGCCAGAACGAAGAAGTTTGAAAACATCTCACGGACAGACGTGGAGTAGTGAAGAAGAAGTAGAAAGGAAGAAGTGGTGAGAAAAGGCGCTCATTGATATTGGTCTGAAGACCTATATTGCGGTGGTTTGTGGCGGTGAACGGACAACTCGGCCACAAAACTGCAACCCCAGACAACTCGTCCATCTTGTCCACGACTATTGTTTTTCAGCATTATTAATTTGAAGGATTGGATTTCAAAGTATATTTGACACATTTGGAAGAATTATTAAACGTATTTGACACAAAAACATAAACATTGGCAGCTGCCCAGAGCGCAAACTCGTCATGTGCACAAAGAAGACCATTCTTCGCTACAATAAAAAGCCATATGATACCATACTAAATATATATGGACCTATGCTAGATTTATGAAACTTATATAAAATATCAATTAGAAATAATATGTAAAAATACATTGTACAGGATTTATTTTCTCCCAACCCCCCCCCCCCCCTACACACACACACACACAAACACAAACACCACACACACACATCTAGAAAACTGCAAAAAAAGTATGACAGTATTTGATTTCCATGAATAAATTAATTCCAGCTGATTATGATTGCAACATTTGCATGTAACCATCTGGGATTGAGGTTGAGGTATACGGAAGAGTATTACGGCCACTTGAGAATAAAAAAAAGAATAGGAGGTAAAGATATTAAAGATGATCATGCATATTGAGAAAAAAAGTCAAAATTCAATGTCGAGATTTATTTTTTTTATCATACCCTTTGAAAGAAAGTGTAAATAGCCAGCGCATGTGACTGCTTCTTCGAAATGCATTGCAGGCAGTGTGATGAACTGGCGAAACAATACATCAGAATAGGCTTCAGCTCAGTGGAGTTCTCAGCCTTAAAACTTTGAAGGGACAGTGCAGCATGCAGCTTTCCATCGCTCCCCTCACTGACTTCTTACAGATTATGATGGACATAGACGCCGATCACGGGGGTGCTCCTTGGCTCTTAAGATGTATTATTATTAAACAAGGAAATCTTGTATAAAATCAGATGTTCAGAAGCAGTAAGCCACACTATATGGACAGAATTATGTGATTTTGTGTGATTATTTGGGTATCCAGGGGCAAATGATTAGGTAAGGACCAGAGGAGAAGTTCCCAGTTTGGGGGGGGGGGGCTAAATCAAAAGTTGCACAGGGCCCCCTGAGAGGCTCAGTCCGCCGCTGAGTGTAAGAGTTTCAGTGACTCAAGAGTTTCGTTTCTCGCGTCCAGCCGGGAAAATGAAAACCGAAACCTAGTGCGACTGCTTCCCATTCCTCTGGGCGGACGTTGCTCCATCACTGCTCTCAGTCTCCGGGCGCATCTCGAGCAGGCTGAACGCTTCAACTCGTCCTCCAGGATTCCAGTCCCGAGTGTCTCTTCTCCTCCACCATGAGCACGTTGAACCAGCAGTATGAGGAGAAAGTGCGTCCCTGCATCGACCTCATCGACTCTCTGCGCTCTCTGGGTGTGGAGAAGGACCTGGCGCTGCCTGCCATCGCCGTGATAGGAGACCAAAGCTCGGGGAAGAGCTCCGTGCTGGAGGCGCTGTCCGGAGTGGCTCTGCCCAGAGGAAACGGTGAAATGATCTTCACTTCATTCGGCTTCATTCTCTCTCTCTCTTTTTATTTCATAGAGGGTAAAAATCCCCAATAATGATAAAAAAAATAACAATAATAATATGATGAGTGAAATCGATTATATTCTCGGTGCGTCAAACAAAGACGCCCCAGAGTCCTTCTGTACGTTGACTTTAAGACGTTTAACTTCATTATGAATAAAAGTAACTTCTTCCTAATGTGTCTTCTGTTGAAGAAAAGGGGAGAATAAAACATACAATGAGAGTGACTTTGTGGTAACTTACATGCTCTCTCACCTCACGGTAAGAAGGTCCGAGCTCAAACATCTTTCTGTGTGGAGTTTGCATGTTCTCCCTGTGTGTGTGTGTGTGTGTGTGTGTGTGTGTGTGTGTGTGTGGGGGGGGGGGGGGGGGGGGGGGGGGGGGGGTTCCTCCCGCAGTACAAAAACATGCATGTGAGGTTAATTGTTGACACTAAAATTGCCCTAAAGTGTGAATGTGAACGGTGTTTGGTCTACACAGTACTGAAATCTTCTCCATGTTAATGTGTAAAATGCCTTTAAATTTCCAGAGTAATAGGAGTAGAACAAGTTTTGAGTAGGTGTGGAAGTAACGAATTACAAGTATTGACTTTACTGTGTTTAAGTCATATACTAATATGAATATAATTTTACAAGTAGAAACTTAACAATTCATATTAAACTTGGAAGGTTATGAAATATGAAGTGTTATAAGTGTGTGCACAATTGGAAGTAGAGTGACCTTTGAACAGCTCAGAACTTTCATGAAAGCCTGTCCGCACGTTCAACAAGTTTTTTCTTTCCTCCCCCTTTTGTTGTCTGAGCAGGTGTTGTGTTGGTAAATGCCTCCCTGCAGAGTGTTGGCTGGATGTCAAGTCATTCCTGAGAATAGAAAGGGCTTGTAAACGATATCAGCGTTTACAGAATGATCATTTGTGATACTTTACAACAGGCTCATGCCTCCGGGTTTGGTTATTTGATTAAAGGAAGAAATCCTCTCGATCAGCGACTTTGAAATAAAAAATTAATTGTGCCAATGTGATGTTTTAAAAATGTTCCGGGACGTGGTCACGCTTTTTAACACACTTCAATAAACAACACTAAGTCAAATTGACTCTTCTTATCGATATAAGAAATCCGTAAATGATTGCAGAATATTAACCTATTTGTCTTCCGATATGTCTTCCACACGTGCGTGCAGAGAACAATACGCTAATAAACTTTAACAATGGCAAGGACACGGACAGTCGTATGGATTGACTATGAGTGTTGAACGAAGTACTCTGAAATTCATCATAATGTGTAATCTGCTTTAGAAAAAATATAGAGCGCCGCAAATACTGCAACAGTTATCATAGTAAAAATATCCACTTTTGGAGGGGGAAATGTTTAGTGTTTTCACTTGTAAATGTTGTGGTGTGAAGGAGGCCTTAATGGCTCCTCAGTGGTGCTCGAGAGGAAACCGGCCCAGTGAAAGCCACTGCTGTAAAGCCCTACATTTCAGATTACCCGCAAATACTAATGTTGGCCTAAAATATTCATGCTGGATGCATATATTTTGATACATATTGTCCAGGTATACTATTGATCCAATGTTCATTATACTGATCTTCATTCCAAGGAATGATATTGTTTCAAATATCTACACACATTTTGTAATCATCTTATCTTTACTGCAGGTATTGTCACAAGATGTCCTCTTGAGTTGAAGATGAAGAGGAAGCAAAAAGGAGATGAGTGGTATGGAAAGATAAGCTACCAGGATTTTGAGCAAGAGCTAGAAGACCCAACGGATGTGGAGAAGAAGATCCGAGAAGGTGACGTTTGCTAAGAAAAGCGACAGACTGATGGAGTATGACGGACGTCTCGAGTTTTTTTGTGTAACATGGTGTCCTCTGTCTGCAGCTCAGGATGAAATGGCCGGCGTCGGGGTGGGGATCAGTGACGACCTCATTAGTCTAGAGATCGCCTCCCCGGATGTTCCTGACTTGACTCTCATTGACCTGCCCGGCATCGCCAGGGTGGCGGTGAAGGGACAACCAGAGGACATTGGTGATCAGGTGTGGCAGTTGAAATGCAGCCTTTGCTCAAGCAGCGGTTGTTGTGTTCGGTACAAAACTCCAGTTTGATAGTTGCAACGCGTCTGAGTTGCACTTGTCTATTGATACTCGCAGATAAAGAGGCTGATCCAGAAGTTCATCACAAAACAAGAAACCATCAGCCTGGTGGTCGTTCCATGCAACGTGGACATAGCAACCACCGAGGCTTTGAAGATGGCTCAGCAGGTGGATCCTGACGGAGAGAGGACTCTTGGTAAAGGGACTTTGTGAGAGGCACTCGGAGGTGGGTCGCTCTATTTCTAATTTGTCCGTCCTTTTAGGGATCTTGACCAAACCTGACCTGGTGGACAAGGGCACGGAGGAGGTGGTTGTTGATATCGTCCACAACGAGGTCATCCACCTCACCAAGGGCTACATGATCGTCAAGTGCAGAGGTCAGAAGGAGATCGCAGATAAGGTGTCGCTTCCTGATGCAATAGAAAGGGAGAAGGCCTTTTTTGAACAACATGCACATTTCCAGTAAGTGTATTTCTCTCAAACAACGTAGTAAAACCTCCGACGGGTCTTATCGCGGGTACTAAATCCCTTCTGTCTTTTAATCCAGCGCCCTCTTCGACGGCGGCCATGCCACTGTTCCCAAACTGGCTGAGAAACTCACGCTGGAGCTGGTGCATCACATTGAGGTGCACTCTTCTTATTGCTCCCTTCTATGCAATCTAGTAATGAAATAAATGCTTAAGTTGTGACACTTTCCACCCCGACGGTGTGATCTGCAGAAATCCCTTCCGAGACTTGAGGAGCAGATCGAGGAGAAAATCTCACAAACTCAGGCCGAGCTGGAGAGATATGGAGACGGCCCACCAACTGACGCAGCCGAAAAATTTGTTTTCCTCATCGATGTGAGTTCCCCCACTCGTCACGTCGTCTCTTCCTGGCTACATTTTGGTTCTCCACAAAATCAATCTCTGCAACCCTTGTGTGCCACAGAAAGTCTCAGCCTTCATCCATGACGCCATCAGTCTGACCGAGGGAGAGGAGCTCAAGTGTGGAGAGAGTTGCAACATATTTTCCACACTGAGAAGAGAGTTTGGGAACTGGAAGGCCCACCTGGATGATTCTGCATTAAATTGTGAGTTGTTACCTTCACGACATTGTGTAGAATTCCAGTACCACTATAGTTATTGAAGGAGCCATTTCTTGCTGGTTGTCGGTACTTTATTTAGATATTTGTTGTTGTCGCATTATTTGGACACTTGGTGTCGGTAATGAGCAGGTTGGAAATGTAGGGGGCCTAGATGACAGGAAGAAGGAGGCACTAGGGGGAGGGCATAGGGAGGAACAGACAACCAGGCCAAATTGACAACTTGTTACAGGGAAACCCTGGCATGTTCATCATTTACTTTCATCAAATTCTGTTTTTGGTTCACTCCTAATCCATAAGTGGACACTGGGACAATGGAAAAATTGGCATTCGTTCTACACAAGTAGGAAAGCTGAGAAATCAAATAACTAAAACCCATGTGTCTGAATTGAGGAAGGCAAGAATACCCAGAAAAACCCCATGAACTCCGACCTGGAATGAAACTGATTGGTAATGCAAATCAACACCAAAGACAGTTGCTGTCATCAAATAGCTAAAGTTACTTTTAGAATTAACGCTGAAACTAACTTAATCTCCTTTTGTTGGTGTATTTTTCAGGATCTTAGCAGGCGCATGCCCCCAGTCCACCTTCGCTTTAACAGGAAAACTCTTTTCTGTGTGTTCTTTTTGTTTTTTGTTTTTCAACTGTGTTTGAAACACCAGTTATGCCCGGTGCACCATCGTCAGTACACTTCTGATGATTATGATGCGTGTTTGGTTTTGTAGTTAACGCGAAGATTGAAGAAGAAGTGGATAGATACGAAGAGAAATACCGCGGCAGGGAGCTGCCAGGTTTCATCAACTACAAGACCTTCGAGTTCATGGTCAAGCAGCAGATCAAACAGCTGGAAGAACCAGCTGTCAGGAAACTCAAGGACATTGGAGGTATTTGTTACTGCTGTGAAGTAATCTGTACAAATAGGATGGTTGGGTATTTTGGGTCCTTCCTTTTGCCACATCCTGAGTTTTACAAACCCACAGCTTGGGCAAAACATTTACTTTTGATAATTCTTAAATTTATTTGTGTAATAAATTTATTTATTTTTGTCACCCATTCCAATTTCCATGGCTTTGCTCTAGATTAAGACACAAAAAAATACACTCAGATATTATACATGGCCAGCATTATATTACTAAAGAGGACAGTTTATCTTTTTTTTTTTTTTCCTGAGTTTCCTCCAAAAATAACCACATAAAGCTCACTGTGTCAAAAAAGTACCACAGTTTACATATGTTTTCTGTCTTTTCCTTACAGATGCTATTAAGAAGGTGTTCGTGCACATGGCGCAAAATAGCTTTGCTGGATTTCCAAACCTTGTGAAAACAGCCAAGGTGAAAACCCTCTAAAAGTGTGGCCATAGACACTCCTACAGTTTTAATCAGCCCAAGTATTGGTTCTTATAAAATGTGACTTTTTGACCTTGTTCATGATGTGCGATCTCTTCTTTTAGGTGAAGATCGAAGCCATCAAGCAGGATAAAGAGACTACTGCCGAGGCCATGCTCAGAACTCAGTTCAAAATGGAGCTGCTGGTTTACTCCCAGGATCAGACCTACAGCAGCAGTTTGAACGAGAACAAGCGAGATGAGACAAAGTCGGATTCTGAGGACGACAGGCCACATTTCCGTCTCCCAGCAATACCTTTGTACAAGCCAAACAATCACGCAACTTTTGAGGAGCTGATGCTGCATCTCAAATCCTATTACCAAGTAAGTTTTATGTCGAGATTGATAAACTAAATCAATAAAACGATGGGTCTAAACTGCTAAAACAATTGTTCTTTAATTGTTTTCTTACAGATTGCTGGCCTTCGCCTGGCTGACCAAGTCCCACTGGTGATCCGCTACCAGATGCTGCAGGAGTCGGCGGTGCAGCTGCAGAGGGAGATGCTGCAGTTGCTTCAAGACAAGGAGAACGTGGAGTTCTTGCTGAAGGAGGATTTTGACATCGGCATCAAGAGGGAGTCTCTGCAGATTCGCCTCAACCGCCTCACGAAGGCCCGAACATACCTGGTAGAGTTTTAAATGCCACGGTTCTGCAGCATGAATCACAGGTACAAGGCAGAGATTCAGCACTTAAGTTAGAGCATGTCAGAGTCTGGGCATTGAGGGGCCTTTAGAGACGTACTGTAATACATAGTATAGTTCATATAGTTGTATAAGGTTACACTTCAACAGCTCTGTCTTTTAATTTTGTTTTTACACTCTGAATGGGAACATTCTTGCATTATTTTTAGGACTTTTAAGGGAGTTTATTTTTATTGGTGGTGGACCATTGCAGATTTAATACTACTACTTAATATTACAAACACATCCCATGACCACTCCTCACCTCAAAATCTCGTGCTGAACTTGCAGGTTTATATTTATATTTTCCATTAGGTCACGTCAGGACACATAAGAGTAGCAGAAATATAGTGGCCAGTGAATGTGTACTTCATTTCCACTTAGTCCTTAATGGGCTTGTGGCGGCTGTATAGAGAGCAAAGAAGCTCAGACATTTCTGTTCCTCTGGACCAGAGATATAATCTCTCCTGAGACAAGGTCATGAATATTATTGGTTTTTAATAAAGGGAAAAAAACATCTATACACGTGTCTTTTCTTTTTTTTTTAATCTATGACATAAAATGAATAAATAAAAAGTAAAGGATATATATCAGCTCTGAGTGTTTAGTCTTACTAAAATCCATCAATCACTGTTTATTAGATTTTTTACTGTTTAGTGCTACTTGAAGTGAAAGAATTAAAAACGATTAAAGAGCCATTAGAAAAGTGGGTGTTTTGGCTCCATCTGCTGGTTTTATTTGGTATGATCAGGTTGAACATGTTGGGATTTAATGTAGCAGACAGGGTTAGTGAGGGTTAGTGACAGGTAACCCAGGGACAGTGAGTGGCATGTAAACGAAGAGGGCGTGCAATGAGTTGATGTTTCCTCATACCAACACTTAATTCACAACACAGCGATATATAGTATGTTTTGAACATTTTGCAATGGGATGCAGTTGCTCAGGTGTTGTACCGTTTTGCACTTTTGCCTCACATTGTCAAGGGTTTGAACTTAGGCCAGATGTTTCTGTGTGAAGATTACATGTCACCACTGTGCCAGTGGTGGCCTGGTGACCTTCCCAGTTGCCATTGTGCAAAAAAATAAAAAAGTTCACCCTGTCCATCACAGATCTAACTCCAACCCCCAGACACACAGTCAGAGCCGCCATTTCTCCTAACAAGCATGTCTTTGGATTGAGGGAGGAAGCCAGAGTATCAGGGACAAAACACAGTTGTCGGGAGTTGAACATAGGCTCAGCTGCTGTAAGGGTCAAGTGTTAACCACTACACTCATGTGCCACCATCAGTCAAATTGGAAACATCTTTCATCGTCTCATACGTTGTGGGTGTTTTGACACATGGTCCCAACCTTTGAAGATACGATCGTTTATGCTGTGTCAGCAGCAAAATAGTCACTTCCTCCACTTTCTACTGACACCTTTCACTTGTCACTCAGGATTTGCCTCTGGTTGGCTATTTCTGAGCCATGCGTGTATACTGCTCTTCCACTAAATCTTTATTGAGCCAGTTAAACACTGTATTTATCTGCATTTACCGTCTATTTCAATACATGACATTGACAAACGTCTCCAGCATTTTGGCTCTGGAGATTTCAAGAATCAAGAATCAAGAATCAATTCCAGCTGATCTCATGTGTGGCTTCTATCATCAAACTGTGACTCCTAACATTTGGTTTCAAATCCTTTTCAGTCAGTGGCGGCCTGAAAGTCTTGAGTCCACGATCAAGACCAATCATGCCACACTCTTTGTTTTCACTTCCTGCTTTTTTTTTTTCCTCTTCAGCAGAATTGTTAACCAGTTAGACTAACTAGGTCTACACTGTTCTTGATTCTGGTTGTGAAGCCAGGTTAAGGATTATTCTTTCATCTACCACTTTTCCGTGGTCTCTCGGGTGAATTGGCGTTTCCTTTTACAAAGTACCCATCTATTTCTCTGTCCATTCGTTTTCCCTCTCTCCGATGACTTTTGGAATATTTGTTCTTAATGATGGCGACTGTCTTCGCCGATAAGAGCAACTTTTTGGACTTTCGAGTCAGTCGACCTCAGCAGACATTAACTCCAGACCTTTAATCTGCTCATTGTAATTGAAATATTAAATAACACACACTTGGCTTCATTCGGACACTCAAAAGCTGAAAGTCGGCACTTGCAGCACTTCTTGACGGTTTCATTTCAAATGAGCGGCGGGTGTGTGCAGCGCTGAATTGCAGAAACGTTCTAACCTTTCGGGTATGTGGCGAGAAAGAATGCACTATTTAGGTGAATAAGGAGGGATAAGGAAGGAGCGAACCGTGGACAAATCAACTTTATTTCAAAAATACATAGAAAAGCGTTCGGAGGAAAAAGCTCAATGGTAAAAGCAGCTCGCTGCAGAAATCCCAATGCAGGATTGCAAGGCGTTCATTCACTGCTGTCCATCAGGCTCTCCTGACTGTTGTCGTCATTTTCTGACTTCTCATCATCTGCAAAAGATTTTAGAAACCAGGAGGAGTAAGAGTCTTGCCCCACGAACTGAGCGGGCGAGACATCTCCTGCTCTGTGGTCCTCCTCAAAACCGCCAGAAAGAAAACAAAAAGCACTCACTCTCAAGAGTCTGCTGCAGCTCCTGGATGGTGCTGAGCAGCACGTGGAATTGCTTCTTTCTCAACTCCAGCTGATTGAAACAGAAAGTCAATTCAGAGAACAAACCCCGGGTGGCTGATGAACATATTTGCCAGGATAAAGACACGGGGTCGTACCTTTGCGTCCACATTTTCCTTGATGTGTGACAGCTGCTGCAGTTCTTTGTCGAGTGCCTCCAGCTGCCTGCAGAAGGACGACGCAGAAACAACGGCTCCCTCTTAGAACGGAGCAATTCAAGTACTCTTTCACCAAAACAAGAGACAAGTTGACTTACTTGAGTGTTTCATGCCGGTCTGGATGTTGCTGGATAACCTTGGCTAAAGCATCATACTCTAAAAAAAAACAGATGGGAAACGTGTATTTTTATATATTATTTTGACAACCAACATCCTGCCAACAGATTGGTGAATAATAATAATAATAATAATAATAATAATAATAATAATAAAAAAGCTGTTGAAGTTTTAAAATAACCCAAAGAATGTATTTGATAGTCTAAGGAAACTTTAGTGAAACTGTGAAAGTGTTAGTGAAGACTAAGCCGGGACCAAAGTTAAAACGGATAAACAGATCTGTAGTCAGATTGTAGTACAGTCTGGCTCGCGCCGACAAGTTTCCTCATCGAATCAAATGTGTACGTAAATCACACGTAACAGAAAATGTAAAGGAATCCGAAGAATTGCGCGTTGTTGCTTAAACTGTTTACATCATTTCTGTTCTGCATTGCAGTTTTGACTCATCGTGTCCCGTGTCTGCTGCCCAGAGCTTTTCAGGCTTCATACCAGAGACCACCCTCCCTCCAAATCATGGAAAGTTCCAGTACACGTGTTCACGCTAGAATTAAAGTCCCGGTACGCTGAGGGGTCACATTTAAAAGTGCCAGTGTTGTTCCAAAAAGTGATTCCCTGTCCCAAAAAAGGATTCCGGTCCACGGGAGCGCACACTGACCGGCTGGAGACGTCCTGATCTGTTCCAGCTGCTTTTATGAGGAATTACAGCCGTAACGTGCAGATATACTAAACTGTGTGTACACGGTAACAACTAAGGTGCGTCTCTGGGAAAGTCTCGTTTCCTGCATGCAAAAAAAAATATTACGATTTAACAAGGAAGGATTTGCAGCTCCTAGCATCATCTTGCATGTCATTTACGTGTCAATAATGAATGTTTACAGTGTTTATGTGTTTCAGTCGTTCGTTTTCCTCGTTTGCGCTTGTCAACCAAACTGCAATCGAGATGATTCCCCAATGGGTTACATGTCAAATGAAGAAATTATAGATTTTATGCCGCTGATATTATAATTATCATTACATGGTACAGTTAAGCGTATTTTTACATTACGACTGTAAATCCTGAGAAAAGCCGCTTCCGTGGACGAGAATCACTTTTCGGCACAACACCTGTACCGGTGCATACCGGTTACTCTGATCAGCTGTTCGTCATCAAACAAAAATCTTGCAATGTTTGCGTATTTCTCTCGCCTCAGTTCCGCCCCCTGCTGGCAACTCCTAACCACTTAGGTCACCTCTGGAGGTCTCTTAAATATCTGGGAGCGTAGGAGTGATTCTTAGAATTAAGAAACTTGATAGTTTTTTTTCTTAAGTTTGAGAGTAGGACTAAATTTCACAAATTCTCAGGACTTAAGAGTAAAATGGCACTCAAAGACGCTTGAGAAGTACGGCCTCAGATTTTTAAAATGAGTCGCTCTGTTCTGTCGACCAGGATCCAGATGGCAGCATTCGTGCACTTTGTTTTTCATCTGACCCAACCTGAGAACTACGCTCACTGTGGTCATTCACCTTAATCTAACATGTTCAACCTATTCATACGTGATTATTCCAATTGAGCATCTATGCCTCCAAATCACATGTAAACCGCACTACTATGTTCCCGAAATGTCTCCTTATAAAGAGTCCAAGGAAGGTCTGCCTGTTTGTCAACTTGAAACGCTGTTATTTACTCTGTGAATAGAATAGAATTACAAATAATCCCAGATGGAAATTCTTTGTAGCTTTGTCATGGAATCTAAAGAGGTTCATTGGTGACCCTAAATTGCTTCGGTGTGAATGTGTGTGATGGACTGGCAACCTGTAAAGGCAGGGTTTGTCCCCTGCCCTCGCCCATAGTTAGCTGGGATTTGCTCCAGCACACCACAGTACAGAAGATGATTGAAACTTGTTCGTACCTTGACGATTCTTTCGTATCCTCTTGGCCCTCTGGATTTCCTTCTTGCATTCTGCTATCTTCTCATGTGCAGACGTGATGTTTTCTTCTGTGGAGGCAAAAAATAAAAATAAATGTGTGAGTATACAGGAGGATCATGCGCATCACAAGTACTCAAGAGCCAAAAAGTATAAATCCAGGATCAACATATCAGCCACCTACCTATGTTGGTGTATATTTTCTCATAGTTTTCCATTTCCCGCAGGTTCATGTCGTAAACCATCAACGTCTTCCCCATGGAGTTTTCACACTGAGTCAGGATGCCCAACATCCTCTGATGCTGCGTGAATCTGAACAAGAAAATCTGACATTTTTGCCCACACAAGTTCTCAACAGAGAAACACTCAGTGAATGCAGCTTTCTCACCCTTCTTCGGCGCTCGTAGGCGAGTTACACCATTTTATGTAACTCTTCAGGAACACGTTTATTTTACGGTCATCTCCAGCTCCATCGCCGTCGATAAGAAGGCGTTTCCGAATAACTTCATCTGGAAAAAGAAATAAAACAAAGAGTAAACTGGACAGATTCCGTTAACCGTCAGGTAAACAACACAGAAACAGGGTGCTAACAGCTAGCCTGCTAACATGGCTGCTGTTCGGACAATAAGCGCTTTTTATGCAAAAAGCGTTAATCTTGATCGGAGGAACCGTGCGGATGATTACACTTTAATGGACAAAAAAAGCATCGATACTCGTAGACTTAAAGAGAGAGATACAATCGGTGAATTTAACTTCTACTAACCATCAGTTACAGCCCCCATGTCCGCTCTTCTTCTTCTTCTGTAGAGGGTTGAATGCGGTGTGTGAGCGACACAGGAACAAAAGCTGCACAACCGCCCCCATCTGGTTCGGAGTAGTAACTACTGGTTCAATCCTATACAGTGGTCCGCTCAGTTTGATACACTTTTGATTCATTCAATTCGACATGAAGAAGCATAAGTAAGAGTGGAAAGAAAAGCTCGTATTTAACCTGGAGATAGAGGAGAGAAAATGAGAAGACGGAGAGAGAGATCAACAGGCAAACAGATGCTTTATGTGTAAAAACTTCTAAGTAATGCAAGTCAGCATTTATTTAGATTGTTAATGGTTAACAATGGTAAATTGTAGTAGTATGTTTTGTTGGAAAGTTTTTTGAAAGTTTTGCTTGCAACCAAGGATAATGCTTGCAAGAAAAAAATCAAAACGTGTGGGGTGAGAGAGAAAGTTCCAACATTTCACAATCTCACTCTCATCCCTGATATTATTTAACTGAACTTTATTTGAGTAATTGTTCAACTTGAATGCGCTTCCTGTACATGCTGGGAATTTCTCTGTGCACTCTGATTTCTTCCCGCAGACCTGATATGAACATCCATCCACCCCGTCTTCTATACTGCTTTATCCTGCCCTGTGCAGAGTCGTCAAATGCTGGAGCGAATTCCAGCTAACTGTGGGTGAGGGCAGGATACACACCGGACTGGTCGCCAGTCCATCACAGGACAAGCACAGAGAGACAACCACACACGTTCATATTTATACCTGTTGCCAATTTAACTAATCACACATTATTTTTATACGTTTATATTCAGACAGGCCTTTGGTTGACCTGTAGCTGCTTAATGTTATTTATTTGACTTGTTTTTGTTTATATGTGTTTTGCCTCTCTGAATATTAACTATTACTCCTGTTTTATCAGTTTTATTACATATACTTCTATTTTTACAGTTTTGATTTCAGGTTAGATTTTTCTGCTTATGCTGTTCAGCTCTTTGTGATCTTTATCTCTTTATCAGTGAAAGGTGCTATATAAATACATTTTACTTACTTACTCACTTACTCACTCACTCACTCACTCACTCACTCACTCACTCACTTACTTATTAATCCCCATGGAGAAATTCCTGTTTCCATGTTGTTGTTTTTTTTTTTTTTTGTGGCACACCTGTTAAAAATTCCATTCATGATTTGGCCGTGAACGCAATTGTAATCACTGGAAAGTCCATTGAATATTAAAAGAAGACCAAAATGTCACGCTTTTCACGAGGAACTATGTCACTATTTTACATCTTTGAAATATATGGGGAAAAGGAATACACTGTAGTAGAGCATTTCAACCTGACAGAGAAAGCCTTGCCTCTTTTTTCCCACTTAACTATTTGTTTATTCTTTCTTTTTATTTTTTAGTTGTTCTATTTGTCACAAAATACAAAATACAGAAAATTTTGAACAATATTTCTGCGCCGTATATATTTCGTAATTTGCTCTTTTGTTTGATTAAAAAAAAAAAAAAAAAAAAAAAAAAAAAAGGTGTATCTGTGGAACACGAGACGATCCTCTGTACGCAGCTGGTACGTGCGTTGCGTTGCGTGCGTAGCGCGCCGTGACGTCCGAGTCCCAGAATGCAGTCTGGTAAACAGACATGGAAGCACCAGGTGAAGACCTCCACAGAGGCTGAGCGCTGTACCCGCTCTCTCCCACCGCCGTCTGTCTCTTTCGCTCCGTGCATCCAGCTGATTTTCATCGGCCCGGTGGCCCAGCGGGGTGTGCGGCATCCAGAGTCCCGGTAAGAGTCGAGCAGGTGTCGGTGTGCGGTGACGGCTGATGACTTGTGCTGTCATGGCTGTCTCCAGGCTCCTGCTAGCAGGCTAATGGAGCAGTTAGCGTCTGTACCAGCCACCGAGCCCCACTGCACCCAGCCTCTCCCCGGGACACGACACCTCACACGCTCCTTGTCGTTCCCCTCGAAACTTCGCGTCCGTCCCGCTCGGGAGCTTTGCTCCTCGCGTATTTAAAACGAAATCCGCGACAACGTGCTTAACGTCTGGCAGAGGTGAGAGAGAGAGAGAGAGAGAGAGAGAGAGACGATAGCCGTTAAGACTGCTGGCTCCAAACTGCTGCTCCTACTTTCTCCAATGACAAGTGTTTAATTTACAATCTAATGACATAATGGCATCACGTGACACTCGTCGTATTTGAAATGACGCCTTTATATTGGCCAAAACAAAGCTGAAGTTACATCATTAGTCACTGTAAGTGCTTTGAGAAGTGCATTAACACTAATCCTGTTTTATTGATTTCTAATAGATTGTGGGATCTGACCAAATATTTATATTAATAATCACTAACACCTGAAGTTTTCAGTCTTCCTGCATTCACAGCTGTGTTTGATAGGAGTCAGTTGGATAGACAGGTCCATCCACACATCCATCCACCCATCCATCCACCCATCTTCAGGGTGGCGGGGCGCAGGAGCCAGTCCCAGCTACCTGTGGGTGAGGACAGGATACGCCCTTGGACAGGAGGCCAGTCCATCACAGCACAGGCGCACAGAGACGGACAACCATATTCACACATAGGGGAAATTCTGATTCTAATTCCGAATTTAGTGTCACTAGTTAACCTCACAACTGAGTTTTTGGAGTGTGGGTGGAAATCGGAGTACCTGGACGAAAGCCACGCACACATGGGCAGAACATGCAAACTCCACACAGAAAGGCCCCAGTCGGTCTGGGTTCCATATTTTATTTGGATCCAGACCCTCTCGCAAACCAAATTCTATTATCTTGCAATATAGGATAAGAAGTTACTCAAACTCTTTTTGCGACATTTCAATTCAACCATGTCATCTTCCTCCCGTCTCCTATCATTATTGGCCCAGTGTCATTAGAACAATGTCTCTTTAAAATCAAGTCTCATCATCTTAGAATGAACTTGAGTGCTGACATGACAGGCCTAGACATTGAAATGACTGAAATGGGTCAGATTTAACCTGGCAGCGACTAATTCAGCACCAACGTCATCGTTTGAGACTGTTTAAGAAGGTTAAATAATCTAAATTATGTTAATGAATGTTTTAAATAGAAAACAATGTTAATTCTGTCAGTGGGCCGTCATAATGAGAGAAGACAAGTCCCCCCCCCCCCCCCCCCCCCGACTACTGGAGTGATTGTGTACATTTGTTAAAAGTGACATTGACAATTTAAAAAAAAAACATTTTGTCAGTAGGAAGCGGACAGTTTTAAAAGAGCAGCGAATGAATATGATAATAACTGACAATATATTATTTTCTTGCATGATAATTTTGCCGGTCTTTGTTGGGGTTGACGTCTTTCATGGGGTGGGAGTTCATTTGAGAAAACCGCTTCGTCATACGTGATGCCATATTGAGGAAAAAGTCTAATAGACCGTTTATGTTCGTAGCTGATGGAAAAGCTATACATCAGTGACTCGCATGTGGGCAGTGAGAGCTGTAATTGCTTTCGTGGTGTCAAACATGAAAGATTGTCTTCCTGGTTACATTCTGAGTGTCTGCTTTTCAGCACCGCGGTGGTGACCATTATATTTTGGGGAAACTATAGCAGCCGGGCTCTTGTTTCAAGTGGTCATGTGACCTTGCCAGCCTGCAGCGGTGTAGTGGCTTGTTGTTGAAATGGAAGGACAACTTATATTTGGGATTATTTAAAATGATACAACATCGTAGATTATTTTACAGGCCTCGTGTAGAAATCCGCTTGTGTGGACAGATTTGTTGTCAAATGGTTTGTTTGAGTGATTTAGGAAGAAATGCCGTTTTCACCAAGTTTCTTTTATATTTTTGTCTTCGCTCAGGTACAAACTACCTTTATGACCCGAAACCCCTGATAACGGAGTCTGCTCTTATCCATGTTTAGTTTACCGTCAAAGGATTGTATTTTTCCTCACTTGAACAAACCAAGTGTTAAAATCCAATATAATTTTGAATGAACTTACTCTGTATATTCTCCAATTTGATTGTAACTTCTATTTTGCTTCATAACATCTCTATTTAGCCTTTATTTCCGCTGACGCTGCTGAATAATTTTTTTTCTTTTTGATCTCCATCAGCAGGATCGATTCTATCTATAAAGTGGTGAAGCTCCTTGTCTTTGATTATGCTAATTTACTTTTCTTGCCCAGTGAAAACACTCTCGCTTGATGTGGAAAACATCGTGTTTACGGAGGTGATCACTCGGTTATCAGAAGTAAACAGTATTAGAAGTGACCTGGCACACTGCCACGAGCCCACCTACAAATACTAAGAGGAAAATATACAGAAATATTGTTGCATGAGGCTAAATATAAGTGAACTACATGTTGCATATAGGAGTAGGAAATAGCCATAAATACACTTTTCTTGTTGGACTTTCTGAGTCTTTTGGTGAACACTTGAGATTTTGACCAGACGATGCTTCACCACTCTAAAGACATTTATAACTAAGAAATTTGAGAGTCTCTAAGTATTCATTTTGAGCCACATTGACAGTGGGCCAGTGAGGGTTTCAGGTGACAGGCGAAAGCACAGATTACATTATTATTTATTGTTTTTTACCTTTTGAAAAATGTGTCATTTTCATAAGCACAGCACTTCCAGCTGTTCACCTACCGACATTAATCATAACTGTATTCAGTGAGCAGTTTCCTGCTGCTGGACCCTTCAGATTGTGTACACTGGCCCACTTTAAAGGCAACATAGAACAAAGTCTGTCTGTGATGGCCCGATCAGTAAATAATAACATGATGATGTACGAATAACTAGAACTCTAAATCTCTGTCTTTGTCTGAGTGCAACAAAGTCTAAAATCTATTATTAAGAAGCTCACATTTAGGAAACTATCCTTGATGACAAACCTTGAATAGAAGAACAGCAAGTCCAACAATATTACGCCTCAGTTCACCGTGGGTTTTAACAACATACAACATACAAATCTAAGTGGGGTTTTAATTCCATAAAACATTTGTCCACATGTAGCTGGAACTCAGAAATCTAGTCGGCTAGTTCATATTATGATCAGAATAACTCCTCAGAGTCTGGAAATGACGTTTAATGTTGAGACGTTTCCACATCTGTGTAATGATCCTGATCACCTGAACTGATTCACCACATAATATAGACTAAAGCCCCTGGTGGTCAAATGATTGTCATAACTTCTCACTGGAGTCTTTGGCAGGCCAGAAACGGCCCGCTGTCCATACGTTTCACACACCTACTCTAGCAGCATACGCAGTTGTATAGTTCTTCCAGATGTTACCAAGCATGTTATGCTTCTTGCGATACGAAGTGTCTCCAGGCTTCATTTTAGTGACGCTTTTTTTTTTTTTTTTTTTTTTTATTTGACAAATGCAGTTGAGTGTAAAGTCAGTCTGTGAATGCTCCGCAAACTAACCTGATGTAAAGACGGCAAACCAGATGAGGAAAGTTCCAAGTCTTTAAAATGATTAGTGTGGATGAGTAGAGGTGGTCTCTAATTGACTGGATGATTGCTCCCTGGCAGACCTCGGGGAGGACAGTGTTACCTCATCGACACGGTTTTAACAATTCCACTGTTAAACTGCATCAAGAAACAGCATAACAAAGAACCTGATACTAACTCATCTTCCGTCTGTGTGTCTGTGTGTGTGTGTGTGTGTGTGTGTGTGTGTGTGTGTGTGTGTGTGTGTGTGTGTGTGTGTGTGTGTGTGTGTGTGTGTGTGTGTGTGTGTGTGTGTGTGTGTGTGTGTGTGTGTGTGTGTGTGTGTGTGTGTGTGTGTGTGTGTGTGTGTGTGTGTGTGTGTGTGTGTGTGTGTGTGTGTGTGTGTGTGTGTGTGTGTGTGTGTGTGTGTGTGTGTGTGTGTGTGTGTCTGTGTCTGTGTGTCCAGGTTTCCTCTCCAGTGTGTGTGCCAGCCAGCAGTCACCCAAGCTGATGAGGATCGTCTAATTGAGTTAAAAAAGGTTTCCTTGTTGCTTTTCTTTGCCAAGGTAAGACCTCACTGCTGTGCATTATGAACTATTACTATATCCAGGAACTCTTTCTTCGACGGTCTACTGTATAATGCATTGGAACGCATTCCTAACACTTTTTGAAGTACGCTCTGAATGTAGAGAATATTATATGACAGCTTCTTGAACAGGATAAGGATTATTGGTGGTTGATCTGATGTGTTTTTAGCCCATCATTCATGATGTTTGATATCTCGGTGACAAAGTGACAAATACTTTATTTGGGTGACCCTAAAACCCTGCATTGTGTTTCATATTATATTACACAAATCATTATTCTAAAAGTAAATCAAGTAGCCTTAAGACTAATAAATCAGGCTGCGCTTACCACATACAGTGCTGTCACTTTACTCAAAGTTGACCTATAACACTGACGTTTATTAGAAGTACTGACTCTTTGGGCAAACCAAGTAATTTGCTGACATATTGTTGGTTTTAATAACTTACCTTTCTGGTATTCTCTTTTCATTTATGTGTTACAACATTTCAAGATTTTTTCATAACTTGTACAACTCGCAGCTTCATATTTCTCCATGAAATACTGCTGTTACCTTGCCATAGAGGTAGTAGATATAGAAAATGAGTATATAGCATCACAGATAAACCTTGTTTAAAGTGCCTCCAGATGTTTACAGTTATTTACTCTGAGGAGTTCAGTAAAGCAGATGTGCACCAATGGAGAGTCTGGATCAGAGATGATCAGACGCTTGATTTGACCGATCCTGCATTTTGGCCAAATGCAGTGACCGACACAGAGATTGGGCGTCATACATGAGCAAAAGAATCACCAGCAGATGCGGAGGGCGGGGAATTCACACTTTATTTAACGGTTTCCACAGCCCATAGTGAAAAGGGAAAAAATGATAGGCACTAGATAATATATAGCAGCTCAGAAAAGTCCTTATGATTTATACCGTAATGCTCTTCTCCTGTGAAGTAAAGAAAAACTCAGCAAGTGCATCAAAACCGTCAACTGGCCTGCTCGCCAGCGTTGATCCCTCCGAGGTAAACTGCAGATATTTAGCCCGATAAGAGCGGACATGCTGTACCGAGCGGTGTGCAGGGTGTTAACGGTGCACGTGAAAAGGAAATGTTTTTCACGCGTGTGCAGAGGAACTATTTGCTCCGGCTGTGGTGCGCACGCGCAGTAGCAGTGTTTTCAAAAAAGTTGCGGTTTCCCCTGTCTGGACAGAGCCCGAGCAATTTCAAAAAAAGTTGCATTGCCCCAGGTTTCCAGGGAAACGGAGTCGGACCTTTTTCAAAAAGTTCAAACGGGAGCTGTTTTCCCAAAAATTGTGTCTTCAGTGACTCTGAGCACCGTTGTTGTGAAAACAGACACCTAAACCCCCACCAAGGTTTTATATTTTCACTTGAAAACGTTAAAGTGATGGGTTATTGATGGGAAAATAAAAAGTGGTGGCAATTTGATCAAATACAAAAGATAATCATATAGCTGTGTAATTTAGATGTGCAATGAAATAGAAGTATTATTACTATATTTATGAACTTGTAATCAATGTTTGTTTTTTTGCTAAATATATATAATGTCAGCAATTCAACACAGATTTCTAACCCGAAGTCAAATTAAACTCCTAAGTATGGAGGCATTATTGCTGAAAATGTTTTGAGCACTTGTAAAAGTGGAATTTGTAGTTGTGTACTGTGAGTTGTGTACCTGTAGAAATGTTTTCTCTCCACAAATACAACACCACACATCCACAAATTCTTAATTACAGGTGCACAAATCATTTTTTACAAGTCACAGATTGAAAAACTGATCTGAGCTTTTCCGTTTTGATGCAAAAACGGAGGAAAGAAGTGACGTGAAATTTTTCCAGCTTCGCGCC
Source organism: Lipophrys pholis (assembly GCF_963383615.2). Lineage (NCBI taxonomy): Eukaryota > Metazoa > Chordata > Actinopteri > Blenniiformes > Blenniidae > Lipophrys > Lipophrys pholis. Next base: position 12,778,200 of record NC_137637.1, read on the forward strand.
GGATTTAATATATGAATGTGGCTAAAAAGCCAACAACCTCTCTGCTGCTGTTGATTCAGTGAATGTGTTGATTCCAAGCGGGGAAAACTTTTCTCCTGCCTCAATACAGACAAAATACCCTCTCCTGATTGGCTGAGGTAGAACACCCGCTCTGCTGATTAGCTGTGAAATCTGTCAATCTCAGATAAGCACCGCCTTTTTCTCCATCGCCATTATATGTTTCACAGAATTTAATGCAACAATTGTAGGAACAAATGTGAGCAATGGCAATTTTTCAATCTGTGACTTGTTAAAAAGGATTTGTGCACTTGTAATTAAGAATTTGTGAAAGTGTTAATGTGGCGTTGTATTTGTGGAGAGAGAAAAAATAATATAGGTGCACAACTGCAAATTCCACTTTTACAAGTGCTCAAACCGTTTTCGCCAATAGTACCTCCATACCTAAGCCACATTCTGGAAACGTGATTGAAAGTTCTTTTCAGTTGGTTGCTGTATTTGTGTGTGTATATATATATATATATATATATATAAGTATTTGATCATTGACCAATCAGGGTTCAGTTCTGCATTCCACTCTGATATGTGGATTACAGTAAATTTAAGCCTCCAGCGATTCCAAGAGTTGTTGTTTGTTTCCCTGGAATCCCGGGTTCGACTATTTTTACAGTTCCTACAGTAGTTGGTCTCCATGTCGACTGCAGTCTGAAACTCAACACCCTTTCACTGGGATTCTCTGTGGCTCAGTTTCCTGAGGCGGTGTTGGAGTTGAAAGCGTCGATGTCTCTTTGAACAGTTCATACAAAAGATCAATTTGCTACAGTGATGTATGGGTATGAATTAAACAAGCCCGGAGTAAATAAGACATCACTTCTCTTTCTCTGTGGGACACTTGACAACATCTTCAGGACACGCTTTTAAATTGGGACGTCTAAATTTAGTCTTAGTCTGTAGACAAAGCCAAATTTCTGAGCTGTTTGGGGCTTTTTTGTCCTTCAGGACTTCCCAGAACACATGCCAGGCCAAAATACCTGTCCAGATCCACATTTTTACCTGCTCTTTTTTTCATTCGGTATCAGAAATACAGTTTTCTTTTCAAGGCTACTTCGTCTGGATTTTGCTGTTCTCTCAAACTGACAGATGGTGGAACTCTCAGAATTTCAGATGAGGAATTAAACCGCTGAATAAAATCATTCATGTAAAACAAGATGGATAGCTACCGATGAGTACGAGGAGTTCTGTTTGCAAGTTAGGTCAGTCTGCGTGGCACTTTGTCTCTATTCCAAGTTCTCTCTGTATGTTCCACAGGAACATTAGTTTATGTTCTTATTCAGTTGAATATTTGCTTCTCGTTAGGAGTGACTGAGAAAGGCATCATTTTGAAAGTGAAAGTAAAGTGAACTTGTTTGTTCTTCAGTCTTTGGACTTTTTTCAAACTGAAAGATCACAGAAACTTTTCATAATTATAGTGGCTAAATGAATATATCTTAGATATTCTGCTCAATTAAACACGGGATCTTAATTAAATACAGCTCTATTGATCACTATTTATTGATGGAATATGAATACATCTTTGTGTGTGTGTGTGTGTGTGTGTGTGTGTGTGTGTGTGTGTGTGTGTGTGTGTGTGTGTGTGTGTGTGTGTGTGTGTGTGTGTGTGTGTGTGTGTGTGTGTGTGTGTGTGTGTGTGTGTGTGTGTGTGTGTGTGTGTGTGTGTGTGTGTGTGTGTGTGTGTGTGTGTGTGTGTTCTGAAATTGACCTAAATATCGACATACAAAACTTGTCATTGTCTTTTATTATTGTACTGCACTGACATCAGTTTCATGAGTACTTTTGATCAACTGCATCTAGGATGAACATTGAAACCCTTGTCTCGTCATTTCAACCAATTATATTTGTGATCAAAGTTTTGCCTTCCACAGCTGAAGTGTTTTCTTTTGATAGGGTTCAATTTCTTAGACTTCTATAAAAATACCTTCTTCGTACAAAGGATAATGATAATCGTATTTGTTGTGCACCGATGTTCAGTAAACAAACTCTGCGTAAAAGAAAAATGTCTGACAAGCAAATCTTAATTCAGTGATCAATATGAGTCATATTATCTGCTTGTAATACGGATTTTCTAGATTTGTCTTATTGGACTGGAAAGGGCATTGCAAATCAGGTTCGGCTGCTGATTCCCAAACTGTTATACGAGCTCCCAATAGTAGTATGTACGGGAAAGCCATACTTTAAAAAAGAAAAAAGCAAGTATTTTCCAAATAGTAAAATATGTATGAAACAAGTAATTCATATTAGTATGTATTTTTTCTTCTTTATTTGATGAAAATAATTCGGTATTTTTTGCTTATTGTTCCTGCCTGCTGTATTCCTGTGAGATAAAGAGTTGCTGTACTTTGTTATGAGTTTAAATGTCTGTGATAATGCTACTTTATACAATTGTTGGGAAAAATAATCACTAAATAATATCGCATTAGGAGAAATATGGTCTCCTTTGTGAACTATCCATAGCCAACCGGTTAAGTTTCCACTGCTTTATATTCAGGTGTGTCATAGTGGTGGTACTGAGGAAGCTTAAAGGGGCCATATTATCCAAAATTCATTTTCTTATGGTTTTCCAACAGTAATATGCGTCCCCATACTTGTGAATGACGCCCCAGAAAGCGAAGGAAGTTTGTCATCTCTCTCCCTGGCTTGTTTCATTTTTTATAAATTGTGTTGCTCCAACGAGTGAACCAGAAATCAAACCCTATATAGTGTCATCGGGGGTTTAACCAATCCCAATCAAGGTAGGTCCTCCCTTTGACTCCTCCCACAATTTGGAAGCGCTACTTTCTCCTCTTCCCAAGATGGGCATATGTGCATTGCATTATTCATTCACTCCGTGGTGGTTAACTACGTATGTATGTAAGAGAGGCTGCCAAACTGCGCCATCGGCCCCTCCGACCACCACCAACCACTCACTCTCTCACTGCATACACCCAGGCTTCCTGGTGTTGCCTCACGGCAACAGGTACTGACCAGGCCCTACCTTGCTTATCTTCCGAGATCTGACGGGTTCTGGCATCCACCATGCCGTATGGCCTAAATACAATGTTTTTGGGCCAATGACACCCATGTGAAAGTGTTAAAAAGCAGTCTAAAAAAAAAAAAGCATTAAAAGCTGTATAATAGGAGAGCTTTAGCATTTTCTCAGGTGGTTCTCACTGCAAAAAATTTGAGAACCACTGACTGAGGCTATTGATGCTGATACCTTCTGCTGCAAAATACAGTGAAATGTCCCAAAAACATCTAAAGCTGTTGCATTCTGCATGTTTTTACACATTCAGCCTGGCATCATGGCTTTGACACTAGTTTGCTTGCAATGAGGTAGCTGGTGTTCATGTCAGATCAGATCAGGTCTGTGTTGTGTTGTGTTGTGTTGTGTTGTGTCCATTACTCTTAAGAAATTTCAAAAAAAAAAAAAAAGAAATGTTTTCTTTGATACTTGAACAATTTGCTTGGTGGTTTAGTGGCCCGGATTGGAGCCCATTGCAGGTCAATTTTGCCCCACAGGCCTTATGTTTGACACCCTTGCTGTAGTGTCTGGCATTGCTTTGTGCTGCATAACTAGGATAAACATTAAAATATTGATAACCGAAGTGTTTGGGTGTTTTAGGAAGTGCATTTTCACAACTTGGCCTTCAATCTTTTACAGTCATCCCATGAAGCACTTTTCTGAGTAAAGTTAGCTGCCAACTGTTATATATATATATATATATATATATGGTAAATGTTATGGTATCATGGTGTTTTTTCCCAATGGAAAAAGGTCTCATATTTGTTTATATTCTGTTATAAATATTTCTAAACATAGTATTTTGCACATTGTTATATAAAAAGTGAGTCAACCAGAGCTGACAGCCCATTGTGTTTCTGTTTGTATTTTACAATATTGTGAAAGCCTTGTACTTGTTGCTTGTCAAGTGGCCACACACAGCACGGAGGTTTTTTTTTTTGTTTTTTTTTTTTTTTTTTTGAGGGGCGGGTGCTTCGGAATAACACGCGCTCGGCCGCGTCAATCAGAGCGAGAGTCCTCCTATCCCGAGCGCGACCGACGCTGACTCTCATGTTGTTACATTGTAGCGGAAAGAATGTCGGAAAGGGCCGAGGATGACGTCAGGGGGGAGCTGCGCCGAGCGGCCAGGCAGCAGCTGAAGCAGCAGCAGATCCAGCGGGGAGAAGGCTCCACAGCAATGGCGACTGTTGCGGAGCGGAGATCATTGCCGAGTCCAGAAATAATGCTGGGACAGCCTTGGAGCAACTGGGTCGACGCCACCAAACTCCACGGCAACGACGGTGAGTCCCCCAGCGTCCCGAATGTGCGCGAGGAAGCGAGGTCGAGCCGCGACAGTTGCCAGTCCTGTCCTGTTTTTTTGGCCGATTGCATGCAGTTTTTTTTTTTTTTTTTTTTCTGTTTTTTTTCTTCCTCGGTTGAATATGAAGAAACGCTACTGGTAGCAACAGCACGGGCAGGCGAGCAAGTGCAACTATTAATTTGTCCCTGTGACGGATCGCTTCGGTTTCAGGTGCTGAATCGGAGGAAAGTTTCAAAGACTTCGGGAAAAATCGAGAAGCCATGCGTCTGTGCAGAGAAGGTGAGTGTTTCCCCCCCCTTCCAGGGCCAAAGGTGTATTTTGGTTTTTACACACACGCATTCAAACACTTTATTCGCGCCTTGGAACAAAATATACTGTAACTACTGCACATGAAGCGGACAGCCGGATGCAATCACTGAAACGTGTCTGTTGACATTTACATCTGCACCTAAAATAACTTAATGGTGAACAACTTAGACTCGCTGTAGTTACGTTGAGGCTCAAACATAGTAATAACTAAGTAATCTTTGACACATATTTAATACACTTTATTGTCCAAGCCATGTTATCAAGTGAAGAGGTCCATATTTCACTCATCCTCATCCCTTCTCCCAAAGATTTAGTCAAAAGAGGATTTTTCAGCACAGAGTTTGAATGTAGCTTGTTATGAAATCAGGTCATTATGACAAAAATACAATTGTAAATGCTGACGTAAGCTAAGCTTGCTCTTGTCACTGTCCCATTTTATTAAGTTAAAATAATGTGCTGCGTCAACGTAGGATATAAACAGCAAGATTAGTTTAGTTTGTTTGTAAATATTCTGAGTGACTTACAGAGAACGTACCCAAAGCTAACTGTCTGCTTTCACTTGAGATAAAAGCAACAAACGAAACTATGCTGACAACAAAGTGACAGTAATTAGGACCTGATGTTCATTTGAAGGTTGAAGTATAGTGAAGGATTAGTTCATCTTGGCTAAATAGATGGTAATGACACAGTAAATAGCGGTGATATCTGTAGTCTTATAAGTTTACTACCTGCTACACTGTGATATGGAGTTCATGAAACGTTAGTACAAGATCTCCCCTGATTTTGAGGTGACGGCCTCTGTGACATACTACAAAACACAAGAATAAGAATGTTCTCCAGTACATCATTATATCCACGCCTTCAATAAATAAAGTAAGATTTGAGCAGTTCTCGCAGCATTTATGTCCAGTGAAAGAGCTCTGCAGTTAAGTGAACCCAGAATTTGATATACATGAGAATCTTTAAATGATCGTTTTAATAGAGTGCTGGTGTTGATTTGTATTTCCGTTTGTTTTTGGTACACGAGAGCCACCACACTGTGGTGTAGACGGAAAATGTGGCACTATCAGAAAATGATCTCGGCCTGTCTGTAGTGGCTCAACAGCCATCGGTGAACCGCTCACGCTGTCCGAGAAAGACCGTGGATTTGAAGCCACGATTAAATATATTGCCTGTCTTTAGTCTAGGACGGCCAAGATCCTTTAAGAGGTAAAACCGTCAACATCCGACTCACACATCACCTGCCTTTTGATGTTTGACATGCAGTTTTGTTTTTCAATTTCATTTATCAAAGTGTTTATCAAAGTGTAAAAAAAAAACAACAACAACCTGGAATCTAATTTGTACGCTACCATTACGATTTGCTTTTCGATGTTGGCGACAGAATTAATGTACTGACAAGGTGATTTTTGGACCAACCTGTTGGCGAAACGGTTCTGTTACTACAGTGACAGATTTATTGTGATTTGATGCTCATTTTCTTTCATGAAAAGCTTTGGGCTCTGTTGGTGCTTTGCGTTGTTTTACATCATGAGACATTCCACTTAAATGTTTATTAGTGCATATATACATTTGATCTGCATCTGAGCAGTTCGGTGCTCGGTATTTACAGTTCAGAGAGAGACTTTTTTTAAATGTCTTGTTCTCAAGGACACACACGCAGGGCTCGTCTCATGACCTTGCCGTATTGGGAGAGTAATTACAGTGACACCAAGATGCTTTTTTCTTTTTTTTTTGGGATCTAGCTTGCTGAGTTGAAATAAGCTTGTTTTGATCTATTATTTGACTGATTCGGTAGAAACGGTTATGTTCTTAATTCTCTTGACCGTGTGTATGTGATTGCCACCCCATTTAACAATTTTCTGGATAACTTTCTGGGTAAATGTCCTAACTGACTATAAAGTTTGTTATTGCAATGACAAAGTATCCTGTAAGATGACACAGTTCCTTTTGGTGTTGTGGTATTATGATATAATCATTGTGTTCGGCTTCAGTTTTGTTGTGGTTCCTCATTGCATGTTGTTGGGTTAAGAGCAGGCTACTCATAGGCGCTCTTATCTTATGTTGCTTTGACATTGCCAACATTGTAGTCTGTGTTGATACCCTTGGACCGAAGCTCAGTTCGCGCAGGATTCTCTATTTAGTGGGATATGACTTACACCAGAATGCATGCGTTTTAGGAGGTGGCCGGCCTAAACAGTTTGGTCTGCGTGCAGGAAGAGTTCTCAGATGTGGTTGGCGGGTGAGACAGACTGACCATTAAAAATTCAAGCCTGCTCAGTCATTTGACGTGCAGCAAGCTCGAAACATGTCTTCATCATAGATCACCGTCTGTCAAGGACTGTTTGTGTCATGTGTCCGATCAGCACATGCTGCGTGCGGTAGAAGTTTGTGTTTGGAGAAACTCCTGGTGCATCTGTGTTCTCTTCTCGTAGGGGTATTACAAGCGGATGACTACACCTCTCCACCATGACTCACCACCATTCCTCCCGTGGCGTGACGGCCATGCTACCACACAGATGATTAACACATGCACAGATTGCAAAAATGTATGGCAATCAGTGACTGCTGAATTCGTCGGCCTGTCTCCCTCTTCTTCTAAATGTTACAGTGGTGCCGTCAGAGTCAGGGAGGCTGGGAAATGCAGTGTCAATGTCAGCTACAGGTCAGATTCAGCCAGCGTGTGTGTGTGTGCTGCTGAGAGGCAGCCAGAGCCGCGACGATTCTACTGAGATCATTCATCACTGCCACGGATGAGGATGCTGAAATTAACTGGACTCTCATTCCCTCTTTCTCTGTCTCATGCTCAGGGGCTCTCTTCTTCCTCCTCCTCTTCAAGCACAGGTCCTCTGCTCTGTCTCGCTTTGTCTCACAGAGGCCTCGGCCTGCTTCTCTTCTCTCTCTGTTTTTTCCCTCCATTGCGCTTGTTTCTAGGCTCTGCTCCTCTGTTCTCGCTTTCTTTCTTCTCTATCGTGACTTCCCTTCTCTGCATCCTTTCCACCTCCTCCTTTCAAAAGAAGAAAATGGAGATTAGCAAAGAGGCAAGCAGATTGGCAGGAGCTGACTTGTGAAGTCGGGCCATGTTTAGCGGTACAGTCCAGTTAGTACCAGCGTGCTGCTGAATGTAGAGCAGCAAGGCGAGGTGGCAAAGCTACAGTCTTAGCTAAGCGACCCATTCGGCGAGACACTCCAAGAGAACAGCAGCTGCAGTTTGGGAATGAGTCTCGTTTGACCTTGCTATTGATCCAGTAAAGAAATGTGGTTGACCGCTTTGGATGCTGCAATTCTTGGCCTCTTTCAATAAAAGATCTGCGAGAGAAAGTGGAGTTTAATGAAGAAGACAGAGGAAGTTATTGATTCGGCAGACATGTTTAATCTGTCATGATAACTTCAATTTTGTCGCTCGTAAGGAAGGTCGCCTCAAGGACAGAATTGGAAGGAATATATAGAGCATTAATAGCTGCCCAAAAGGTTTAGACCAGCATTTAACCAAAGCCGTAATGGTTTGGGCATTTACATTTGGCTGACGGTTAATGCGAGCTTCCACGTTGGGGTTTGTGCACTTGCTTTACTTGCACGGCACACACACACTCGCTTGTGCCTATCAGCAGTGCACTTTGCTACTCAGACTCTATATAATTTACCGCCTTTATTCATAAAGTGAAGACACCAGGCAAGCGCTGTGGAAGTCTTTTTTGCTCCACTGCTTTTGAAGGAGACCATTTACAAAGTGGCTTCAGACAATTGACGCACATTAAGTAGCATCAAGCTTGTCAATTCATCCACACAGGACTGCCACTGACCTCCCCTGGAGGAAACCCACCAGGTAGATCCTTTTATGTGGTCCTTGCTTAATGGCCCTCATCCCTTAGAGACTCGGCCAGTGATGTTTGGAGAACCCTTGACAGCCCTGGCGGAGCACATGTTTGAGAGGGGCTCCTCTTCCCTCCACTTGTATCCTCTCCTCATCTCATCGTAACGCCCCAGGCAATCTCTTAATTAGCCTCCTTAATTAGGTGGTTTCTGGTTCTCTGCGCCAGGGTAAATTTTGATCACATTCTGGTGAGGAGCTGCACTTCCCTCTGATTTTCCTTGGAGTGGCCTCTTCAGTCTGAGACTTGTTGGCTGCTGGTTTGGTAGATGTGCTTGAGCTGATGTGCCAGTATGAGCACCTTGGCAGACATGCTGCTTGTGCTTTCTTCTGGTTGTGCAGGATCTAATTGCTCTGGTAGAGAATTTTTCATTCCCTTTAATGAGAAGAAGAAGCCGATAACAACAGAAATAATTTTTTCAAAAGAGGTTCATGGTCTTGTGGGAGTCTACATTCCGATTGTGAGCTTATGATGCCTTATGATAAGTATGGGTTTTTAGGATAGCGGGTTTCAGATGAGTCTCGACTTAGAAGGTGACCTTGATTACTCATGCGACAATGTGCAGTTTCAGCTCTAACATTCAACTTTGGCAACTTTACAGACACCAACATTGCCATGTTTAGATTTCACAGCCGCAACAAGAACTAATCAATTTTATTTATTTGTTAATCTCCTGATTATTTCCTCAGGCAGATTAATTGTATGATTGCTGAACGCGTAGGGAAAAATACCAAACGTCTGTCAATATCCCTAAAACCTAAAGCAATGTTTTTTTTAACCACACTGAGCCCAAAGACATAACATTTTCACTCAAACAAAGCCAAACTTTACAACAACTCCGTATTGTTAGAGGGTAATGACGTCTCTACATGTCTTCATTATCAAAAGTTGCAGCTCGTGATCGTTAATACCTGCTCTGTTTGAATACATTTCATGTTTTTGTTGTCATTTTGGAAAATAATTAGAAAAGAGCAGTCGTAAAATACGACCTGAGCTTCATCTTTATCATCATTGAGAAATATTGGTTTAAACAACTGGTTGAACATCTTTTACTACCAGTACCTTGTTGGTCAGGTCAGTATGAGATGTAGCGTGAAATACACAATGCTTTGTTCAAATAAACTGCTTCAACTCATGAGTTGGAAGGATATTTGTTCGGCGTCAGTTTTGAACTGAAATGTAAATTTGAAAGTTCAGTTTTGAAACTCTTGGTCTTCTCAGACCTCAGTTAAAACCCTCCCATCTGCACCGAGGCGCATTTTCATTACGTTTGTGTGAAAGCATCTCGGGTTCCAGTGTGATATTACGGAGGAATGATGTTGTAATGTGATTCAAAGAGACTAAGTTTGTCGTCCGTGTTTCTTGAAACTTGCTGTGGGAGCGACTGGCAACACTTCTATTATGCAAGCACTTACTCTGAGCCCTCACCCCGACACTGCGCTCCCTCAGCCCAGCGGAGCTCGGCCCAGGCTGCAGTTTGCAAGGAGAATCTACCGGTCGACACATAATTTTTATTGCCGGGTGGATGAAATCCATCCACCTCTTAACGGCTACTTTGGAAGCTACGTCACCAGCAGGCGAGACAAAGTAGAGCTGCCAAATCTTAGATATAGAAAGTGAAACTTGGACTATACGTGTCGCAATACCACACAAGTAGCAACTTTACATTGATGTGGGACTTCTTAAGGAGCTTCATCTGAAAAGATTTTAATAACTGATGGGATTCTTTCACTTTGAAAGAGGAACTGAGGAAGGCGCGCCCTTTTATATACGCCTGAAGACCTCATATTTGTCAAACTCGTGGTGCGTTTAAAACTGACATTTACATTTTTAGAAATGATTGTAATCTAAACGCCTCGTCCTTTTTTCGTTAAGATTTTTCGTGAAAAAAAAATGCAGCAACAAAACCCCACAAACGCACCCTCACCAAGGTTTATACAAACCCAACTTTGGGTTAGGGGAACAGTTCAACCACTCATATTTGGTGTCAGTAGTCAAAGTCAAAGTGAGCTTTATTTTAAAACCTGCTGTACATATAAGACATACAGTGAAATTGACATTCCGTCCCGCTTGCCATCCTATGGTGTGTAGACATACAGTACATCACCCAAAGTAAGGAATAGAGCAAAATAGATCACCCAAAATAGAATAAAAGTAAGAAAATTTAGAATTTTGGCGAGAAAAGGAGTGCAACCAGATTTTGAAATTGAAGCTAGAAAGCTGAAATGTGTAATATACATCTAAAATGTGCAATACAAGTATAGCCTCACGATAGCTCGATATGTCCATGGATTTGAAATGTGCATTAGACCTCACTGAGGTCACATGACCAGCGGGACTGGAAGCAGTGTCCACTGCAGTTGCAGCAAGTAGTTCTCTCGATCTTTTTGCAAGAGAGGAAAAGTAACAATTAAACATTGCTCCCCTGTAAAAGCTACTTATCTATTTCAAATCATGAGCGTTCCGCCCAATGTACATACCACATTAATATATCAGAGTGAGATATCCATTCTGTCAGAGCAAGTAACGTTTTGGATTTCTGTTTTTCCTGGTTCTTATCTCTAGGACCTACAAGGTGATTTGGGGATTTGCGAGTGACCTGTATTTACATAAGTTGTGCTTGTAGACTCTCCCCCTTAAGATGAGTAGAATGAGCATGTCAATTTCGAAATGTTGAGACTGAGCATTAAAGTCAAACGTGGGTTAAGTGTTTCCTGGCGTGGGTTTATGCAACACAACAATAGTGGCTTATTTTCCAGGACATCTAGAAATTATTTTTATCTTCATATCCTGCTGTGTGTTTTTTTGTATTCATGGAAAAGTATGTCATTTATGTGAAACTACTCAATCTTGAGCAATCGGTGTTACGACAACAAATGATGGCTGTTTTAGTTGAGATTGAATATGATTGATGAGCTGCAGTTGGCAGAGTCTGCCAAGTGGGACTCCAGGTGAATACAGGCCTGTTTAATGTTCCTCTCCTTGAGTTGTGCCCTGTCTGGTTGATTCTCTCCCTCTGTACAGACATGCCCGTGTTTGGCCAGTGTCCCGCACAGGACGACTTCTACCTGGTGATGTGCAGCCACTGTGGTCAGGTGGTGAAGCCACAAGCCTTCCAAGCACACTACGGTAAGAATCATGCACACTTACACCTTTCAGGAGACGTTATATTGACGTCCAGACCATAATTACCAGTTATCTCCAACCTAGTCCAACCTCAGTTTAACATTAGAATATTCGTCACCTCAAAAATGGGTTCTTGATTTTCGTCTTCACATGTCAGACGCATTCTCACAATGCAAGTGTGTTAACACAGGTGGGACGCAGAGAAAACATACATATACATTGTAATATAAAGACATTGTATTGACTTGAAGTGATTTCCATCACCAACTCTAAACTCGTCTGGAACTATTACTTGTCTGACTCTCACATTTACCTAACTTAATCCTACTAGTCCTGCCTTAAGACATACCTTCTATTTGTTGGCAAGTTACCGCATTACTACGGCGTTGCCACATGAATTACCTATATCATCAACCGTTATTGCAGTTTTATTAATAATCACCTTGTTTGAGAGATGCAAAACACAGGACATGGGGTGGGATATTGAGCAGTACTGTCTCGAGAATGAAGTAATGCTGCTTCACACCCAGTAAGAGTATTTGGAGCTGGCTTAATACAGACATGAAAAGGGGCTGTTATTTGGTTTATTTATAAAGTTGTTTATCACCCAGGGTATTTCAGGTCTTGGGTATAACTTGAATACGGTACACATCGTCGGCCAGGACTGAGTTGGCCCTCTTTATTGACAAAACATTCCACTCTGCATAGAACCTCATGTTACCAAATGCACTTTGCATAGCCCTGAACAGTTGCTCACAAAACACACACACAAACGTTGTCATGTACCACAGAACCCGCCGCTCAACTTCTGATCAGTGTCAGAATGGACACAAGTGCAGGTGAAGAAATGCAACACTGAAGAGAGAATAAGTGTCAAACAGAGGGAGCTGGCGCTTCACTCAGAGCTGTGATGTTAAAAATAAGCATGTAAAAGTATCTGAACATGTTCCTTTTATCTGTATAACATAATAAAACTGTTTAAGCTCATGAAGAGGAACAAAAGTTGAGGAAAAGGGGGAAAGAAAACATGCAGTTTAAGTGCAAAGTTTTGGTGTGATTATTGGTAGATCGCTTGCATTGCACTATTTTTTATATTGCATTACCTTTACAATAAAAATGTGTTCATTGTTAAACTTTGCATGTAACAATGCAATTAATAGCGATTACAAATTTTATAGAGGTCTTCGTCTAAATAAAAGATCTTTCTAGCAGGGCCTCAGTATTTGTCCCCTCAAGTAAGACAAAGCCCCATAAGATGTATGTGGAAACATACCTAGTAATAAACACACATACACAATGCCCCCTTGTGTTTGCATGCATTTATTGTCATGCTTCATACAAATAGGCTTAACGGCTTGAAACAGCAGCCATAACCCGGAAGAACAAGGAGATATTCTCTCCAGGAAACCTATAGTCACATCGTTACCTGTGCTGCGGCTGGGGGTGATTTGTTAAATTAATAAAATCTCTGTCTTCTTTGTGCATATTCCTTCACTGGACTCCTAAACTAGTCTGTTTATCAATTTTATTTACTTTGTTCACTGTGTGTTTAGTTGCCCTGTTAATATTGGACTTGTCTCTCTCAAGTCCTCACAGTAATGTACCATTATGTCGTGGACAGTTCAGGTCAGGACCGATCTTTGGTTCTTTCTTTTCCAACAACACTGATGGGGCTTTGACTAGTGTTCCAAAAACAGTTAAAGATCAATGAGCGTGGTGATTTTGTTGCTCTGTGTCTTCTTAGATTTGAGTCCCACAGCTGCTAAAAGAAGTAAACTTTTCACTCTGAGGGGGAAAAAAAAAAAAAAGCACGTTCGACAGGCTCCCGCTGTGTCTCCTCCTTTGTTTGATGTGGAGATTCAGCCTTTGGAACCATCTCTGACTTATCTTGTCAGTGTTTGCTCTGTGTCAAGTTTGACAGCACTTACAGTTTTCAAGGCCAGCCACAAGAGGGAGATATAACAGCACATGGCACATCCAACTGCAAGAATAGCAGTCAGAGTGGACCCTGCCCTCATTGTTAAACTACCTACAAGCTTATGGACTGGATTATTACTTATTTACCGAACCTGACGGGGCTTCCCCTGGAAATGAGCTGTAGGCAAACACTGAGGGGCTTTACGGTGCCTCTTCAGTGAAGGTTGTGCTGTAGAAGATCCTGAATATGTTGGTATTATTGTGGCAGATGAGGCACAGCCTCATTCAAAGAATACGTGCGATATAGATTTTTCTCGCAATTTTCGACGATGAAGTTGAATTGCTATTCTAGGCCACTGTCAACTCTAAAACTACCAAGTCCCAGGAGAATATGAACTGGGAGTCACGACACTCTGGATGCAAACTTTGTTGTTATTGTCCATCAACTCACACAGCTGTCATGCACAGTAGCAGCGTTTTTGCTGTCTACACAGAGACAGAGCGTTTTCTGAAAGTTTCGTTTCTCCCCATTTACGCCGCGACAGAGTCGAGGCTTTGTCAAGAAGTTCCACCTTGGGAACTTTTCAAAAATATGTCAATTCGAAATCAACTAAAATTATTTAGCTTTGAGATTTGTTCCAAAGTGTTTACTGGTGATTGAAATTACTTTTGTGGATTGTATTATTATTTTGTCTCCCATGTCTGTGGTATTTTCCCGAAATGTCACTATATGTGGCCATGCAGAGTAGAAGTGCTCATGCTGTGTTTTACCCCCTCCTCTGATATCATTACGATAAGACCCCATGTGGCGTTAACACAAGCTAAAAGCCACTGATCCCAGCACCATTGCCGAAGCCTCAATATGATTTTAGCGTGTCTCTTTGAGCCCATCTGTCTCCTGTTAGGTGTTTGAGGCTGATCCCAGCAGGGGCGACGCTCGGCGCGGAACGGGAAGCTCAAAGCTCGCCTCTTGCTTTATACATGAATTTATGAACCCGGCTCTGGTGCAGGCAGACGTGTTTCTGGATCATTCAACTGCTCATCACACAACAAGAAAGAAAGGAAAAACCCAGGGTGTATGTGATTGCTTTAAGAGCGGGGTGTTTACTGTTTTCTAATCATATTTCAATTATTTGGACACGATATGGATTGGACACAGTGCGTGTGGGAATCACAGTGAAGTAATTTTGTTTTACGTTTTGTTGTCACTCTCACTGCCAGGGATTCCCCATACCACGGAGCCAACTGATTGACAGCATGAAAGAGGATATTTAGGCTCCTCCTATTTCTTGAGTCTTTTGTTTGTGCATTTCCTCCCTCTTCTACCACCGCCACTGGTGTCGGCTTTCTTTTCCCATTGTCAGTGCTTTGTGCACAGAGCGCAGTGTGTCGCCCTGGGGTTTCCTGGTGTGAGTGTGTGCGCAGAGTGTGTGCTCTTGACTGTGACCAGGACTGGGACAAGACATCATTCGAAGGAGGGAGAGAGGGAGGCAGGATGGCTGTGAAAGAAAGGCTTTGGGTTGTTGAGCCATGAAGGGGTGGGAGGGATGATATCCACAGTGTGTGTGGGGAATTGGCGTGTAGATGGAGGCCTTTAGGTATGAAAGAGGCCGTCTTGAAATACTTTTTTTAAACCCCTATTTAATGAAATAAGAAAATCTATAGAGGACTCCACAGTTAAAAGGTTGATGCAAGTTGTATTTTTTCATGTTGTAGCGAAGGGATTGAGAGTGGCATCTGTAGGCATGCATGTGTGGTAGTATCTCTTCTCAGTTATTATTTTTTTATACATATATTGAGTTTCGCACAGACCACAAATTAATACAAGAGCATTTCAAAGCAAATTATTGAAATACAAGACAAAGACAATCATAAGAAAAGAGGAAAAAATGGTTGCATCTGTTGGACACTATTAAATTGTCATACATAAGTTGTAAAAGCTATAGATCTAATACAAATACAATTTAAGAGAAATACAGATCCACCAAAAGTAAAGTACCAACCTATGTAGCGGTCACTCAGGGATATCTGTAAACACCAACCTCTCGGTTAAGTGCAAAGAGAAGCCTCCATATTAGATGAATTGCTTTGATTGTGCAGAACGCAGGGTCCGTGCTTGTTCCCTTCAGAAACCCCGGGGTAAACATGTTGTTTAGGGTGCAAACACTCTGGGATGAGCCTTTTCTCCCGTTTTCATCTTTCCAGCCACAGCTGTAGGATCGTGCCAACCTTTTCTGCTGCCATAATGCCTTTTATCAGTTTACTCAGCAGCTGTAATAAGAAGCTCAGGCAGGAAGTAAAGCTCTTGACCTGTTGGCTAGTTCTATTTCGGGATGCGTTGGCATGAATCACAAACGCAGCTCATTTTGTTGTCGTGGTACCCCGCTCACGACTGTCGGAAGAAGATCCGTGTGATATCTGGTGCCTTTTCTGTTTCTCTTCACTCGCTGTCATTTCTTTTAACAATGTTTTTTACGGAACTCTGTATTAATGGCAGTCTGGTTTCTGCTGTTGCCTCCAGAGAGAAGACACAGTTCAGCCAGCAAACCGGCCTCCACCTCACCGTTTCCCGTGTCGGGCAGGAACCGGAGCGGCGGCACTGGGCTCGGGCCCGGCCTGACCTCGGGGTCTGTAGCCGGAGTGGCTGCCTCCAGCGTGTCCTCGTCGTCGTCCTCCAATCCCAAACTCCTCAAACCACCCAAAGAGAAGCTGCCAAGCATTCAGCGGAGACCCCCATTCGCCCCTTTCAGGATGCTGCAGTCGGACAAGATGTAAGTTTCTCTCTAGGTGTGCAGTGTTGCGAAACGCGATACTAAGCAACTGTTAAACAGTCAAATATTTAAAAACGTGCGTATCTGAATACGCAGCAGCCGATGACTGTTTTTACCTGCTGTTAATGGTTGCCGGTAGACTCATTGGGTTTACCTTTTGCCCTTCCAGCCCCATTCATACGTCCACATCTGCCTCTTACCATGTGCTTCTCACTGGCTCAGTGTTTCTAACTCTCAGCTTCCTCCTTGCTGCCCTCTTCATCTCTGTAACCTTCTCTTCCAGCCTCACCCCGGCTGTCAAGGTGGAGAAGATGCATCTGAGGGTGGACTCTTCAGCTAAGCTGGTGCAGGCTCCATCTGCCCCTGCCACCACCTCATCCTCCTCTACATCCTCCTCTAGCACCACTGTGAGCTCCAACACTACCGCCATCATGACCTCCTCCTCCTCCTCTTCTTCCTCCTACTCCTACTCCTCATCAGCCCTCAAAGCAGGCCTTAACTGTCCCTCCATACCAAAGCCTCCATTACCAGCCCCAGGTCAGATTCCCAATGGCAAGGGCCACCTCTCTGTCCTGTCAGACAAGAAGCAGGACAGCAGCAGCAGCGCCAGTAGCAGACGCCACCTAAACAAGAAACTGACAGGTCAGCTGGAGGGGTGGGCAGAGGGTGACACTTTGTGTGCATAATTCATGAAGAATTATCAGAGTATTTTATTACTGTGTCATACAAAATGTTCTGATTTTGCCTGAAATTGTTTGCAGTGATTTGCAGTATTCTAAAATGAAATCAGAGTAAAATGTTGGCGTAGGCCCCGTTTACATGACAACGTTTCAAGTGAAAACACAGTTTTTGTGTTTTCATTTCAGAAAAGTTTAGCGTTTACACAGCAACATTTTGAAAACGATGTCCATTTACACAAAAATAGCAGAAACGCAAAAAATTATATAGTTTGCATGCCAGGCCACGAGTTGGGAAATTGGAACAGTCATTTCGTCTAAGGCCCTGATTACATGACAATGTTTCAAATGAAAACGGATTGTTTTAGCATTCAGTTTGAGAAAATGTTCACGTTTACGCAACGCTTTGAAAACGATGTAGTTAGAATGCCAGGCCACTAGTGGGGGCTGTTGTTTGTTTTTGTAATGAAACTACACACGTGCCGGCAGAGAACAATATAGGCGCGTTTCCACTGCACAAAAAGTGCAGGAATGGACTGGTATGGTCCCTTACGGTTCGGGTTTCAACCGCAAGAATCTGTTATTTTTCGGAAAATACCGCTCCAAAGGTGGACGCTTTTCCGCTACCCTTCCGTCGGGGTACTCAGGACCATGGAACAAGTCCGGTTTTGAGGAGCCGTTTGCTGATTGGTCAGTGATTTACTACACGCCCTCAATATTTTAATATGTCGGCTGTATGAATCCTCTCTTGTTAACATATTCAGCTTTGCACTGGTTGGTTTTTTTTTTTGTTTGGTTTTTTGCCGCGCAACTTTCATCTTGGTCCCGAAAGAGCAGACGGGATGCAGGACGGAGACGGGACTCTGGAGCAGACGCTACGGCCGTAATCGATGCGCTACCGTGTCTACTCGTTGCGTCGCTGGCTGGTGCTCCATTGCGTGAACCGCCGCGTGCCGCCCATCACATATCTGCGAAGCTCTAAACTCCGCCTACATTTTAGTCCTCCCCTCTGCGATGGAAATGCACCCCGAATTTCGGTCGGGGTCTGCTTTGCCGTCCCGCTTTGTTCCTTCCCTGCGCTTTTTGTGGCATATGCTATAAACGTTAACAGTGGCGAGTACAGAGATATTAATATGAATGGACAATGGAGTTGGATTACTATTTCAGGAGACACTTAACTATGAAACTACCTAAATCCCAGGAAAATCTGAACAGGAAGTCGTGACACTTAGCAGCTTTACCGCGGTCTACACAGAGACAGAGTTGAAGCGTTTCAAAAAGTTCCACCTTGGGAGCTGTTTTCAGTGGCTCCGAGCACCGTTGCCGTGTAAAGAAACACCCAAAATGCAATGGCAGTTTAGCGATTTCCCTTGGAAATGTTGTCGTGTAAACAGTGTCTTAGTTAGACCTTCATACCTGCCATCATCTGTTTTAACCATCAGAACACAACTTTTCACAGACTGATCTAAAGCACAATCGTAATCCCACTGAGATTCCAGTGTGCCAGAGAAAACAATCTCCGGATGATGCCAGCTGATAAATCTAAATAACAAATGTTGTTCTCCCTTAATTCTTTCCTGTTTATTCAGAACGTGAGTTTAATCCAGATGTCCATTGTGGCGTTGTGGATATGACGGCACGGAAACCCTGCACAAGATCCCTTACATGCAAGGTGAGCACTTTGTTTCTGCTTTCTGTCGTTCACCTGAAGCTTTAGAAGCTTTCTACTTCAACGTCAACACTGATTTTAGTTCATTATGGAAAATTAACTCAAGGAGAAAAAGGAGCTTTCAGCAACGATTTGTTTTATCAAACAGAAGCCCCTGTGTTCAATAAAGTAACATGTTATTTAGGGCTTTCTGTCTTGTACCATTCATGTCACTGACAATTTAGCAAAGAAGATTGCTTCAGATTTAAAGATGAGTATATTGCAGACCTTTTGTTTTTCCATCCTGTGGTTTGAGATGGTATGTAGTGCATTTACAGAGGTTACAATTCTGGATATAACAAAATATTGAAGTATTGTAATTAAAAACTGAAAGTGAAATCATAATCAGAACACAGCATGCAGTCTGTCTTTTCTGAGTGTCCTTCAAACATTCAACATCAATAACAAATCCTCATTTTGTGCTGTTTAAAAGAAGCTTATCAGCCATTGTCAAAGAAAAACAAGCAATGTTTCATTTGGCCACTGGGTGGCAGTGCTGTGCAACCATTTCTTCTGTAGAACAATTCGATCAAATATGAAACAGAGTCCAGTTGTGCTGCCAGTATTACCACATGAGACTAAAATCTGACAAGTAGCTGACTCAGAAAACATCCAACTCACCAAATCAAACTTTCAATCCAGAATCTATACGTTTTGAAAATCAATACACTATCAACCAAGTGTATCGATTCTCTCTTGCACCCCATGACTTACCTGTAAATATTTTGTTTCGTTAACTACCTCTAACAACAGCAATCTGAAGCCATTAGTAATAGCTCTTATTCCAAATTAAAACGTTCTGTGCACTTAAGACCAAAGCTTGAGGGAACAAAAGTTTATCTGGTGAACAATGTTAAACAAATTAAATCGTTCGCTCTTTGCTGGGCACACACATTGAAATATTTGGAAATAAAGAATTCTCACACTGGGGTGTTGGTAAAGAATATTTCAAGACATATGAATCTGTTAGAAGATGTAAAACAAACTTTTACAATAGTGCTGTTGTGATAATCAACACATGGTGCTTTTGTTCTACAAAACAATGTTCTTTCTTTTTTGAATAACTGGAAATTGATGTGTTGTGTACCTGTTCTTCACTTATGATGGTTGGTTTTAAAGGAAAAGCTGGACGTGACCATGGTTACTTAAGAGTTAAAAGCCTTTTAGTCCACTGGTTACCATGTCTTGCTGCATCTGTAACCCAAGAAAACCTCTTCCCGGTGTGAGAACTGTTTTCACTGCCCCAACAGACACATTCCTTAAGCCAGCGAAGGGCGGTGCCAGGGCGAAGGAAGCGCTTTGACACTTTGCTGGCGGAGCACAAGAACAGAACGCGGGAGCGGGAGAGAGAGCGCGACCTCCACCAAACCCACTCCCAGCAAACCCCCCCTCTCAGGGACCCACACCCCGCCTCCCACCTCGCCCCCGGCCATGACGCCCACCAGGTGGCCCATGGAAACGGCCCCGCCCCCGATGCCACTAAGCCTTCGCCGCTCGGAAAGCCTAAATTTCTCAGCCCTGGTCTTCCACGGTAAGTGACGCACCACATTCACCGGGGTCGGGTTGTTGTGTGCTAAAAGGGAAAGTTACCATTGACGTGATCTGTCCGTTGGATTGAACAGCAGTCACGGAGGTGGTCCTTCCGGAGACCCTGCAGCAGTCCACGAGCCCCCACACCACCCCCAAACGGCCCCCGACGGTTTTTCCAGGCCCTCAAGTGACGAAGGAGAGAACGAGGAGCGCGAGGACGCTGACAAACTGGACTGTCACTATTCAGGTTATCACCCACGACCGGCAGCTGTGAGTGCACTCGACATGACGTTCAGCTGGAGACTGCGTCTTATTCCAAAGATCAAAGCTTTTCTCATTCAGCTTTCTCTGCTGTTCCCAGTACTGTACCTTTGGGAGTCAACTGTTTGGGAGAGGCTGTTACTCCTTCGATCGGCAGTGGGACAGAGTGCGATGTGCCCTGATCACAATGATGGACAGACATGTCAACTCCCAAATGTGGAAGTAAGTGTGTCGCTCCTACTATTTTTATATTTATGTAAAACTGCCTCCTCAAAATACACAGTCAGTCAGGACACAAAGAAGGCAACATAAAGTTCTTTACACAAACACATGAAAGCAATCCCCCTTCCACATATCAATCATGTTTACACAGAACTCATGGTTTGTTTATCTAATAACATTACTATTGTCAACATTGACTCTCAGGTGCACTATGAAACGTTCCAGTTTGTGGTGTAAAAATATGAACAGGATTAAAAGTGTTACTGTTTTTAAGGCGCAGTCGAACAAGAACAATACAACTTTAAAGTTTGCTGTGTTGCAGAGCATATGTGATGAAAATGTCTATTTTCACAAAGCCAAACAATAACTACAGAAACTTCTTACAATATCAACACGGAGCCAATTTTAATGAAACCTTCTGGTGCAAAATACAGTGAAATGTCCGAGAAACTTCTAGAGCTGTTGCATTCTGGGTGTTTTTACAAACTCACCCTGACAGCATGGCTTTGAGGCGAATGCTAGTTTGCGAGCTCTCCAGGCAGCATCACCGTTAACTGGACTCGGGTCTCAGTGTTGTGTTGTGTCTGCTATTCTTCAGAAAAATGTTAAAACAATGTTTTCTTTGAAATTTTTACCATTTGCTTGGTGGTTTGGCGCGCTGGATTGGAGCCTCTTGCGGGCCGGTTTTGGCCCACAGGCCCTGTGTTTGACACCCCTGTTAGAAAAGGTCAAACTCCAGAGGCCGAATGAAAACTTGAAATGAAAATAACTTCAATCAGGAAAAAGGGAGGGTTTATTTTTCAAAACATCAACACCTTTAGTGGCCTTCAGGTTGATGGTGATGAAATGATGCCTGCTCATCGGTTGTTGTTCCAAGTTTGGGATGATTAAAAGCCCACAGACCTGAGGTCTTTTTCTACAATCAAATTTGACACATAACTAAGACAAACCATTGACATAGTGAGATGATGATTATGAAGAGAAATATGATACCTATTGTGATTTGATAACATCAATCCATCCATCTTCTACTGCTTTATCTCTTTCTGGGGGCTTTTCCACCAAAAAGAACCACGGGCTAGTTCGGCGCCAGGGCCGGATTTAGCACCAGTTCTTTGTCTTTCCACCGCCAAAGCTCCGGCCTATCAGGGGTTAAATGGGTGCTTAGCTGGCCCCACTTCATTGCCAGGCCAGAGCGGAGCCTGACACGTCATCAGCCGGGGGTGGAGTTATCGCTGGAGTTATCGCAGCCTACGAGGCGGAAGAGACGATTAACCAGCGTTCTGAAATCTACAGCGAACACGGAGCCCCGGAATATTTATAGAGAAAAATAAAAATAACGCATTGGAACGATATAATAAGTCGCTCCCTCAAGTTGTTAATGCGAGGGAACGAGATCATTTGATCCGCGGTGACGTAGCCGTGGTTCTTGAACTGTTGTGCTGCAGAGCTCCAGCGCTGTCACACAAAAGTCAGCTGTGTCGGATATATAATTTAGAAGCAGTTTTCCGTTTTCGTTATTTTCACGCTTTTCATGGTAACATCATTGGAACTAACTTCACTTCCAGGTCTTGTATGGCGTTATGACCGCAGGCTGCATTGCGCTCCAATATTATTTTCTACCCACAGAACTTCTTTATGAATGAATTCATATTTGGTTCATCAGCAACTACAAAACAAACTACATACTACTTTTAATGAAAGCTTGGAGAGATTTTCTTTAGCCATTAAATGAGCCTTTTAATGGCTTCGTGTGAAAGAGAACTTTAACTTTGTGTTTACGTAGGTTGTCATTATAAACGGCTGTAGAGCAGCGTTCTATCATTCTACACCGCCATTCCTCCATGTTGAAGCATTTCATTCAGACACGTCTAGAAACAAAGTGAACGGAGCAGAAATTTACCATGTAATGCCCAAATGTTGAAAAATAAGCCCCAAGCTCATTCATGTGTTGTTATTATTATTCTTTTATTTTATGGCCGCTCCGGACTAAAACAAGACAGATGTGAAAAAACACTAATGGAGTGACGAGGAGACTCAATGTTTTCTGTCTCTTTGTTCTGCATCCGAGGTTCAGGCCAAACTAGATGGAGCGACCCAGACCAAACCCATGATCACAGTCCGTCTCCTTGTTCTTGTACGAGCGCTGCCAGCGCTACATTGGTGAAATCAGTGACGTATCACGTTTTGGAGTGACGCAATGACGTGGCTCTCGCTTGGCTCTGTTGACAATGGAACAACAACCGGTTCTTTGGCGGTGCTCAGTAAAGAACTGGCCCTGGCACCGACCTGGTTCTTTTCGGTGTAAAAGCCCCATTAGAGTTGCAGGGTTGTGGATTTGATCCCAGCTGGCTCTGAGGAGAGGCAGGGTACACCCTGGACAGGATGTCACTGCATCAGTCATGAATAGTCACAGCTAATGGATCATATATTATTTTTCGTTGCAGGAAAATCCCTTTGGCCTTGGAGAACTCCTCTGTCGCACCTACCCATAGGACAAGCACAAATTCCCACAGTAGCACTCCCTCTTCAGGCTTCCTGGCTCCTCCCGCCACCCTGCCCCAGACACCTTACAGCCAATCCTACGAGGGCAAGTCAGTGCTCTCCTATGGGACCACCTTAAATGCCCGCAGCTCCCCGCAGGGCGGGGCTGAGCACCCGGCCTATGGCACCACGCAGGCCCGACAAGTGTCTTCGTCGCCACAGATGCCTTCAGCCCACTTGTCCTCATCCTCCTCTTCTTCAGCTCCTTCCCTAGCCTCAGGCCGGGCGCTTAAGTCCCGCTCCTCCAGCAGCAGCACTACCAAGTCATCATCCTCCTTCAGGCCCAAGGAGATCTCCTCCACACCCGTCATCCCCAGCCCCGCCACCGGAGGGAGCACCGGAGCCAACAGTATCAGTAGCAACACTAGCTTCAGCTCGGGGAAGAAACGGAAGAACAGCTCTATCCTGTCTTCATCCCACGGCCCCTCTGAATCCTCCTCTTCAAATGCCAACTTCTCTTCTTTCAAGAAGAACTGTGCAAATGTCGGCAGCTCAGGGAGCACCTACCACCACGGCTCATTAGGTTCCTCATCCTCACTGTCCTCCTCCCACAGTGGAGTCCACAGCGTGGGGCTCAACTGTGGCCCCACCCTGCGGACCAACTCGCTGAGTCTCAAAGCGGAGCCGTCCGGAGGTTCGGCGGGCGGCTCGTCCGGGCCTCCGCCACGGGGTCCTCCCTCGGGCAGCCCCGCCGAGTCCATCAAGCGTATGAGCGTGATGATGAACAGCAGTGACTCCACCCTGTCCCTGGGGCCTTTTGTGCACCACCAGTCCTCATCGTCATCTGACCACCACACCAGCTTTAGCCACCACTCCTCAGACGGGCGCATGGAGGGCAAGAAGCGCAAGAGCTCCTCTGTCTCCAGCAGCATTAATAGTGCAGGTGGGGGAGGGGGAGGGGGGCCGCAACCCGGTAGACCCAAAGTGGCCAAGTCGCCTGCCATCAACAACATCCATGGAAAGCATGGGCGGAGCATTCCAGGGACGCCGGGTCTGCCCAACAACTCCCATTTACATCAGGTGAGTTTCACACTGCACCAGTCACGACTTTGACCAGATCAAATATAAAAGGTTTTTTTAAGTCCCAATTTTCTTTTTCCTTTAACAATGACGCAGATAATTTATGGATTTTTAGGGGATGACGAGCTTCATGGGTTCAGGTGCATCACTTAAGTCATTTCTATCTGAGCTCTGAATTCTAGCGAAGTCAGGAAACAATTTGGATGCTTCCAGAAGCTCTGATCTCTTAAACCTGTGATCCTCAAATTTTTACCTTTTAAATTTAAGTAGAACAGCTCAGGTATCGCAGCTGTATATATGTACATCTGCAGTGAGTTGGCGAATTGGATCAGTGCAACATGACTTTTTCATCCAATAATGGTACTCATTGCACACATTTGTGCACATCAGCTGCCCTTATTTTGGAAAAGTTGCGCAGGGCACCGGTGTTGGTTAAGGCAGTTACTCCTTCGCATATCGTTCTCATTTGGAGTATAAATTAAGCTTTATGGCATTTAACAAGTACTCGTATCGGCAAATAGCTAGAGGTTTGTACTTGTCCTTTAAAAAGTTTTATCGACGCGTCTCTAATGTAAATAGTTCAGTCATACAGATTCCTGAACTGTCTCTCCTCCCTCCTCAGCCAAAGGCTCGTCCCTGACAGCGGCGTCCGGCTTCAGTGCACCAAACTGGCAGACGGGCGGGGGAAGTGTCCTGAGCGGTCGGCACGCTGCTCCGGACCGCACGAGGCCTTCTAGAATCAAAACCCACATTACTCTCAGCTTCCCACAATCCTCAGGGTGGAGATGATCTGGACTACCCAGTGAAGAAGATGTACGTGGTCCTTACTATTTCTCCCAAAGCCATGTGTTGTGGGGTGGGGGGGTGGGATAAGGGCGAAGGGGTGGGGGGTGGGGGTGGGGGGTAGACAGTGCGGAGCGTCAGGGGAGGTCTTATGGAGCGAGCCAAAGATCCACCGCCGCCCCAATATCCCGAGAGGTCTTCCTGTCTGATCGGAGGGAGGAGCAGCGGTCTGCAGTGACCACGGGGGGGGACTTCTCCGTTCTCGACCCGTGGTCCAACAGCTGATTGGCTTCAGGTTAAGGGCTGCCGCGGCTCCGTGTCACCGCGCGGAAGAACTGGGGAGACGACAAGCCCACCTCTTCCGTGTCCGTTCGAGAACGAGTGTGCGAATGTGCACACAAGTATTTTCCTCACGTCAGATTCTGCTGGACTACCGGAATTCTCCGACTTGACTTTCACCCCCAGCGCCTGATCTCAGAAGCCTTGCAAGGAGAACAGGAGGAGGAGGAAACTGTTTTGCAACCCCTTAAACACACAATCACCTTGTGGTTCCACTTCTGGCTGGCGAGGCTCTGGTGACCCGTCGGAGCGCCGTCGTCTTAGACGCAGTAGCCCGAGACGAGCCTGTAGAGACGATCTGGTCAATTACTTTATCGGCCAGAATAATTATGCAAAGTGTTACCTTTCTATGATTTCTTATACGAGCTTTTTACACTGAACTACAGAGAGTCTTTGTAGACTTGGTGAAGACGGTTGTGCTTTTAAATGTGAAAAGGACACCTGATGTGCCCATCCGATCGAACCCTGGGTCTCGAGGACGCCTGGTAACTTTTTCTCGAATCTTTTCATTGTGCGCAGCGACAGCCACAGTAGACCTACCCCCGACTGTGAACAGCACTAAGTAACTACTTTCTCCACAGGCGCCGCTTCGTCGTCCACAAAGCTAGCCAAAAGCTGCTGTCAGCTTTGCCAACTGTTTTTTTTTGTTTTGTTTTTTTAATTTCAACGAAAAGGTGGGCAGTCTTGCTCAAGAAGTGGTGATGGTTCATTATGGGTATGAGGAAAGTCTGTGCAAGCTGTGCTGTTGTAATCACAAATTTAGACAATTTTGTATTCTTTTTTTTTTTTGTTTGTTTTTAACCCATGCCAGCTGTGTGAACTCCACAGCCTCGTGGGCACATGTGAATTGTATATTTTTTCCCTCCTACGTAGGGAATCAGGTATGGTACGTCTTAACTGGAGCAAACTTGCACGTCACCTGTCTTCTGTGGGTATGATTGCCCACCCCAACCCCCCCCCCCCCCCCCCCCCCCATCTCCTGCGTGTGACCTCTACACTATCCAAGCTCTGGATGTTCCAAGTTCTTCTATGCCCCTAATGTAACGCTATGCCGACACGCGCTGAGAAGTTTTCGTGGCAGTGTCCAAGGCATATTACTCTTTCTCCTTGGTCAAAACGCAGTCTTAAATCAGGCAACACTCACCTGGCTTGTTTAGAGGTTTGCTTTAGGGCCCGTGTCCAAACGCCGTCTTTTGTTTTATCCCGTCGTCGTCAGTGAGGAGAGGATCAATATGGAGGCCCATGAATTTATGTCTTGGAAAAATGTCAACCATCCAGTTGATCACAACATTCCAAACCACAAACAAAGGAGGTTGGGGGTTTTTTTTGGCAGTAAAAATGGCGACACTGCTGAGCACGACTCAAAAGCACTTCTAAGAAGGAGAGAAAACCAAAAAGCTTAAAAGACCCGGGCCTCGTTTAACGTTTTCAAGTGAAAATGCAAAATGTTAATTTGGTTTCGGGTGGTCCCCGAATGAGACTCACAATCTCAAGGTAGAGGGTTTGTGTCCCACACCGGGCGCCACCTTCCCGTGGGCTCACCACCTGCAGGAAAGGTTCTTAATCGGTGCAATGCGATCTGTGTGACAGTACTCAAACTGTCACACAGATAAGCGGGAGAAGATGGATGGCTGGTTTCGGGTGTCTGTTTCCACAACAACGGTGCTGAGAGCCGCTGCCAACTTTTTTTGAAAACACTCGATGGAAAATGCAACTTTTCAGACACCCTGCTACTGTCCAACAACAGCGCCCGCTACTGGTCTGGCACATCGTTTTCAAAAGGTGGCTGTGTAAACGCCAAACTTTTCTGAAACGAAAAAGATAAAACGATACGTTTTTATTTGAAATGTCGTCGTGTAAACGGGGCTTCAGACTTGATGTACATTCTAATCACCCTAAACATTGTTTTAGTTAAAGACACTTTTTGGAATTAGTTAACGCTAGGCCATGTATAAATCTTGTTTTAAGGATTTATTTTTGTCCGCACGGACACGCAGTATCGCGCACATCGAGCTCTGCAGTCGCGTTTCTCATCGGCTAAACCTGGCAAAAATATTTTTAATCAGTAAAAACAAAAGCTTCTCAGGACGTTTTCACTTTTTGACTTTTACTGTTGCGATCAACTGGAAAACTCAAAACCCGATTCTTCTGATTATCGTAATTCTGAGTTTGACTTAAGTGAATCGCACGAGTCCTCCCAAGTTTAAACTCAAAGAGTCTTTTACAACTCACAAAAAGTCCGAATTGACTGAAATGCAGTATCAGGTGTGTTTCTCTCTCACTGGACTCATTGCACAGGTGATAAAAGTATTTGAGGCTTGTTGATGATACTGAACACACTTTTATTAAAGTTCCCATGAAACTATATCAGAGAGCCGTCACCCCCCCATACCCCCAAATTTCCTCAAATTAGAAGGGACGTTTTCCACATCTGAGACCCCTGAACACTTGCGTAAAGCACAAAGTGCGGGGCTCCTCCTTTAAGGGCGCCAGAGAATAAAAATGCTTCTCAAATCTCCGAGCAAAATTCTTTCCAGCCTTTCCTCTTTGAATTTGGAGAAGAAACTATACATTTAAATACATTTTTTGTGCAATAGCTTAAGTGTTAAGTATTTGACTCGGCTCAAGAGGTAATATCGGTGTGTCTCCATTTCTTGGGAACTTTAACAGTAGATGATGAATTGCCTAATTATGGGGGTTTTTTTTGGTTAGTTTTTTTGGGGCTTTCGACCAGATAAAACCAAAAACTCCACACGGACACGGGCCCCCGGTTCCAAGTCACCTCGGGTGCGAGATTCATGATGATGGCTTCACCAACACTCGTCGATTTAATGACCCCCCACTGATGTCAGATAGTATACAGAAAAAAAGTAGAGAAGGCAATTAACTTTATTGTTTGTTTTTAAAAAAGAAAAGAAATAAAGTTGTTTTTTTTTTCTTTCTGGTAGCCGATGTATCAAACAAGCATTGAAGCGTCTCTACTTGAGGATACATATTTTGTTAAAAAAAAAAGAAATTGTACATAGTGAAATATGTATTTTTGCACAGGCATTTTCGTAAACGCTGAATCTTTTGGTACAATTATGAAATTGTATTTATTTAGTGGAAAGTCGAGAGGAACATCTGAAAGTGGTTCACTGCCAAGTCTAACTTAATGCAATACGCCTGGAAGCTGAAGCATCTCATGAATCGTGCGTCCTGAGGAGCGCCGAGGCCGTTTGCCACTGTAGCATGAGTCCGCACGGCAGGAGGGAACCTTTACTTTCACAAGGGTTTGTTGTTTTTTTTTCTTTCCCGCAAGACGTTTTCCGTTGCCTACCAATCGACACTACTTGCAGTCAGCCTGTGATCCCGGACGTCAAAGTCATCCGCTCCGTAGACCTTAAAACACATTTCAGTTCACCCCCACCGACACGTGAGGCTGAAGGGATTTAAGCAATCATTGCAAGGAAGAGGAACACTTCAGTCCAACTGCTTGCGTCGTCGTTGCCAAACAAGTAATTTGAATCGCAGCTTGTTTTTTGTTTTTTTTTAACAAAAAAAAAAAATCAAATTAAGAGAAAGTGCCTGAATTTGTTTCGCCCTGACTGTTTGCGGACAGTGTTCTTTGGGTTGTTTTTACCTTTTACTTGAATGTTTAAAGTGTTTAGGAGTTTGGTTTCAAATCTGCCTACGAACCCGAAATGTGGTTTTAAAAAAAACAAACAAACAAAAAAAAAAAAAAAACCCTGAGCTTGTCAGCTGCCCAGTATAAAATGTTCAGTTTCTTTAATTTTCTATTCTTGGTTTCGGGGTGGGGTTTTGTAGACAAGATGTCGAGATCCGGTGAGCCTTTCCTCTGGTTTACTGGGGTTTGTATGTAGAGACTTCAATCAAGTGTTTTTGTTTACCCTCAAACTCCACTGATTTTGTTTCCAGCACGCGGGGAAAAAAACCAATGTGAGGAGGTTTTCTTTATGAGCACCACAGACATGGAATGTGAACGTACGGGAGAGAGAATATAATTCGTGTCTGGGAATAAAGGAAAAAAATAACAAAAAACATCCACCATTCGTACTATGTAAAAGCGTGTATAGATTTTTTTTTTTTTTTGTATACATTATCAGAATCATTTTCAGCTGGACTTATGTATTGGCTGCTATGTAATTCATGAACAAAATAGGTTAGAATTAATATTTAAAGAAAAAGATTGTATAGTATATTTGTTTTGTAACAAGTTTCTGTAAATAAAATAATTTATACTGCTATTTATATGAAATCCTGCCTCTGCCTCATTTGTGGAAGAAGAGAAGAGTCTGGATGTGTGAACAGTTAAACAGGTTTTATTATATATACACACAATATAAGAAGGTCTTTGTGTAGAACAAGGTTTTCTCGGGGCCGTTACATGTTGATGACTCTCGACAGCTTCTGGACTCTGTTGAGCAGCAGGTCGCCCTTCTTGATGGTTTCCTGGTACTGCCAGTTTTTGCTATCAGGTCTGCAGAGAAGAGACGGAACATTTTAGAGTCGTAGATCTGAGCGTTGATTAAACTGCAGCCATTTGTAGAAGAGCAGCGTCACCTGTTGGTTTCCACGATCTCGTTGACTTTATCGATTTTACAGTGAAGCCGCCCGGCTGCGATGAATCGAGACAGCTCCCTGAGGGGAAGAAACAAAGATTGGGGTTAAGTTCAAAGCAGACGATTAGTTTTAATTATGCTTCGTTAAGAAGAGGAGGGTGATGAGATGACATTTAATTTTCATGACGTAGAAGCAATAAAATTAATAGCTTCAGTAAATCTAAACGTTATGCAAGTTAAACTATTTCAACTAAATTATGGCAGACGTCTGAACTTGTCATCCAAAGCTTTGAGACGCACTGGTGTTATAAACCTTGTTCAGTTAGTAACTTCCTGAGAAATCTGCTGGTTGTACATTAAAACACGTGTCTCACATTGTAAAAATGGATTTAATGTTTAAAAACTCAAATGCCCATAGACGGTTATGTCTCACTTTTTCTATTACAATATGAAAGGTATCTTTCTCAACTTTGTTATTTTAGGATTCATTGCAGAAATATAAAGTTCAGTTTTATTTCCCATCTTTGACATTTGAAGTCCAAAAGTTGATTACCTCAAACTACACTAAGATTGTTTTTATTCATTTAAATCATTTGACTTAACACGTCAATTCTTCAAAGATATTTTGAGATGAGCAGGTAGAAGCAAGTGAATTGATGTTTTGTTCTACAGTTTATACATTGGAAAGATTTGCAAAAGCAAGGACTTTGCCATGTTTACACGTTTCAAGTGAAAATGCATCGTTTTGCGTTTTCTACACTGAAACGATGAAAATGTAGTTTTCATATCAGGCCATGGGTTGGCACAGAGATCGATACGTCATAAACATGAACAATGGCGAGTTCAGCGACATTCATATGGAAGACGACCAAGTTGGATTGTTGTTCAGTGAGGACCGTTGTCATGGAAACGGGGATCCAGCGTTTTTGCAGCCCCTCTATGACACCCCTCCAGCTTCTCAGACTAAATGACAGAATCTCTTCAGCAGGTTCTATTCCGACCTTCTCACAATCGAATCCCAGTTGGACGTTCCTGATACAACAGGAGAAAACCAGGGCCTGTCCTGAACCTGCTCCTGGATGGTCGAGGCTCTGAGTGGATCGGTTTCTGCTCTGGTATCGATGAACAACTTTAGTGTTCAAGAACTCACTGGTCGATGAACTCCGTGCTGACCCCGAAGGCCTCGGCCATGTATCCCAGAGTGAGGGATCGGTAGGACTCCAGCAGCTGGCTGTAGGCCTGGATCCTCATCTCCCTCACATAGTAGCGGTAGTGTGGTGCAAAGAGCCAGTCCTTCTTCATCTCCTGCTCCACCATGGCTGCAACACAGTCAACAGTCACTTAACTGAAGAGGCAAAATGTGAAAGAGCAACCGTGAAAAGTCCTCATTTGTATTTTCTTACCCAGAGACTGAAAGAAGACAGCGTAACGGCACTCATAGAGCGAGAAGAGATACTGACGGACAGAAGGAAGACTGTGCAGCACCTCCAGGATCTCTGCTCCCTTTATAACCTGCAGGGAAACGGACTCTTAATGGTGCCAATTCATCCACAATTCATCACCTCTGCCAGCACAAAACTGCCTCTCCTACCTTTTCCCGGAGGTCGGGTCTTTTAAGGGCGATCATGCAGACATACACGGTGTATGTGACAAAGGTCTTGTAGTCCATGAGCTCGTAGGAGGTGAAGGTCGAGACCGTGTCCAAGAAGAGCTCCGCAGCCTGTTTGAAGTCCCTGATGGCCACGCAGTAGAGGCCCTGGTAGACCTTCAGACGGTTCCTTCGGTCCCAGTCTCCCCCCTCCTCGATGAGGCTGCGGAGAGAAGACGTGAGTGCTGGGAAGACGAACGTGGCAGAGGAGAAGCGTCAGAACCGACGCCGCTGGGGTTCGTTTACCTCTTGGCTTTCTCAGAGTTGCGTGTGATGAGGTCGCTGTCCATGTAGAAGAGGCCGATCCTCAGCAGGTAGAAAACGATGTCTAGTCTGTGACCAAGAGCCACTGTCTTGTCGTAGGTCTTTCTGAAGGCTGTTAAAGCGCCTTCCTGTAGAAACAAAAGGAAACCGTCAAAGCATCTGCTACTTTACAATCAATGTTCCCCAGACAGGAAATCTACCAACCCTAAAGGAAATTTTAACACTCCTGGGGGGTTGCAAGTTTAAAAGAAGAAGAAGAAATTAAGCTTTTCTTGTTAGAACTAAAACATTGAGTCACAAGGGGTCTCCTCGACTGCGACAGGAACCCACTGTGAGCTGCATGGTAGAGCTGACTTGTTTAGACTGCTCAAGAGCAAAACAGACACTTGCTTCACTGTAATTTTAACCAATTAAAACACTTCTTTCCCACACCTCACTCACGGCACGATTACAAAAAGATTAAACAAAACTTATTTGGATTCTGCAAACATGCGAGACCTCTCATATTGTTGGAGCGTATCAGACCAAATACAAACGATGGTACTTCCCACTGAAAACACTTGTACTGCATCAGAACTATCAGAACAACCTAGAACTATTAGTGAGAAGAAGAAAACATTCTACACAATGAAACGGTGAATGTTATGAGCGACAGCTGCATTTACGTCAATTACTGTGACCCTAACATATACACTACAGATATGACGTGATAAAACTTTGTTTATAGTAACAATACATTTCCCAGAGGGGAGCAAACACTTTGCATTGTGGTTAGAATATTTTAAAAGCACCAGGCTGACTTTTCCTGCTGCACAGAGAGCACACATCCCTGCTTAGGTGCTTGACCTTACACACCTGTGGCCATGCGAGTGATTGGAACCCCTGAATTCAGTGATTAGGAGAGCAGAGCGAACACTTGTCCTGCTCATCAGAAAGAGTGTGTCTCCACCTTGTCTCCGATCCTGATGAGATATTCAGCCTTGGCCATCATGGCGTCTCGGATCTCGCTCTCTCCCAGGTTCTTCTCCGCGTCCTCCAGCACATCGTCCAGACGCTTCAGCTCCTCCTCGTTGGCCTTCTTCATCTTACTCAGGAGGTCAGTGTCCAGCTGCCACTTCAGCTCCTTGCACAGTCCTTCGTAGTAGGGCGCCATGTCTGAAGCGGACAGGTAAACATGGACGGAACGCCGGTGGCACAAAGCCACGTTACTCGTCACTGCTAAAGTCAAGTGGGCTAATATATAGTTGTAAATCAAGAGGGGTTTCATCGGGATCTACATTTACCAGGACTAGAACAGTTAATTTTGACAATAAATCCAGCCACCCGACGTCAGTTAACGGTTAGCCACGAGCTAATGCTACAGTAATAGCTAAATACGCTTTAATAAACACGCTCAGAAATTAGTAACACACGTTAGTGTGTTTCTATACACAGAAATACACACGTCTATTAGATGTAGGTGTGTGTAAGTAATAAAGAGTGTGTTGGAGTGAAATGCTAACTCACGGTTAGCTCTGATGGCGTCCATGAGCTCGGTCTTAACTTTCGCGTCCTGCCGGTGTCCCTCCATAGTGAGCAGGAACTTCAGCTGCGCTATCCTCAGGTCGGGGTTCTTGGGCAGACCCTCCTCCTCTAGATTCTCGAGCGGCATATCTGAGCCAAAAAGTTCAAGAGAAGAGACTAAAAGAGACGGAAGGCTTCCTTTGTGCTGGCAGGAGTCACAAGCTAGGCAACGATGACTACGGAAAACACTGGACGGCAGCTTCCGGTGGAGCGGCTGTCGACGACAGCAGAACAGAGCGGCGCGCGGGCTCTCCTTGTGACGAGCAGTGCGCGGTCACCGCCACCTATCGAACACTTTTATGAACTACAACTCCCCCACATGACATCCTGAAACAGGGAGTTTTGTTTGGCACGAGACTAGTTTGATATAAAACTAAAACTGTATGTACTTGTTAAACATAGGATTCAGGAAGCATGATAAACATTAAATTCTAATATTTACTACTGGGACAGGTGTAGGATTCCATACATTGTAATTCTTTTTATCCCTTTTCATACGTAGGGTCCGTTCACACAAGGTTTTCAAACGAAAATGCTAAACTTTCATCAAGTTTTGAGTGTCTGTTTACATGACAACGGTGGTCAGAGTGATTGAAAATGCAAATTTTTGAGAACGGCTCAGTAGGAGGAACTTTTTGACAACGCCGTGTAAACGGGAGAACGCTACTGCGCATGTGTACGACGGCCATAGGAAATGGTTCTTCTGCACATGCAAAAGTAGATGGACAAAAATAACAGTATTTCATGACTCCAAGGGCCTATCGTCCCTGGATTCTCTCTTATCGAGGTGAGCTTTCCGTACTGGAACGCTCATTCACTTCTTACCAGGATAAATCACCCCGGTAACTTAGGCCACATTTACATGTACCTGGGTTTTTACAAGACTGATATTTCCCTCTCGAAGTTTGCAAAAAAATCTTGACATGAACCTGCATATACACCCGGGCCGGTTGTTCAAAACTCGGTTATTGTTTAACGAGCCGTTAAATACATTTAACCGACCGTTAACTTTAACAGCACTGTTATGTTGTTGTTCAAAATTCTGTTAACTTTAACCCGGTGTTATCTTGACGTTAAAATTAACGCACCTCTAGACCTCCGCTAACTATTTAACAGTGTGGTTAACTCTCACCATGGCGTTCACTGGCAGCGCTGCATTCATGATGCCAGATCAACAAAGGAAGGACAGGGTGGACCGTGGACTGAACTTTGATATAAGTCAATAATGAAGAGTTACGCTTCTATGAAGCCCCAAAGTGGCCATAGTAAAAAAATAATAACGCCTGGGAATGAGATGATATTTAATAACTCGAGATACCGAGTTTCTATCTTGGTCCCTTGCTTTATATTTTTTCACCAATGCCACTTCCATCCTGTCATATTTGCTGTTATGGAGCTTTGAGATCAAATAATGCCGACCACATTAGATATTGGTGTTTTCTAACTAAAGCATGTGAAATACAGACATGTTAAACTCACCTTGATTCAAAAAGAGAGGATCTAATTCTCAGCAGCTCCGGATCACGTATTCCCTCTTTACCATAAATAAATGAGGCTGGGGCTTATTTTTCAACATTTGGGCATTACAAAGTGAATTTCTACTCCTTTCACTTTCTTTCTGGACGTGTCTGAGTCAAATGCTTCAACATGGAGGAATGGAGGTCTAGAGTGATAGAACGCAGCTCTACAGCCGTTTCCAATAGCAACCTGTGTAAACACACTGATTAAAGTTCTCTTTCACATGAAGCCATTAAAAGGCTCATTTTATGGCAAAAAAAATCCAAGGTTTCATTTACAGTAGTATGTAGTTTGTTTAGTAGTTACTGATGAACCAAAAGTCTGGCTTTATTATAAAGAAGTGCTGCGGAGCATCACAAAGCCGCATGCAAACCTCAGCCTGTAGTCATAACAAGACGCAAGACCTGGGAGTGAAGTGAGTTACAATTATATTACAATGAAAAGCGTGGAAAAATGACAATGGAAAACTCGTTCGCAAACAAACCTTCGCAGTTGACTGTGTGACAGCACACCGGCTCCACCATCAGTACAATATCACCCGAGGTTTTCAATTCGTGGCCACAAGTAAAGAATCTTGCGACCACATATTAAATTATCTTGTTCTCACGCGATATTTTTATTCTCTATGGCCACTCCGGGGCTACGTACAGTCCACTTTCTACATCGTTCTCTCGGGTTAAAATTAATAAAAGATGAGGCAACATGATGCCGTCGATCATCCCAGCTCAGTTTTCATGTTCCACTTTAATATCCTGGCAGCAGCGTAGTTTGTCATGTTTTATGGTAGTTTGATAGACGAGATAAAAACACTGCACTGCCGTCCACCACAACGCTTCAGACAAAACACGGAAGAACGGAGACTTGAAAGTGGGCGGAGCCTTGGGAGGAGCGGGATAAGGGACACTAACCACTGTTGTTAACCTTGACGACAACGTTAGCTAACGCTATGACTAACCATGCAACAACAATGCATATTTAATGGTAGGTTAGCCAACAGCGGGTTAAGAATTTAACCAGCGGTTAGGGCTTAACTAGAGGTTAAAATAACCGAGTTTTGAACAACCGGGCCCTGGTTGAGAGCTACTAATGGCATACCAAACCTGTAGGGGGCAGCGTAGCAAGAAGCATGAAGTCATATTAGCCAATCAGAATCCTTGAAAAAAAATCCCCTCACTAATTGTGATGTAAATGTCCCCCTACACCCCTTTACATGCAAACAGAGAGTGCATCTGAACAGTCCCTCCCATCTCCTTTCCTATCTACTTCTCCTTAACCCCGGAAGTGTTTAAGTGGCGGCCATGATAAGGAACGTTTGAATTCTCAATAAACTAAGGAAAGGAGGTTCAATGCTTCCTTTATAACCTCCTATAGCCTAGGAAACACTGATGCATCCTTTACCAAAGGAGGCTAGATCATGCTGCCCCACAATTCCTTGCAGCGACAAACCAGGGGTCCTCAATTATTTCCCCCCCGAGGGACAAAATCAGACCAGCAGGCCAAACCAAGAGCCGGAACAGCCGTGCGTTTTTTGCACTATGTCAGTAAAAGTTGTTTTATTTGCAAATGTTAGCTGATGTTACCATTATTACTATTATTATTGTTGTTATTATCATTATTATTATGAGTAATAGTAGTCAAGGTGGTTGTAGTAATAATTTAAGCCTGGGATTTTTAAAGTTAGTTGAGGATCACATAAAAACCAACTATCTAACTATTTACACACTGAGAGACAGAGACAGAAATACAGGGAGAAATTTACAGTTTGTTACTTTTTAAATTCCATAATTGTTGTTTCAGTGCTGCATTTGTTTCTGTTCTCATTTCATTCATTTGTTTTTCATTGTGGTCTGTTGCATTTGAAGTATAAAAACTGCTATATAAATGAACTTGTTATATTGTTGTGTTATTTGTTATAATACACCAGTTCGATGCCAAATAAACAAAAACGAATGAATTCCCTCACCAATCAGTGAGAAAAGTGACAGGATGAGGAAATTCCTCTGATGTATGTTGCATCAGAAAGTCTGTTTCTGGATTCTGTTTCTTTAAGTCACTGATCAGAGGTGAAGAACACTCCTCCACTAAATCCTCCACTCTTCTTGTCGCAGTATTATCAGACAGTTACCAATATCATTTTCCATCATTCCTGACACATTCCTGACATTCTTACTGTGACCTAATCCATCTGAAGATAGTTCTTAAATGGGCCTGACATTCCTGGAACATCTTTTTATCTCCAATAAATCTTCAAGAATATCAAGAATCACCTGTATTAGTGAAGTTTGTAACTGAGCGTGTGGATCAGCTGTGATGTGTGTTGATGTGTTATACATGGTGACAGCATTCACTCCCTGCAGCATCCTCCTCTCTGATCACGTCCATGGAATTTCTCTCAATGCTGAGCGATCTGGAGTGTGTGAACTGTTCAGAAGCTGCTGGTAGAATAACTGGGGTGTTTGGAGTCCGGCTCTGACTACGGTGTGGGATGAGGTCCAAACCAGTTAGAGCAGCGCATTTTCCCCCCACAAAATTCCACTTTATTTCACATTGATGTGCAGCTCATGGGCCGGCGCCGGCCAGACAGTTGGCTCCCGCGGGCCGCCGCCAATTGAGGACCCCTGATCTAGATGACATATAACCAGTTGTGCAAGTAATAGTCAGCTTATTCACTTAAACAAAAGAATCTAAATCACAGTAAAGCATTATCGTATAATAATACTTTGGCTGTCCTGTGAGAACAACGTATCTCTAAAACCTTCCTGAGCAGAGAAAAACATGTTTTCTACTTAACTGCAATGCACAAGGTAATGCATGGAGGGTTTACACTTGCTGCACCCTTTACAGTTTAACCCATAGGTGTCAAACTCCTATTTGGCCCAGAGTGTAATTATATTTGGCCTGCGAAGCGATACCAAATTACTGGCCCGCCAGTGTTATACAGCGCATAAACCACCAATAAACAAACAAAAAGGTAGACTTTTTCAACTCAAAAATAGATTTAGATTAGTATGCTGCTCGCTCAGTTGGTAGAGCATGAGACTCGCAATCTCAAGGTAGTGGGTTCATGTCCCACGTCGGGCGCCACCTTCCCGTGGGCTCACCACCTGCAGGAAGGTTCTTAATGGGTGCAATGTGATCTGGGTGACGGTACTCAAACTGTCACCCTCGTGACCTGGAAACAGATAAGCGGGAGAAAATGGATGGATGGTATACTAATAAAAAATAGATTTAGATTAGTATACTAATCTAAATCAATTTTTTATGAGTGAAAAAGTATACCTTTTTTTTTTAGCATTTGTGTCTCATGACAAGACTGATAAAATATAGGTTGAATTATGTTTTTCCTGCTAATTGTAATATCTCAATATACTAAATAGCATGTCTTATCTCAAGAAATCTTACCAAGACAATTTTCACTTGCTCTATTGGCAGATCAGATCTTTTTCACTTATTTCAAGGTACTTTGACCTTAAAATAATTGAAAAAGGTCTGACTCGATGATAATACACTATCATCAATAATGCTGATTCAGATGACACAATATAAGGGCTGAAGACACTGTTCTTTAGAATCTTCCTCCACTTCTCTCCACGGATTAGCTTGCATTGACATTTGAGACTTGGGATAAGGGGCAAGGGAAGAGTGGAATGCAGTGAATTTCTAATGGACAGGGTCTCACGTTAATGGGTGAGGGGTGTTTGATGGTGTGCTGGCAACGCCGAGTCAGCACTTTTTTCTCCTGCAGGTCTTTAGGTAAACTGGACTGATTGTCTGTCTGAGTGCAGGTCGACGAAGACGAATACTCGGTTTCGTTGTTAGGCCAGACAAAGAACAACGTTGTTGATCAGAGAAATTTATTTATCTTTGCCGACAAGAATCCCGTCGACAAACTTTTCATTTTTACTGGGATCCCCTACGAAGACCTCCATCCCCTCTTTGTAGATCCTGAAGTGTTTCTCGCTGTAGATTCCGAACTTTCTGGAATTTTTATTTTCAGGATCTTCAAGAACGTAGCTACACCGAGTCTCTCCCAAACAAGTACTGTTCCTCCACAGGAGGCAAAGAAGGGAAGTAATTCACTCAAACACATGCCTCCTTTGCCGAACCACCGGACCTGGCAATTTACACCAAGATTATGTCCCATGGTCGCTGACGCCGTCTCCGTCCCTGACCCTGTCCCTGACACAGTCGTCGGTGCACCGTGGCTGGAACTGGCCGGCCCCTGGTCTTGGTCCTGGTCCTGGTCCTGGTCCTGGTCCTGGTCCTGGTCCTGATCCTGATCCTGATCCTGATCCCGATCCCCTCTGCTGGCTGTCTACGTTGTTCAGCATATATCATATAAAAGCTGAGGACCCCATGATCAACACTTCTGTTGGTAAACAAAGTCACATCGCAAACCAAAACAAACAGGGTCACGTTTGGTAGGACTAGTAATTAGAATCTAAATGAGGAGGTTTTTGGTTTCTTGACAGTGACTGATGGCAAACTTATGGTGCGTTCATGCAAACCTGGAACTTTCAAGTTACCAGATGGGGAAAAAGTCCCACTTCCAAGTTTGTAGAGTTCACATGACAATGAGAAACATTTTCATCAACCCCATGAGAGACATGGATGAAACGTCAGTATCTTCTATTCACTTCCACACATTTGGAATCACTGGACTGCTGTTTTGTTCCTTTGGAGCTGGAAAACTACTGGGGCTCGTTGAATGAAGGTGAATGTCACTGAATCTGTTATTCGGTCGGGTCATTAGCCCTCTGGTTTCGGGGACAAAGAAGGTGTTATCCTTCTTCATCATCTTGTTCTTTCTATAGAAGAACTCCACTTTGATGTCTCCGCACACGGGCAGCGGCTGGCGGAATTCGAAAAACATGTGCTTGTCCTCGCGCCGCATGCGAGCGGGGTTGGACGTGTGGGTCTTGACTTTCACCTGGTACACCACGAACTGGGGATCCCAATGCCAATTCTCCTTCTTGAAGCCCTGAGGGGTCGGCCCGCTCCTGCCCCGCTTTACAGTGGATGGCCGCCACGTGATTGTTGTCTTCGCATTTTTATAAAGGACTATCTGCCATTAACAAGTGTTTTTTATTTTTTTTATAATTTGTGCTTTGCAACATGTCACTTTGCACAGTAGAGTATGTTGCTGTGGTCGTACATGCACTTCATCATTGAGCTCAGTGCTGCTGACATTTAAAGATGAATCTAAACCAGTGAATTTATCTTTAACTTTTGCATTCTTGAAAAAAAAATTTTTTTAAAGTATGCAGGAGTGAATAGATGAAAGCACAATGACTAATGTATGTAATGCTTTTAATAAAAAATAAACTTAAAAAAACAACGACAGGTACTTGCATGTGCTGTTGAATGAGTAAATGCATGATGTGAGTGCAACCAAGGAGCTAAGCCAAACAAAGCAAAGATTTGTATAAAAAAGTAAGTTAACGGTCTTTCACAATAATTTTATAAACATGGTGTCTTTTAACATTTAAAACTTTCAAGTTAGACTTGACACACACAGATGTTTTACACTCACACAGATGTTTTACACTCACACAGCCATAAACAGACATTTAAACATCAATGTTGGCCCTCCAGAGGTAGCTACTGAAATATTCCAAAAGACAATGACATGTAGATGTGGTGGAAGTCTGCTGGGCCACTGTTGGCTTATATATTTTTTTAAATAATTTAAAAAATTATTTTTTGCAGTTATAGTCTATTTTGAAAGAAGGCCTTAAAAATTATTTTTGGATGAGACTTTTGTTTTGTCAAAGCAACCAGAAAGTGTGTGTGTGTGTGTGTGTGGGGGGGGGGGGGGTAATAAGTGTTAGGGTACAATGGCGCCAGTGTTCTAGATTTCCACCAAGATGACCGATTGTCAGGAAAGGTCGAATCAGCATTTCCGACGCTCTACAGAAAGAGGCTTTTTCAGTTTTACAGGAGATGGGCTCCGAGGAGGCCTGGGGCAACTGGGTACAACTCGAGCTCAGCAGGCCCAAGAGGAAGGCCTTCGGGGGAGAACGAAGAGGAAATGGTTTTACCAGATTTTAAGTAACAAAGCAGCACTGTGCAGCCAGCTGTCAATGCAGCATCTATAAATGTGTGTGCATGTTTCAAATGTGTTTGAATGATCTGTGTTTGGCTATGAGAGGTAAAAGTGTGATGAAGGATAATAAAACAGAAGTTGGTAATGAGGTAATGATTAAAATGGTTGGGAAAGGTTTTTACCATACAAATTGGAGAAGTATTACTGTAAAAACTTTTGAAATGTACTAAAGGTAGAAAAACGACTATCACAAAATATGGAAGTTTCCCGGCAGTAATGCCACCTATGCAAGAATGTTAAGTAATGTTTAAAGTTCTGAAACCGATCATGACTGTTCGTGAGTACCAATCCTGTGAAGTTGCCATGTATGTAAGTCTGTATGTAAATCAGGGGTATAAAAAAAGGTTTCCAAACTGCTATTATTCGGTATTTCAGCGTAGCGAAAGGAATGCCCGTTGCCCGGTAGGATCAGCAGACTGCTTTGGACAATAGATTTTTACAGCCAGAAAGTCGTTCAACTCGACACTGAAAGATCTCTCTGAATGACACCGAGTGGACTGTACTTTGTGCAGTAAAGATTATGACACCAAGCAGAGTCGTTCATTGCAGGTACGCAAAATATATCCTTCCTAAAAACCCCACATTCTGATTTTAAAAAGGTTATATGATTTTCCCTCCTCTCTCTCTTTTGTAGATTATACCATTTACACCTGGACTTCAGAATTTAGATTTCTCAATTTCAACATTGGAATTTATTTGTTTTGTCTCTTACATTTCTTCAATTTTTTCCTTTTCTCTCTTTTTATTTTCCAAATTTTCATTTTTCCATTTCTTATTTCATTTTCTTTTCTTTGTTTTGTCTTTAATATTTATTTTCAAAGAAACTACTTTTTTTTTTCTTCCTTTTCTCCTTTTTATTTTCCAAGTTCCATTTTTCAGTGTTATGGATTTTGAGTTCTGAATTTTCCCATGTTTAAGTTTTTCCCCTTTTTTGAACAAGATTATTTTTCATTTTTGAACAAGATTCTGGATTTTCAATAACTGATATTATAGGAAATGAAGTGGCTTGGAACAATCCAGTATCCTCCTCTCCTCTCATCCACAGCAGTAGTTGCTATAACCACAGTATTGCATACAGAGGTGCTGCAGAGAGTGTGAACTGGATACGTCTTCCCTCTCTGAGCGAAATGGAAGGCCAGGTTAAGATATTTTCTGTTTTTCTCTCGCGGGCCCACATTAGTTTAAAATTAGTTATGTTTACTTATATACCATTTGATGTACTCATTATTATAATCAGTATTAATCTACTTGCATTGTTGCTGCATGCTTTTGCTCTTGCCGAAGTGTTAATAAAGCATATCATCATGCAATTAAAGTACTAAATTGTTGACAGTCCTGATTCGTAGCATTCTCAAAGTGATTTAAAGGAACATATGTGTGCCACAAGCAAAAGATTCTTATGGGTTACTCCATCCAAGTTAAAGTAAATAAAACCATGTGAGCTGCAGCAGGAGAAGGAGACTCTGCAGCAGGAGAAGGAGACACTGCAGGAGGAGAAGGAGACACTGCAGCAGGAGAAGGAGACTCTGCAGGAGGAGAAGGAGACACTGCAGCAGGAGAAGGAGACACTGCAGCAGGAGAAGGAGACTCTGCAGCAGGAGAAGGAGACTCTGCAGGAGGAGAAGGAGACTCTGCAGGAGGAGGAGACCTTTACCACCAACTACATTACCCTGCTGCAGGAGAACAATACCTTGATGCAGGATAAAGATACTCTGCATCAGGAGAAGAACCTGAACCATGTGAATAAGGCCATTCTCCACAGGATTAAGATCTGCTTAATGAGAATTTGACACAGCAGCAGGAGAAGGAGACTCCGCAGCACAATACCCTGCTGCATGAGAAGACCAGCCCAGAGGAGGCCAAAAAGGTCTTAGAGGAGGAACTCCAGACCACGAAAAAAAAGAAAAGAGGCTTCTGGAGGTGACTCTTCAGATAGTGGTGAACAAAGGCATCAGAGAGAAGAAGGCCAGAGAGATGGTGGAAGAGGCCAAGAAGGTTTCAGAGGTCGAAGAATTCCAAGACAACAAAAGAGAATTGGAAGAGTGGAACAAGGAACAGATGCAGCTGGTGAGGAAACTGATAGAGAAGGAAGTGAAAAAGAAAGAAGAAGGTTTCAGGTACAGATTGTTCCAGGTAAGTAAGAAGTCAGCAAAAGAGGAGGAGGTTCCTGTGGGACCGGTCCTTTCTCCGAGGATAACCCAGAAGCAGACTCGAACACAAGAATGGTGTTTGCAGGTTTTATTGAATATTCAAGGCAAACAGGTTTACCATCGGCATTCACATTGGGAGTCCAGGTCCAGGCAGAGGTCGGTACAGGGGGAAATCCAAAGCACGAAGAATCACACGAGGAAAGGGCTGGGGACACGAAGCAAGCAACAGTGACGATCGAGAACAGAGACATGAAGGAGCAGGGTCTCGGTACATGAGGAGAGGGAAGTCGGGGGTTAATTTCACAGGGTGAATCCTTGAAGTTATCTTGATAAGGGAAAATCCACCTTTGTAGTCCAGGCCACTGGTCTGATGTCTGAAGAGCACAGGAGTGAATTTCAAACATAAATGTGATGATTTAATGTTATTTGACGTCTCTTATGCACAGATTAAATGATAGGGTCCTGAATTAGCCCATCGGCACATGATAAAGTCCACAAACTGAAGACATCTAGTGGCCGTCTGAGGAGCTGCACCTCCAAACAAAGCATGAGGTTTTCCTAAAGATAATAATCCACTGGAGTCTTCTGACACCTTTCTGGGTTTTGTTTGTTTTCCACAGCCAATCGGGAGCTGGCGGCGGTGACTGCAGACATCATGATGTACGTGCTGATCGTGTTCCTGCAGCTGTGGCTCGTCGGCGTCCTCGTCTACTGCGACAAGAAGACTTGGAACGAACATGAAGCACGATATCTTTAGTCTGAAAGTTTGTGAATTTTCATAACATACTAATTACAAAAATAACAAATGAATGTCCTAGAGACGAATTAATTGTAGAGTGGAATGATAAATCCAGAGTCTAAATCTGTTACCGGTTCAGGTTGAAAAGCTACAATAGGAAATATTGTAGTCCAGCTTCTGGTTTTGGCCCTGTCTACATGTCAACGCTTCAAAAACTATGTCCGTTTCCATGGAAACAGCAGACACACTGAAAATGATGTAGTTTCCATGTTTGGTCTCGAGCTGGTGTATATAAACCAAGTCCAGCAGAATTTGGACAGGAGGGCATGACACCAGGTAGGAAACAGTTCTGATTGGCTCTACTGAGCATGTGCACAACAACCAGTTACTATGGCCATGGTGACCAGGACCAGGACCAGGACCAGAACCAGTTTACACTACATAGTGTTTTCAAAAAGTCGGTTGATGACGACGCCCCCTGGTGTAACGGAGTCACTGGCCTTTGACCTCG
Organism: Lipophrys pholis; assembly: GCF_963383615.2. Lineage (NCBI taxonomy): Eukaryota > Metazoa > Chordata > Actinopteri > Blenniiformes > Blenniidae > Lipophrys > Lipophrys pholis. Next base: position 12,822,695 of record NC_137637.1, read on the forward strand.
ACCCAAAAAACAGAACTTCATTACTAAATGAATGAATGAATAATCGATCAAGGTCAGGTGGACCTCGTGTAGAGTGATAGCACACACACACACACACACACACACACACACACACACACACACACACACACACACACACACACACACACACACACACACACACACACACACACACACACACACACACACAGAGTCAAAGGACGTTTGAAGGTGATTGTTTCGTAATCAGAGCTGTAAATTTTCTGAAAAGCAGCTTCTGAAAAGCAACCCCCCCCCCCCCCCCCCCCCCCCCCCCCCCCCCCCCCGGATGCCACCCCCAACACTGTTTCATTTCACTGCACCGCAAACAACCAGACGCACATGTTATTCACCACACACACACACACACACACACACACACACACACACTGTGATCTCACTCAGAAAGCAGTCATGGTTACAGGACTCTTCTCCACGTTGCGCTCCTGACCTTGACCACCTCCTCCTCCTCCTCCTCCTCTTCCTCCTCCTCCTCCTCCTAATCTCATTAAACGTGTTGACATGCTGAAGGCGTCCCTGAGTTTCTCTCCTACATGTGGAGGAGGTCGTGGCGAGACGAGGAGACGGGAATCGTTGCTCATTCGGGAGTTTTTGGGTTTGAGCTGCAGTTTAACGTGTGTCGATGAGGCAGGAGGAGAATCTCTGACGGGTCAGTTTCTTTCTCTCTTTAACTCTTTTACTCTCCTCAGTGGAGCTTTAGTAACAACGTGCAGGTGCAGCCAGTGATTCTAATCATGGCCAGTGGATCAGTCAGGTACGTTGATTTGTTGAAATAATCCAAGAACGTCTTGTTTCACCTTGAGCAACAATCCAGAACTGAAAGATTGAAGTGTAGAAGAAAAGAAGCAGTGTGGGATTATTGTTGTGGATCTACTGCAGCTGATGCTTCACACTGATCGAGGAGAAAATATCAGGAGCTCTGAGATTTGAGTTCACAGCGTTTCTTCAAGTATCAGGAGCAGAACCAACGGGTTCGAGAGGAACTCGGCTGATTTCAGAATCACAGTTCTGACTCAGTTTAAACTGGTTTTATTGTGTTTTCACATTAACGGTGGACCAGTGTTTGACTGACAGGTTGTGAAACTGATTTTCTTCAGTGGCTTGTTTGAGGCCACGTTTACACGTACCTGGGCTTTTACAAAAACAGATATTTCCCCTCTACATTAAAAAAAAAAAATCTGCATTGACATTGACCTGCACGTCCACCTGGTTCAGAGTTGCTATGAGCAGCTAAACCTGTAGGGGGCAGTGTAGCCAGAAGCATGAAGCCATGATAGCCAATCAGCGTCCTGGAAAAAACACGATGTCACAGATTGTGACATAAATCTTCGCCCCCCCCCGCCGTCCCACTTAGATGCAACCGGAGACACAGAGTGTTTTTAAATCTCCACTGTGCCCGGAGTTTTCAGGAGTCATCGCTTTGAAGACTCGTAGCTGCGTTTATGTGTAAACGTAAGAAACGCAGAGAGATATCAAAGTTGTAAAAACCTGGGTACGTGGAAACATGGCATCACTTTTGGTGATTATATTTGAACATCAACAGTCTCCTCAGAACTTTCAGTTTTCACACTTTTTAAATCAATGAAATTGTTTCCCCACATCAGAGTTGTTTTTCCACTAGGACCTCCTCGACTCGACTCGCTTTGCATTTTCACGGATGCTACCGGTGTTTCAGATTAATTGGTTTCCCTGTTAACTGGTGACCGACATCACAGCAGATGTTAAAAACCAGAATCCATAGCTGTCCTGTCGACCACCATTTAACAACATTTCCATTAAAGTTTAAAGTATCGCACCGTTTCTCTTATTTTAACATCAGCTGCTGCTAACGGCTAGTGGCAGAAGTCACCAGTTAACAGGAGCACCAGTTAAACCGAAACACTGGACAATGAAGCAGGAAAGTAACAATCCACATTTTGTAATATTATTAAAATATATGTCTAAAAATATCCAGTATTTGATTTATTATTTGAGCTGATATCCAATGCACGTTCGTGCCGCATCATATCGGAGTGACTAGTTGAGCACAACGGGGAAAAGCTGCGATGACTCCGCCCACGCCGTTATCACACCACACGGTGGAAAACAAACGAAACTGAGTGGAGTAGAGGCGAGGCGAGTAGGGCTGAGTCGGTACTGGTGGAAAAAGCTCCAGACTTTAGGGGGGCGAAGACCTGAAACTAGACCAGAGCACCTCAACACCAAGAGGGGACCGAGAGTTTAAGGGTCCAAGACCGAGTCCAGACCAAGACCTCGAAAACTTGGATCCAAAACTCCAACGCTCACAGATGTACTTGTTTTTTTAATTGTGTTTATTCTACTTTTCTACTTTATTTCTAGCACTATCCTTTAGTTTTGTGTTTGATTGATTAAATCAGTAGAATTCCCTTCAGACCGTCTTTACAGAAACGAGTGGAGGTTCTTCTCTTCCTGCTGAACAGGGGTAACGTGGATTCTCCTCCCGGTTGTGGTCCTGCAGGTCGGCCATGTTGCTGGTTAACGCCACCGAGCTGCAGTCGCTGCTGCTCTCCCTCCTGCACTGCCTCAACAGCACCGCCCTGCTGGCAGCGCCGCCTCACAACCACAGCGCCCAGCACGCCGTGCAGCCCGCCGCCGCTGCCGCCGCCGTGGCCCGGGGCCAGTCGGAGGGCATCGTGTACATCCTCCTGGTGGTGGGCCTGTTCAGCTTCTTCACCTTCGGCATCATGCTGAGCTACATCCGCTCCAGGAAGCTGGAGAGCTCCGGCGACCCGTACCACCAGTACATCGCCCACGACTGGACTGCCGCCGTCAGCGCGCCGTCCCGGGCCGTCGCCCGGGCGCTAGGCAGGGAGGCTGCGGGCCCCACGGTCATCTGTAACCCCGCGGCGCTGGAGCAGGACCAGACGCTAAACCAGCGGGTTCAAACGTAACCCGACCCGCCAAAACAAGAGCAAACAAGAGAAAACACTGATTTTTAAGAGTTTAAGAGTAGCGACACAAAACCACTGAGACCTGAGCTGAGCCCTCGGCGACGCTGCCGTGAAAGCTAGCTGCCTAGCATCAGCCTCACAGCCACGCAGTCAACGGGAGTTTGGTAAAACACCAAGAATGCAACAGTTCTAGAAGTTTTCTGGACATTTAACTGGATTTTACACCAGAAGTTTCATTAAAATTGGCTTTATGTCGAGATTGGAGTTAGATATGACGGTCCATTAATTGTTTTTATGTTTTTCACATTCATTGCCTCCAATAGAACCAAATAAACGTTTCATCAGACCGTCTGCCACACTGACACCGTCAGGAAACCGTCTGCTGTCCCGTCACCTGGACTCATTAACCTTGAGCTTTAGTTTCTCATTATCGACAGAGCTCCACCTAGCGGGTGAACATGAGAACTGCACATCAGGCCAGTCCATAAGAAAACAGACATAATGGCTCCAACTGTATTTGTTTGTTTTTAGTTAAACTGTCATTATTTCAATCACGTATGCTTTACGTCACAATAAAGAAAGACTTGATTTTAATGAATTAATGCATTAAACGCTACAGTGGATATGTTTGTTTCTGTGTTGAATTCAGTTTAATGCCATGTGATTTGCTTTAATTCTTTTTCCTAAAATAATAAAAATTACCACTTTATTTGTACCTTAAGTGATGAAAATAGTTTTTTTTTCTATGCCAAAGTGCCATGAAATGAGTGGCACTACATAAATAAAGTTGAATGAATTGAATTGGAAAAAAAAAAAATCAGCCAAGTCTTATTAAAAAGGAAAGGAAGAAAAACTAATAGCAATGGGAGACTGAAAACTGATATCCATGCATCCATCCATTGTCCAGTGCTGATCCGGGGCCAGTTCGCGAAGGCAGCAGTCTAAGCAGGGCTGCTCAGACTTCCCTCGCCCCAGACATTTCCTCCTGCTCTTCCGCTGGGACCCCAAGGCGTTCCCAGGGTGCCCCCCTGTCGAGGTGTGTTTGTTTTTCAGCTCATGTTTTGGTTTATGTTCTTGGTTAATTCGGTGGCTCTTGTGGCCTAAGAAATATTGCAGGTCAGAGATTTTGTTTAAGGTACGCTGGTCCCTCCATTCCTTCATGCTCTAGCAATATGTACTTGTTTTCGCCATATGCTGCTGAATCTAAGATTATTATTATTTTTTGTTTTTGTTTTTGTGTTATGTAGAATACGTGTTGTATCTTGTTTAATCTGAGTCAATTAATAAAAAAGTTTGATCAAAAAAAAAAGGCAGATTGACCTCAGAGCAGGCGAACTCCAGACGAACCCGTTCGAAGTGAAGCGTGGCCGTTCTGTGGTCAAGAGGTAAGGGCTTATTTTCACATGCCTGGCGATACGAGCAATGCACCTTGAAGTCCTGGCCTCACTAGACACAGATCCCTTCATCAACGGACTCAGAAGGTTTATTGCCAGACGTGGCCAAGTTCTGGAAATTCAATCAGACAACGGAATAAACTTTGTTGGCACTGTGAACTGGGAGAGGCCATCGACAAGTTAAACCACAACCTCATAAATGACATGCTGCTACAAAATGGCGTGAAGTGGGTTTTCGATCCCCCAGCTGCTTCACATCATGGAGGTGCTTGGGAGAGGTTGATCCGGTCTGTTCGCAAGGTCCTAAACTCAGTTCTGAGAACTCAATCCTTGGATGAAGAAGGCTTAATGACGGTGTTTTGTGAAGCCGAAGCAATTTTTAACTGCCGTCCAACAACAAAAGCATCTACAGATCCCAACAATTTGGAGGCGTTAACCCCTAACCATCTACTTCTGCTCAAATCGCAACCATCATTACCTCCTGGGTTGTTTGAGAAGGCTGACATTTATGCTCTAACCCAGGGGTGCTCACACTTTTTCAGCATGCGAGCTACTTATAAAATGATCAAGTCAAAATGATCTACCTACTACAAAAATGCAAAACATATATTTATTTCTTGCTTGTTAGTTTTGCCCTATGGTGCAGTGCGCCCTATGTGTGTGTTGTTGTTGTAAAGCGGACGTAGTAGGGAACACCATGAGAACATTAAAGGGGGAAGTGTGGGCGTGGATTGTATATAAATTAACGGGTATGTGCGTTATGCAGAACATCGTTGTTTTAACAACCCTGAAAATGGCGAAGAGACACGCTTATGAAGCACAGTTTAAACTGAAGGCCATCAGCTACGCGGAGGAACATGGAAATCGAGCAGCCGCGAAGAGAATTTAAGATTAATGAATCGATGGTTCGCAAGTGGAGGAAGCTGGAAAACGAGCTCCGACAGGTCAAGAAGACGCAGCTGAGTTTCCGCGGACATAAGGCGAGGTGGCCCGAGTTGGAGGAAAGACTCGAGCAGTGGATCATCGCACAAAGAACGAGTGGGAGAAGCGTTTCGACGGTCACCATTCGACTAAAAGCAGTAACGCTAGCAGAAGAAATGAAAATTCTCGGAACTCCAACCGCTGGACATCGGTGTGAACCGGCCGTTCAAAGTAAGGCTGCGAGCGGCGTGGGAGCGATGGATGACCGATGGAGACCACAGTTTCACTAAGAGTGGAAGGCAGCGCCGGGCGAGTTACGCCACAATTTGCAAATGGATTGTAGATGCTTGGGCTAGCGTGTCTGCTGGCACTGTTGTTCGAGCTTTCGCCAAAGCCGGCATCATTTCCAAGGAGCCGCACGGCACGGAAAGTGACTCTGACAGTGAAGAAAATGAACCTGGTATGTTTGATGGAGATTTAGCGCAGCTGTTCAATTCAGAAACAGAGGACGAGGAGTTCGATGGGTTTGATTGATGATGATTACAGGTAAAAAAAATGTTGAAGGGGGGAAGTGTGGGCATGGAACCCGCGCCCTATGAGCGTATGTAATGCGATCTACCAATACTACCTTCGCGATCGACTGGTCGATCGCGATCGACGTATTGAGCACCCCTGCTCTAACCTATTTTGGAAGTGTTGGTTGAAGGAGTACCTTCCAGGGTTGCAAGAGCACCAGAAATGGAACCGTGCTCAAAGGACTGGAGATGTTGTGATCCTTGTGGATTAACTGGCGCCACGAAATTCAGGGGTTACTGGAAGAGTTTTGGATCCAGTGTCGGACAAAAATGGACTCGTGCGTGCTGTAAGGATTAAAACTAAATCGAGCATTTTGGATTGTCCGATTACGAAAGTCTGCCTTCTGCAGGGAGCGGATGAGCAGTGAAGAGGAAGATCTGCTGGATTATGAATGAACTGAACATTTTGACAGACTCTGGACTCTTAAGGACGTTATTTGTGTCACTTTGTGCCCTAGGTGTATGGATATTTAATTTTGTATCATGCCTCCATCATGGCTGTATCATGGCTGCATGCGGTGAGAAACTTTCTGTTGACCGCTTAAGAGGTATCTGCTGGTAAATCATGGATTGGCAACACACACACACACACACACACACACACACACACACACACACACACACACACACACACACACACACACACACACACACACACACACACACACACACACACACACACACACACACACACACACGACAGAGAGGAGAGCTAGAGAGAGAGAGAGAGAAAGTAACACCCAAATATAGAGAGAGAGAGACCACTCACGCGTGCACACAGTATACAAGAGAGCCAGGGAAAGAGAGAAAGAGGAGAAATTAATATTTTACCAACAAGTATCTCCTTTAGCTTTAGCAGTTTGGTGGCTTCTGGTCAGCCAACATGGCAACCTGCCGTTTTGCTGCATTACTTCTGTGGTCGTCAAATTCGGATTTACAAAGCAAAGCTAATGACTTTTACTTTCTCAATCAGCCGTCAGGGAACTTTTTAAAATGAAACTCTTTGTCTTAATATTAATCCACTCGGTGTTGTGCTGCTCTGTAGTCATGGTGCTGCTTCCATAGAGCTGCACATGCGGCTGCTCCAAGTAAGGGAGTAAAAAAATGGAAGTAAACAAAACTGCGTTAATTAAGTAAACATTTTTTTAAAGAGGTAAACATTTCAAATCAATAAAATAAATTAGCACGTTATTTTTGACAGCACCAGTATGAGTCATACAGAATACATTAGAATGCAACATTTAAGGTCTATTTATTAAAGAATTTCCATGGTGGAGGAACTTCTGCCTAAAACCATGGCCCCAAGTGCTGGGAGTTGGTGGTTTTATAGTTCAGAGTCACCTGGAATAGCAATCCAACTTTACCCTCTGTCCATACAAATGTCCGAGTACTCGCCATTGTTGATGTTGAGAGTGTATTGTTCACTGAGTGCATGTGTGGCTTCATTACAAAAACAAACAACAGCACGCAAAACTTTTCTGAAACAAACGCAATGCGTTTTCACTTGAAACAGTGCCGCGTAAACGAGGCCTAACTCTTTGTACCTAAACTTGAATAGCAGGCCTTTTATTACACCAACACATAAAATGCTGAAATTGAATGCTTGATATACTGTATTTCAAAGTTCTTCCCATACAAACAAAGCTTTTCTGGACACTGAAATCTCTAAACATTATAAGCAAGCTCCTATTTGATAGGGGAGGCTATTCTGAAGCAGCATCTACTCAATTACAACCTTTTTCAGATGGACCTTATACCAAGGTTTGGTAACCACAACATGGAATCATTAAACATTACTGTGGTTCTTTCCCACTTTTTGATCTCCCTTCTTCTTCTTTTGCGACGCATTCTGACAAAAAGTTAATGATAACCATGAAATACATCACGAAGTAAGTGCAGTCTGCACACATCCTGTCTGATCAGTACTGGGAAACACACGATGGAGATCTTGCTTCGACAGCTGGTAAGTTTTGACTCATATAGAAATGTATTCCCTGTGATAATTGTCTGTAAATGTGAGTATTGTTAACAGACATTAGAAGCAGTGGGTGAAAATGTGTCAAAATCTTAAACAGAAGTCATTATTTTCCTTAAACAGTATAATGCTGTGGTGAAAAGAGTTGAATGGAAGAAACAAAACTTGTTTGAGGTGTAAGTTGAAAAGGAAGTGACACATTTGAGATAAAACTGTATTTTAGTTTGTCACAGCTCAGTGAGTCAGAGAACCGCAGTATCTGCCGAGTCACTGCACTATTCAAAGTGTACTCCTTTCACACAAAAAAAACAACAACTTGTCATTACACTCAGAAGCTGTGCAAGGGCAGAAATCCTATTTCTTTTTTTTTTTTGGTGGGGGCAATAAACAGAAAAAAGTTTCACATTTGTAACACATCGTGAAATGTAGACGTTAATTTAATTCACTCTGATACAACATGTTGATTATATTCATAATATTACATCTATGATCAATATACTGTTACATACAGGTTCTTATAAATCCCTTTGGTTACATGATTCTCCTCAAAAGATGTTTTTACAGTGCAGTTAGTGAGCTATCAACCTGAACCAAGAGCTCTTCAAGTAGTGCAAAACAAGTACACAACTATTTCAGTATTGCCATTTATCACATAGTGTAACTTTTATATTATGACAGGGAGAACCTGATAATCCTCTGACTGAATTGAAAGACATAATAGGCCTAATCTGTTACTTTCATGATTAAGTTTTATACTTTCCACAGTTAATGATATCATTTTAAAAAAAGACATTCTAATATTGGTGGTGGCTGATCAGCTTCCTGACGGCGGGATGGGAGCTCCGACTCAGGCCCTGCTTACATGACAGCGTTTTCCAGTGAAAATGTCAAACTTTCGTTGTGTTTTAGGTGCTTATGTGTTTATGTGACACTGAAAATATGAGAACGGCTCCCAAGGTGGAACTTTTTTACAACGCTCCAACTTTGTTGTCGTGTAAACGGGCGAAAATGCAACTTTCTAGAAACGCTGCCAATGTGCATGCGAACCACGGCTGCAGTAAATAGTTCATCAAGTAGGTGGACAATAACAACAATGGCGGCCTCCAGAGCATCATGACTCCCAGTCCATATTCTCCTGGGACTTGGTAGTTTTATTGTTGAGTCACCCAGAATAGCAATTCAACTTCGTCGTCTGTCCTAAAGAATGTCTGTGTACTTGCCAAGTTAAAGTTTGTTTAAGCTTGCGGTTTCATTACAAAAACAACCAACGGCACCCACGAGTGGCCCAACATGAAAATGACATCATTTTCAGCATTTCTGCCGTTTCTGTGTAAGACATCATTTCCAAAACATGGCTGTGTAAATGTGAAACTTTTCTGAAGCAAAAATGATGTGCAATGTGTATGTGTGTGAACACCACATATATACAGAGATCTACAAAGAATTGAAAAAATAATTAATTGTTTTCTTTTGCGATCTTCGAAATTCAGTCCTAGTGGCCAATAGAGGGCACTGGACCTCACCACTTACTGATCAACAATATAAGTGAATGACATAGAATTAAACCAATCAGCGTCATTTGATGTCCGAGAGTTGGGGCACTTTTTAAATTGCCCAATCGCCAGACCTGATAGTTGATTGGCTTAGAGTCATTTCTGATTTGTTCTCGCGTGTTTCTACAAGATGCTGAGATGAAGACAACAAGCCGCTCCCTGGTTATTAACTCATCTCTTCTAATTTACCTGTCTGAAAGAAGAAATTTGACTGAAAAGCTGCAGACAATATACAGACAATACCCTTGTTGATGCTATATATACTATTTAGATGAAACGAACCTGAGCAGCTCGGCCTCAATATTAACATGATGAAAGAGCAACAACAAATACAGAAGTACATGATTTTGACAGTTGTGTGTGTGTGTGTGTGTGTGTGTGTGTGTGTGTGTGTGTGTGTGTGTGTGTGTGTGTGTGTGTGTGTGTGTGTGTGTGTGTGTGTGTGTGTGTGTGAGAGTGAGAATCAAAAACCAAACCCTATACAGTGTCATCAGGGGTTTAGCCAATCCCAATGAAGGTAGGCCATCTTTTTGACCTTCCCAGAGTTCCGCTCTGGCACATGGCACCACAAGAAGGCAGTACTTCATCCTCTTCCCAAGATGGGCATGTGTGGGCGGAGACAGTCCTGCTCACCGAGACACAGCAGATTCTAAATGCAGCTCATATGATCCAATGTTCAAAATGGATGAAAAACAAGGAAAAGCTGGATTTGGGGCAATAAACTGTAAGCCAGTATAAGCTGTATAATATGACCCCTTTAAATGGTCTATTCACTAGCAGATTCAAAGTACACCTCAATGTAAAAAAGGCAAGATTGGCAGCAGTTTCAGTGCTTGTTGTTATGTGGTTTTTAATGCATTGTATTTAAATTAACACTCAGAATGATGGCTGAAATTGAAGAATGACGAAGAGCCCCAACTAAGAAACTCATTACCTGCTGCCACTGCGTCAGGCGTATTACATTCACTGTTGTCCAAACTCTTTATATTGTCACTTATCAACACTGGATGGTTAAATCAGTTTTAAAATAAATATTAAAAGAACACTGTTGAAAGAGACAGTTAAAATGATCTGTGACTCTTTTTGTTCTCCTTCACATTCAGACTCGCGGCAAAGCTTTGCTCCTCGTCATTATTTTGGGATTTGGAGGAAACTTTCATTTGGGATACCACATGACTGAACTGAGTTCCCCTTCACCAGTGAGCCACGGCACTTTTTAATGATCTTTGTGTTTTTCATTTGAAGCACTGATCGTTGTCTATTTCTTACCCTGCAGTTCATACAGAGTTTCATCAACAGCAGCTGGTATGAGAGATATAATGAGACCCCGCCTCCAGAGACGGTCACCATGATCTGGTCTCTCGTTGTGTCCGTCTTTGCTGTCGGTGGTCTCTGCGGGGCCATCAGTGTCAAGATCATTGCAGAAATAATGGGAAGGTGAGTATGAAACCAACTGTAAATGTCACGTGACTTTGAAAAATAAGGAGTGCTGTATTTCTCTCCTTCAGAAAGAAAGGAGTAATCTGCTGCAGCTGTATTTCAATAGTTGCGGCTGTGATCATGCTGACGAGTAAAGCTGCCAAATCCTTTGAAATGATCATTGTGGCCAGGATACTGTTCGGCTATGCAGTAGGTAAATGTCAGCATTCTGCACAATGACGATGAATCCCTAAATATCTCCAATGCCCCTACTCATCTTGCACACCTTTTTCGCTATGTTCCCGGCAGCCACGGCGTCCCCGTTTGCCCAAAACGCAGTGCACTGTGGCCTTCATACCTCTTGATTTCTTTTTCGGTGGCACAGCTTGTTGAAGGTGTTCTGTCGTTGATCGCTCAGACTCAAATGAAACTCCCCTCCGGGCCCGGCTTCCTCCCGTGCGCCTTGGCAGACCGGAGTGGAACGCAACGCGTCGGGTCCACAAACCGTCACACGCCGGGACAAGCCGCGATTGATCGTGATGAAATGGCTACCATACGCCGTAGCTTTGCCGTGAGAACCATGACGAAGCGCGATGCGACGTGATAAAACGCGAAGCAACCATGAAACAACCGTGACAGAACGTGCACTAAACGTAACTTCCTGTAAGCCTCCCGTCCCACTACGGACCGCCTCCAAGTTCTATTACTGCCTATTATATTTTGTGACGTTCATCCCGTTTTGCTACGGGCTACTGAGTTTCTCATCCGCGCCGTGGCCGGCGTGGCAATTTTTTTGACAGTTTAAAAATCTGGCACGGCGCCCACGGCAATCCCGACCTGTTACGTTTGCCCATCCTGTCCCCCTGCGTTGTCTCACCTCCATCCCATTTTGTCCATGGTGGCCTGACACGTGGTTGCCGTGGTTGCCGGGAACATAGTGTAATCCTCGCTTTACCTCACGTGCAGGTTTGGGAGGTAGTTTCCATCTGATGTATCTCGGGGAGATTTCGCCCAAAAAGATCAGAGGCCAAATAACTCTGACGTCGGCAAACTTTGCGTCACTTGGAAAACTGTCTGGACAGTTTTTTGGATTAAGGTATGTTGAAATCGGCATGTTATTCGACAGATGATTTATAATCTACTCCACACATGATCTAAATCAAAGTCATTCTGTAAGGGTAACGTTGTTAAAACGTGCAAAATGCAACAGCTTCAGAAGTTTTCTGGGCAACAGAAGGTTTCATTAAAAACTTGGCTCTGCGTCATTTTCGGTAGTAATTGTTTGGTTTTGTGAAAATATAAAGATTTTCATCACATATACTCTGCACCACAACACAGAAAAACTTAAAAGTTTAATTTGAAAGGTTATTATGGCACTATTTTACTGGTCCGGCCAACTCAAGATGAATTTAGGCTGTATGTGTGACCTGAAATCAAATGATCTTGACACCCCTGCATTCTGCCATTGCTTTAAGAGGTGGCTGATATTAATAGGTTTATGATCCAATATGATTCACAGTTCTTTTGGAAATCCCTCAGAAAAATATGGCATAAATGTTAACATTTGAAGAAAAACCTATTTTCTAGTAAATACTTTTGAAGCAGAATTCACCAAGCATTAATTGTTCACCCATGAACTGGGAAGGTGAGCTAAGGGTTAGACCGTTGCAAGACAGGTTGGTTTTACCCTACTGATGATGCGTTGTTGCAATAGTAACATTTGATTGTGTAGATTCTGGTAAAAACGTTTTAAGGTGTAGGGGGCATGCTCCAGATTCCATCAGCCAATCACTCTAAAAATGCAGGATGCAGATTAAAGAAACAAACACCAAAGACACTTAACAAGTTTATTTCATGAAAAATTCCCTGTGAAAATATTCATTAATGTTTTTTTAATCATTAATTTGCAAACATCTAGAGATAAGTCTAGAATTGATTCATATACATAACATATCACGAAAATTAAAAGGCTAAAAAGAATTCCTTTCATTTTTCCAGTGAGATCATCGGCCGCAAAGACACGTGGAACGTTGTCCTCTCGCTCCCTGCAGTTTTTTCAGTGGTTCAACTTCTGGTGTTTCCGTTTCTCCCCGAATCTCCCAGATATTTATACATAGAGAAACGAGATAAGGATGCATGCAAAAAAGGTTGGTGTCTCTCCTGTCTAACAAACGGTCTGTGGCAGCAGTTTCACTGCATTACATTATTCCACAGAAAAGGTAAGTGACATATGACTACAGCAGGTGATGGTAAAACCCAAATGTATAGCCAAAAAGGCAAACTCTGGAGAAACATACCCAGGATATCTCCCTGTCACTCGGGGTGACTGACCCAGACATGTGCGATCCTGATAAGCGTTACTACGAAGCAGGTTAACGCCTCGATATTTCAACCCAGAAAGCATGTTCACGAGGGCGGAGCTTGCGGCGTCTGACCAATCACACACACAGAGAAACCCTGCAGAGTAGCTTAATTTACCATAGAGGAGCAGTCATTCTCTAAAAATAGTAAAATATAAAACACATTCATCGGGCAAGAAGCAGCTGTTGCCATGTTCACAGCCAGAAAATGACTGACTTGTCAACGCGTGACTTTGTGAGATTATACGATATTGATTCATTGGACGACACAGATGGATAGACACGGCATTGTGGTCACTCAATTTCACTTTATTACAACAGAAACGTTTCAGGCAGTGCTTCCTCACTGCTCTTCTTTTTAGCTTATATATTCCATCTAGTTGTTTTGAGGGTCACTTTCCTCACTGTGACGACAGGAGCAAATGAGCGGTCCATAAATTCATGTTTCTGCAGTTCTGTCAGGCGTGACCATTATTAACCTTATTATTTCAGATGCAACCCTTGTGGGGCGAAACAGACTTGGGGAACAAGTGAAGAACAAGAACAAAAACATTGTATTTAGTTCTATATAAATAAAGTTGAATTGGTAGAGCGTGAGACTCACAATCTCAGGGTAGTGGGTTCGTGTCCCACGCCGGGCGCCACCTTCCCGTGGGCCCACCACCTGCAGGAAGGTTCTTAAATGGTGCGATGTGATCTGGGTGACGGTGCTCAGACTGTCGCCCCCGCGACCCGGAAACGGATAAGCGGAAGAAAATGAATGAAGGAATGAATGAATGAATGGTTTTAAATATCAGATCTTTAAAATCAGATGGAGCTTTGTGAAAAGTGAATAAAGCCCCGGAGATGTATCCGCGGCATAAAGCCTGTTAACCCTTAAGAATCCATATATTAGCCGCGCAATTGCAGGGATCATAGCATGTGAAAAAAGTTGCGGCTTATAGTCTGGAAATTACGGTACTTGCAACATGAACTGCACACGGACAGACCAGATTGCCAAACATAACAAGGTTTGACATGACATGACCTATATGCTGAACCATGATAAGATATCATTTAAATGAAAACAGACAATCTTCCCATTTACTGCACACCTACCACCATTTTGACTTAATTTAGAATGCGATTGTTGTACTGTATTGTATGATAGATCTGTTTTAGATCAACTTGTACCATTGATTAAAATGGAAAAAAGCGGAATTTTGAATTATTACTATTGTTGTGATCAGATTCACACAAGTTAATGACAGAATGGAGTCAGGACACTGTGTTTAAACCGTGTTTGAATAAAAGGCATATTTTAACAAATATATAGATTTAAATTACTTGTAAAGCGCATAGTGTGGAACCATTTATGTCTTTTTCAAGTGATTATAAGAAAGAAAACCAAAGCTAGCTTTTAGAAATGGGTCAAATTAACCCATTAAAAAAAAAGACAAAGAGCAAGGTTTTTATCAATGAGGAGCACATTTAATTAACAATTTAATAACTTGACTCCCTTACGAAGACTTTGTCTAATGTCTCTTTCTAACCTTTGTCTCTGGACTAAATTCCAGCTCTGCAGACCCTGTGGGGTCCAGGTGACTACAAACAGGAAATGGATGAGATGTTGACTGAGCAGGCGGCCATTGAAGCAGCTCCACCAAAAAGCTCCCTGCAGCTGTTAAAGGATAGGACTGTTCGATGGCAGTTGGTCACCATGGTCCTCATCTACTGGTTCAACCAGCTGTCAGGCATGTCTACGGTGAGTCTGCTGTTCATTCCAATGACCTGGAAGACCTATGCGGGCAAAACGCATCACCAGTTCAGGCCACACAAGTACAGTGAACATGCTCAAGAAAACAATTTGATTGCCCCCTGTTGTTGTGAAAGAAAGAGCAATGTCTTGCTGCTGGAGAAAATCTATTAGTTAAAACATTTACGTGTCGATTACAAACAGTGAAGTCAAGGCTGCGCAAATGCACTTTATGAATTATTTCTTTTTCATGATGTTGAACTACATTCATGGCTTACATTTACTCTGGAGGCAAACGCTGTTATTGTCCATCTACTTGTGCATGTGCAGAAGAACTATTTACTACGACCGTGATGTGCATGCGTAGTAGCAGCGTTTCAGAAAAGTTGCTATTTCGATCACTTCCATGGGGATTGGAGTCGGGAGCGATTTTGCAAAGTTCCACCTTCAGAACTGTTCTCAAAAAGTTGCATTTTAAGCAGCTCAGAGCACTGTTGTCCTGTAAAGGGACATCCAAAACACAACGAAAGTCTTCAGTTTTCACTTGAAAAGGTTATCATGTACGCGGGGCATTGATCTAACCCTAAACCCCGAGGTGGTCATCACAACAAAGACAAGTCCCAAACGTATTGACACAACATTAATTTTAGGGCCCGAGCTTTCACATAATGCGCTCTGGAGCTCATTGAACTAACTCAAACACTCACAACTCTGTGATTACTAACCTTAAACCACATTTTGATCGTCGTTGTCACCGAAGTAGGCCACATCCAATCAGTGTGACGATGTATACTACAGAAGTGGAAAAATAACATTTAAACATAATGTGAAGTTCAGCCTTGGTTTGTGCAGATTCCCGACATTAAAGGATCCAGAAGCATCTGACCACAGAGTCTTTCCTTTCTTTTCACCATTATTTATTGGACATAGGTAGGTCATGTAGCCATAGGTAGAAAACCTTTTAACAAAGAAATCATGTCACTGCACATGTACAACCTATTTCACAATGAAATGCGTTTCTTTTTTGCAATCCAAACTCATATGTAAATAAAGTACTGGAAATATAGCACATCAACACAAGAGTATTTAAATCTATGAAGTTGAAGTTAAGTACCTATTTTTTAGTGTTTTACTCCACCAAAAATGCATTCTTATCTGTCATTAAATGGTATTTTAATCAACACAATTTCTACTTTTAATATATAAAATTATCAAATGTCCTTCACTGTAAATCATAGTACATGAATTACCACATTTTGTTTTTAGCAGAGATTTTAAATACAATTTTAAATGCAACTAAACGAACTAAAGATCACCAATTAACTACTGAAATCATAATCAGCGAGCTCAAAAGAAGACACAGCACACATCACATTGGATCAACACAAAGCTCCCCAGCAGAGAGTCTTCATTTACTGCCTTGCCGGCTGCCTTCCAGGGCACAGTTGTTCAAAACTCGGTTATTTTAACCACCAGTTAAGCCCTGACCTCTGGTTAAATCCTTAAACCGCCGATAGCTAACCAACTGTTAAATATGCGTTGTTTAAAACATGGTTAGTCATCCCGTTAGCTAACGTTGCCGTCAAGGTTAACAGTGAGGTTAACAACAGTGGTTAGCATCCCTGACGCCGCTCCGCCCGAGGCTCCGCCCACTTTCAAGTCTCCGTGCTTCTGCGTTTTGTCTGGAGCGTTGTGGTGGACGGCAGCGCAGTGTTTTTATCTCGTCTATCAAACTACCATAAAACATGACAAACTACGCTGCTGCCAGGATATTAAAGTGGATCATGAAAACTGAGCTGGGATGATTGACGGCATCATGTAGCCTCATCTTTTATTAATTTTAACCCGAGAGAACGATGTAGAAAGTGGACTGTACGTGGCCATAGAGACAAATAATAATGTGTGGGAACGAGATAATAAGTCGTTACCTCAAATTAATAAAGCGAGGGAACGAGATCATTTAATCTCTGGCTGAGAGATTCTTTACTTGTGGCCACGAAGGGAGAGGTCTGAATGCGAGCTGTGTTGCTCTCTGCTATGAGATGCTCCACAGCACTGCTTTATATTAAAGCCATACTTTTGGTTCATCAGTAACTGCTAAACAAACTACATACTACTGTAAATGAAAGCTTGGATTTTTTTAGCCATTAAATGAGCCTTTTAATGGCGCTTCATGTGAAAGAGAACTTTTATTGTCGATCAGCGTGTGTTTACACAGGTTGCTATTGGAAACGGCTGTAGAGCTGCGTTCTATCACTCTACACCTCCATTCCTCCTGATGTTGAAGCATTTGATTCAGACACGTCCAGAAAGAAAGTGAAAGGAGTAGAAATTCACTATGTAATGCCCAAATGTTGAAAAATAAGCCCCAGCCTCATTTATTTATGGTAAAGAGGAAATATGTGATCCGGAGCTGCTGAGAATTAGATCCTCTCTTTTTGAATCAAGGTGAGTTTAACATGTCTGTATTTCACATGCTTTAGTTAGAAAACACCAGTGGTGGGCCGTCAGGGCCTGCAAGAAAAAATATCAGAATCACAGACTGATGTTGATTATATTTTGTCCATGAACACTTATTAAATAATTCCACATAGTCTGTCCGCTTCCTCTCATAGCTTCTGCCCCGGCCGGCTGCGCTGCTTCCAGACTGTACTTCCATATTGAAGCTTTTAACTTCTAGAAGGCCGTGCATGATGTCAGTGTATTCAAGCTCTCTGATTGGATCGTCAGAGAGTTCACTCTCCAGCTAGCTGACTGCATCTGTAGCGAGCTGCATGATCAAAAATATAGTTGTGTTGATTGAATAGTGGTTTTATCAACCCACAATGACTAAAGGAGAAAATAAAGACATTTGGTTGCAGATTTTTCGTCAAAACCATTTTCAAGACGGACTTTTCCAAGAGGTCATTGAACGCACCGCAGCACTCAAGCGCAGAGTTCATGTGCAATTTATCTGCACTCCCTACAAACTCAATGGCAGGATTCAGTATTATATTATTTGCCATTATATTATTTTCAAGACGACGAAAGGCTGACGTTTGTCACCGACCCCCAGAAGTTTTGGGAAAAGCAGGAGCTATTTTATGCAGCTGCAGCTGAAGGAGAGACTGAACTTGGATTTTTTTCATTCATGATGGTATTTATTCTGGCTACACGAGTATCTATCCATAATGCAAAGGGTTTTTATACTGCATTTCTGCATGGTAACATGGTTTTTGTAACCATAAAAAAGTTATTGAGGGGTGGATTGAGTCAGAGCAGCACTCGCGAAGGCCTCGGTCTGAAATGCACGGCCCGCCACTGGAAAAGTGGCAGATGCCACCCTGCCTAGTCTATGCATATGAACTCATGCTGGATTTCCTCAGCATCCATCTGTAGAACTCTCTGAAATAGAGTGAGAGACAAGATCTAGTAAACAGTCAATGTACATGTCAGAAGGTCATGTGTGCAGTATGCAACATCATAGTGCTACAGTAAAGTCAACAATACATACCTCCACATATGCATGCCGTAACCGTTTGACCCTCTCTGAGCTCGGCTCAAAAGACACTCGATACAGTTGTTTCATTTGGACCTGATTTCTTTTCAGGATGCGTGCCAGTGTTGACAGAGAGACCTGATGGACATTGTTGAAAATGGCTTGGTCACCAATAGTGTTTGCTTGAACTTCTCTGAGCCTGATGGCATTATTGGCAAAAACCACGTTTGTTATCTCTCTCTCTTGTTCTTGTGTGAAAATGCACCCCCTTCCTCCTCGCCGTTCTCAAGCCTCATTCCTATGTAGAAAAAAACCCATGTAACCTACTGTAACATGACACAGGAAGGGCTGTCCAAAGTGCAGATACGGTGCATACAATAAGCAGCAGATTACTGTAACGGTGGACTGATTTGTTTTTTTACCGGTTTTCTTGTTGAAACGCCCTTATGACAGATGCCACAGAATATCTGCTTGGATTTGGCTGAAGTCTTTGTTCAGCCTCCTTTAGCGTCAATCCATGGCTCATGACATGGTCCACTAGTGTTGCACGTACTTTATTAGATAAATTTGGTCCTCTTCTTCTACATTGTCTTCCTGCTTCAGGTCTTCCTCTTCCTCCACGGCCTCTACCTGTTGTGTTGTTGTTGTATTACATTTTCATTTATAACAATTTGAGTTGTTGTTACATATCAGACTCTAACAGGGCTTCATCAGGGGAAGTGATGTGACACTGTGATCCAGCTGGGTGTCTCTGGAGTGAACCACTTCAGGTTTACAATAAAATAGAAATATTTTATTATCCCAGCAGGCTCGTTCATACACTGAGATACCTTATGACAACACTGACTAGATCTCGGTCAAATCTGCACTAATCTCAGCCCTTTAACGCTATTCATGTTTTTTTTTTCCTCCCAGATCAGCACCTTCTCTTTTGACATCTTCATGGAGTCAGGTATACCAGAAAACGTCATACGTTATGTCACCCTTGGCCTTGGATTGTGTGAAATCATCACTTCTATGTCGAGTGTGAGAAAAAATGCTTCATCTGTACCAATGTTTCCCTGTAAATAATTGATCTTTGTGTAGTTTTCATGTCGAGTTGTATATTTTGTAACATCTCCATTCCCAAACCAGGAAATTCATGATGATTAACTACTAAATATATTTTGAACTTGATCCTTATCTTTTGCCTTCATCTCATTCAGAGTATTCTCATCGACCGTCTTGGGAGGCGGGCGTTGTTCTGGGGGGGCTACGGTGCCATGTCTGCAATCTGGGTGTTGATCACTATCACACTCAACATGAAGGTACCTCTGGTAGTACATCACTTTTAGGAAGGCATTCACAGATCCTCAGTTATTTTGTGTAAATAACACAAGCTTTAATTCATACAGAGTTCCAGCTACTGGGTTTCATACATCGTTGCTGCTATGATCGTCCTCATCATTGTGCTCTTCACTGGAGGACCTGGTAGCTGATTTGAAGTGGACTTGTAGTTAATATTAACGCGATACTCTGAAAATTGTTCAACATCAGATTTCTCTGTGTGGTTGACCCAGGTGCGGCGTCAGGTCCACTCAACAGTGAGATTTTCATCCAGTCTGATCGACTGTCTGCGTTTGCCATTGTGGGGTTGCTGAGGTGGTTCGTGGTTGCAATTATTGGCTTTATATTTCCTTTTCTTGTTGTGAGTAAAAACAAACAGAACTTGAGCTAAACAATGCCGATTGTACCATGAAACTCATTGTGATTTATCTTCCGTGTCGTCTCACAGACATCTCTTGGCTTCTACAGCTTTGTGCTGTTTGCCTGTGTAAGCCTTCTGGGTTCACTTTACACCTTCTTCATTCTGCCGGAGACAAAAGGAAAGACGATACTGGAGATCACTGAGGAGTTTAATGCCATCACTGTGTGTGGGAGATCCTCTCCAGAGGAAAAAACAACAGAGACCAAGTTTTGAGGCGGTCTAGACCACGGGTGGACCAACCTGCGGCCCGCGAGCCAGTGTGCAGCTCTTTGCCGGTCAGTGTGCGGTTCCTTGATCCATTAACGGAAACCATTGGAGTGTGGCTCCTCCAGCTATAAATAATTCTCTCACTTTTCTTAATTGGTACTCAAATGCGTCACTCAGCGCACAACACCATGATCAACTGCAATGTCCCTCTCACTCACGTTGTCGCACAGTTTAACACAAAACCAAGATGATTACGATGGGAGAACAATGAAGGAACAATGACAGATGCTAAATTACCAGAAGCACAGAACTATTTGATATAACTGTGCTAAATGGAGAAATAAAGTCCCGGGAAGTAACGTCCATAATCCATAATAATAATAATCCATAAATCCCTCCTGCAGTGTTAACCCACTCCCCAGCCGGTGCTGCACTATACAGTATTTGACAGGTCGGGCTAGTTAAAGCACACAATGGCATGTAAACAAAGGCTCAGGTACAGAGACACTTCAGATACGCCAGCGTAACAGGTCTGTTGCTTCTGTGCAGTTCAGCTTAGCTCAGCAGAATTTGTTTATAAATTTACAAAATACCTCTATTCCTGTATTGTGTCTTTTCACATTCAAATATCATTTTAACGGAACATCAGCCACAATATCAGAAACAAATAGCATGAAAGACAAAATGTGTACTTAATCTCACTCATAGTGCAAATAAAAAGACACGAGCATATCACTCTTCATAACTATTGGTTTCAGATAAAGGCATGAGCTGAAGACTTACTAAACTATAGGGTCGCCATTTTGGGCCACATGTGACACAGAAAAGACCATGTTTGCTACTTGCTCATTAAACTGCTTAAACATAGTCCATACCCTTACCAAATTGTTCTCACATCTTATTTACATATATGGTCACAAATGTAGGTGTTTAATCAAAGTTTTATAACTCCACAAACCTGTAAAAATTGGAAATGATTAGACCGGCAACCAATGCTTCTGTGTAGTTCTGCTTTGCTCAGCAGAATGAGGAAGTCAACAAGAATCTACTGGCAAGACGAGTCTCAGGGGAGAAGCAAAGTGCCACACTTCCTCCTGCCAGTAACACTGGTTAGCGCTCAGCTTATCAAATAAATCTGGCTTTTCCGCTTGTGAAGACCCAATAATTGACCATTTTGGCTCATATTATTACATTTCCATGGCAGAAATAATATTTTCAGATTAAAACAACAAAAATTGCACAAAATGTGATGTCACATTTAATAAGTGTCACACCAGCATGACCGGTATGTGAAGAAGTTGGAGTTTTTTGTTGGATTAGAGCCAGACACAGTTGAGATACACATGTTGAGAGCGAGTTTGGTAAAGTTCCAGCATCAATCACTCTAACAAAACGTTATCAACACACAAATGAGGCCTCTTTCCCATCGTTGTGAGGTCAGCAATATGCTACAAGGTCATTTTTGTCAAAAGTAGTTGTCTTTGAAGCAGCGGAAACAAAATTGTTCTCTATGAGCAGCCACCTGTGAGACCAGAGAGCAGGGACTGTCTGTAAAATACAAACCGCTGCAAAAGCGAAGACAGATACCACAAAAATACCTACACTGAAAAAAGAAAATACTTGGCCCAACTTAACTAATTGCTTCAATTGGTATCACCTAAATGAATCAAGTTCTTTGAACTTAAAATAATTCATTACCTTAAGTTCAAACTTAATCTAATTCATTAACTTAACTTTCAAGAACTTGATTCATTTAGGTGATACCAATTGACGCAATTAGTTAAGTTGGTCCAAGTATTTTCTTTTTTCAGTGTAATAACTTGACTGGAATTCACTGCAGTGTCACCATAATCACTGCAGCCTTTACTTGATCATACTACAACAATTAATTTGATATTGATGTATGTTTCTGGTATCTATCTTCGCTGTTGTAGCGGTTTTGCAATTTGTAGTCGGTCCCTGCTCATTTGTGTGGGCTGAGGGGGTGAAATTATTCCTGTTAATGCTGTAAATCCACGCCTTGCTGACTGTTGTCTGACTTTTGTAATTCCATATATGGAAATGTATCATACATTATGTATGAATTTTCACTTCATGTCATTTCGTGTCTGTGTGAGAGAGGGAGGTAATTTGGAAACCCAATTTGTATGATGTGGGCTTTTTGTGGTACCACTGTAATTGTTGTGCCGCTTGGTCTCTGACTTGTTGGCCACTCCTGGACCAGAGGATGTAATAGAGATGTGAGCTGATGTCACTATTTATTCCATTTTGTTTTAGACCATTTTGATTGATTGTAACTGAGAAATCTTGTTTTGTCTCATAAAGAATGATGTGTGATTTTGCAGTCTGTGTTCAAGGATGACCTGTGTCAGCACTGTTGGAACCTCTGTGCTACATTTGGTGTCCTTCAATGCAGTCTGAAAACAATTTCAGACTTCAGGAAGGCGCTGTCTGACTTCAGAGTTAGGCAAACTCCTGGAAAATCATGCAAAGGTTGTGTGCTGTGACTTTGTCTCTTCTTGCAAGAATAATGTAATAAAATTGTCTTAAACTTTTTTAAATCGCTCTCACTCCGATTCCTGTGTATTCTGAGTTTTTGTTTTACTAGGAAATTCTCCTGACAGTAACTTTGACTACTGTAACGAGTAAATAAGAACTGGAAAAACATGCTATATTTCCCTTTTTTTTCTGTATAAACTCATTAAAATAAAACAAAAAAGGACCAAAAAGTTATGTGAAGCAGGAGCAAACGAAACACTCAACTTCAAATAAAAATTGAGGTCCGTTGTACACTGTGCAATAAATAAATAGATAAATCAATAAATAGATAGATAGATAGATAGATAGATAGATAGATAGATAGATAGATAGATAGATAGATAGATAGATAGATAGATAGATAGATAGATAGATAGATAGATAGATAGATAGATAGATAGATAGATAGATAGATAGATAGATAGATAGATAGATAGATAGATAGATAGATAGATAGATAGATAGATAGATAGATAGATAGATAGATAGATAGATAGATAGATAGATAGATAGATAGATAGATAGATAGATAGATAGATAGATCGATCGATCGATAGATAGATAAAAATCCCAAAAACCTTAAGAAATTTGTGGGTTTCTTAAGGATGTCTTTCCATTTGGTGAAACTGTACTCAGCATACGAATACTCCATCTACAGTGTAAAGTAACTCCATGAAAACACTACTGCCAGATCGATACATTTTAAGTGCCTTTCTTCACATTTCCCACCCCGGTTACATACGTTTCACTTTTTAGTTCACACGTAGTGAAAACCATACCCACATGAAAGAAAGACAGTAACGCTAATAAAGTACTCATTTTCAGTAAATAGCAAAAGACTTGGTATGACATTGTACACGGTGCAATGGTCTTATTCACACTCATTAGTGTGAGTGAGACTGTGGTTATTGTTTCGACACACGTCAGAGTAGCAATGGTATTGGCAGTTATTGTATTTCCTTGGGTTAGTAAAAGTTAATGATAACCAGCCTGAAACAGATAACAAAGTCCAAGCAGTTTAGACATTCAGCAGCACTACGCACTCAATGGAGACTGTGATTCAACAACTGGTAGGTTTTCACTGATTTACCAAGAATTTTAGTTGCATGTCATCGTTGCATTGATCAAAGGACGATAAAATCAATCTTCAGTGACCACTGTTATCTTTCAGTTTTTGTTAACCACTCCAAACACCTTTAGAACTAAGCACACTTCATAAAAAACATGAGTTGAGTTTCGGCTGGCGTCCTGGTGTCCCGCTCACCTCACCTCACCTCACCTGAGTCTGTCAGTCTACTTATACACTCTGCTCTTGTTTGAAGTCCTTCCAGACTTTTCTCACATGGATTCTTGGTTTTGTGATTTTGTCTTCCGGACTTTTTTACCTTTGATTAGCACTCTCGCCTCACAGTGAGAAGTACTGGCCGAGCCTTTCTGTGTGGTGTTTGCATGTTGTTCTCGTGAGTGAGTGGGTTTCCTCCGGGTACTCTGGTTTCCTCCCACAGTTCAAAAACATGCTGTGAGGTTCATTTGTGAGCCTAAATTACCTCTAGTTGTGAATGTGAGTATGAGTAGCTGTTTGTCTCTGTGTTTGTCCTGTGATTGGCTGTTGCCCTGTCCAGGGTGTATCTTTCCCTCACCCATATTTAGTTGGGATTGGCTCCAGCGACTCGGCACAGGATAAAGTGTAGAAGATGGATGGATTCCCAACAGTCTGATCTCAACAAGTGAGTTTCTGACCATTGCTGCCATTTTAGGCCAGGGCCAGGGCCAGTGCCTCCTTTATCATGACCAGCAGTCGACCTCTCTTCCTACTGGTATGGAATGTCTACAGACAGAGCAGGAGCAGTTTCGTTCCTCCCTGGAGAGGATGGTGAAAGCACTTTCTATTTCTGTTCAACAAATGACTGAGTTGTGTCCAGCTTCCAGCATGGTTGCTCCTTCACTTTGACCACGAAATCGTCGCCAACTGGAAAACACAAGGAATTCAGATTGAGAGATATCATAGGGACTTGGAGACTTGGTGGGGGGCCTTGCCATTAGTGGACACATTTCCTAATTGTATTTTAATATCCAGGTCCTGTTTAGCTAATTCAGGTTTTGTCATTTTTAGCCCATGGCAGGCTTCATGGACATTCGATTCAGGAGTGAAGTGAAGGCAGTTTATTAATAATCTCACAACAGCACAGGTTCAGTAGTCAGCAATGCAAGAATTATCGAAAGCTGGGGCTCAAAACAAGGTCGACATCAGAGAAGTTGATACAAGCTGGATATCCCAAATTAGGCGGGTTATGAGACCAAAGAAGCCCGGATATCTCTGTCCCCTGCAACTTCCACCAGCTCTCATAGCGGGACCCAAAGTCGCTCACAGACCAAACCAGAGGTATAATCTCTTCTGTGAGTCCTGGATCCAACTCACCACCCGATGGTGATCAGTTGACAGCTCTGCATCTCTCTTCTCCCAGGTGTCCAGAATATACCGTCTTACGTCAGGTGAAACAATAACAAGATTGATCATTGACCTGAGACCCGAGGAGCTCTTGGACCAAGCAACACTTATATTGTGAGCATTCTTGTGTCTGAACATGGCATTCGTTATGAACAATCCATGACCAGCAGAGAAGTCCAATCTCATTGCTCGCATTCAGATCGGGCAGGCAATTCCTCCGAATCACCCTCTTCCTGGTTAGTTGTTGCCAACGTGACCGTTGAAGTCACCCAGTGAGACCATGGAGTCCATTAGCGGTCCCCCTTTTCAGGACTTCGCCCACTCACTCCAAGAAGGCCAAATGCTGTTTGGGCCATTTTTGGTGCATCTATAATGAACTTGTTTTCTTTTTGTTGCTCTGTCCTTCAGAGTGGTGGAAATGCTCTGCT
This sequence comes from Lipophrys pholis, assembly GCF_963383615.2. Taxonomy (NCBI): domain Eukaryota; kingdom Metazoa; phylum Chordata; class Actinopteri; order Blenniiformes; family Blenniidae; genus Lipophrys; species Lipophrys pholis. The sequence goes on from NC_137637.1 coordinate 12,848,425, forward strand.
CCTCATCATTATCTTGGGAGTCGGAGGAAACTTTCAAACTGGCTACCATATGACTGCACTGAGTTCTCCCACACCAGTGAGACGCATCACTTTTTCCAACTGGAGGTTATTCAATGATTTCTGTATTGTTTTCTTCAACATGCTAATTCTTTCAAACTTTTCCTGTAGTTCATACAGAGCTTCATCAACAGCAGCTGGTATGAGCGATATAAAGAGACCCCACCTCCAGAGACGGTTACAATGATGTGGTCTCTTATTGTTTCCTTGTATGCCGTCGGTGGACTCTGTGGTGCTTTGAGCGTTAAATTCATAGCAGGAACCCTAGGAAGGTGAGGACAACATTGACTCAATAGTCATACCGTCCACAGATATATGGAGTGCCATGCTTTTCCTCATCAGAAAAAAGGGAGTAATCTGCGGCAGCTGTATTGCAATTCTTGCAGCTGTGATCATGCTGACAAGTAAAAGTGCCAATTCTTTTGAAATGATCATGGTAGCAAGGATGCTGTTTGGCGTTGCAGCAGGTAAACCACAGTATTCCAAACAATGCATTTACATATTTTCTATTTTGAAGGTTCATACTCATTATTCTCTACTCAGGTTTGGGATACAGCTTTCACATCACTTATCTCACTGAGATTTCCCCCAAAATCATAAGAGGAATAGTGACTCTGACGTCAACAATCTTTATGTCACTTGGAGAACTGGTTGGACAACTTTTGGGATTAAAGTAGGTATGCCCTGTCATTATTAAAGGGGTCGTTTCATTTCAGACCAGAAGCTGACGTTTCACCAACTGTTCAATTGGTCCTGTCTTACAAATTTGGAAAACTCTAGGCTGATTGGCTAAAAAGCTAATAAATAAATCCATTTTGCTCACTTTGGGAAGGTTTATCTCCAAACTTAAACAAAACATACTGTACCTACTGTAAAGCTAGTATTGTAGTACTGTCTTACCAACTAAGTATATGTCTGAAAAAACAACTTTACTTTATTATTAGGAAGGCTGAAAACATTATTGATTCCTTACTCAACACCTGCTGAGTAGTAATCTAACTTAGATACTTTTAAATACAAGTAATCAGTAAAGTAACTAAACAACTTTTTAAAGGAGTAACATGAATCAGTAATCATATTACTTTTTCAAGGTAACTGTGGCAACACTGCTGCTGAGAGAATGAACCACCAGATTTGGAGAAGAAAATAGGGACCTATTGTATTGTACCATTGAAAACTCAAGGCGCGGGCGGCAGTTTTTATATTTGAAAAACAGTGAATCCAATGCCTGAAGTCGGTTGAATGTGCTAAAACTATCATAACTAAGTGGGAATCATCAGAATACAACAAATCCAAGGTATTCATCCACTATGAGCAAATCCAAGTCCTGTTTTGTGCTTTTGATGACTGCCAGCCTCACATGCAGCACCATTCAAAACTGTATATTCTGTGTGTGTGCAGGTATTATGTTGTAAATCTTACCGAAATTACCAAAATATGCCTACAGATAAAATTGCAAGGGGATTTCTGTGTTCCCATAATTGCTAACAAGAAAGTCTTTTTTGCCTCGTTTATACGACAATATTTCAAGTGAAAATGCTTTCGGTTTTGAATGTCAGACAAAATGCAACCTACTACAAGTCACAAAGTCAACTTAATCTCTTGATACTACTTACGCAAAAACCCTTATATAAAGCAAAGGTAACACGATGAGCCACTAGACTGGCGCATGATATCAGCATTGGTCAATAAAGTACCAATGTGTCAGGCTACAACCATTTATCAAATTCTGTTTTGTTTTAACAGTGAGATTCTTGGTCGCGAGGAGCTGTGGAACGTAGCCCTCTCTCTCCCTGCATGTTTTTCCATTATTCAGGTTTTGGTATTGCCTTTTCTTTCTGAATCACCCAGATATTTGTTCATCGAGAAAGGAGATGAACAAGAATGCAGAAAAGGTTATTATTTTTCTCTGAAATAATACAGTATCTTCTCAAATAACTATTTGTAGCATTGAAAGCTGTTTTGTTGTTGTTGTTATTTGGGATTATGTGTACTACCTATATGCTTCACTGACCGGGCTTTAGTAATATGTACCATCTCAAAGATGTGAAATGTGTGGTTGTATTGTTTTCTGTGTTTCTGCGCTCTTCTCAGCTCTGCAGACCCTGTGGGGTCCAGGTGATTACAAACAGGAAATGGATGAGATGTTGACTGAGCAGGCGGCCATTGAAGCAGCCCCTCCAAAAAGCCCCGTGCAGCTGTTAAAGGATAGGACTGTTCGATGGCAGCTCGTCACCATGGGCCTCATCTACTGGTTCAATCAGCTTTCAGGCTTGTCTGTGGTGAGTCTGCTTCTCAATTTGGACATCTGAACAAAGCCATTTGTTTTCAGAATAATTTCAAACAAAAATAAAATGCTGTGATCATGCAATACAACATCCCTCCAAAGGATGAAATACAAGAGAATATTTAACAATCTGTCCACAGCACAACAATCACTCATGCACTCCATAAATCAGGCCTTTATGGAGGAGTGGCTTGAAGAAAGCCATTGTTAAAATAAAACCTGATGAAGTCCCATTTGCAGTTTACCACGGGCCATGTTGGAGACACAGCAAACACGTGGAAGAAGCTGCTCCAGTCAGATGAGACCAAAATTGAGCTTTTTGGAGTAAATGCAAAACGCTATGTGGGGTGGAAAACTCGCACTGCACTGAAGATACCATCCCTACTGTCAAATATGGTGGTGGCAGCATCATGCTGCAGGGATGCTTTTTTCAGGAAGGACAAAGAGGAGGGTCAGAGTTGATGGGAAGATGGATGGAGCCACATACAGGGGAATGTTGAAGGAAAACCTATTAGAGCCTGCAAAAGACTTGAAAGTGTGGCAGAGGTTCTTCTTCCAGCAGGACAACAACCCTAAACGAACAGCCAAAGCCACAATGAAATGGTTAGATCAAAATGTATTTATGTGATGGAATGGCCAAGTCAAAGTCCAAGCTGTCCACATTGAAAGTAGCCCCTTTCCAATCTTATAGTATTTTTCTCCATCCCAGATCACCATATTTTCTTTTGACATCTTCATGGAGTCAGGTATACCAGAAGATAAGATCCGCTACGTCACCCTTGGTCTTGGAGTCTGTGACATGATCACCACCGTAGCTTCTGTGAGTAAATCTTTCTTTATTCCCAGTGTTTATGATCATTTTTTCGAATGTTCAATATGTTTTGTAACATTTACATCATATTATTAAACACAAGATGTTTATCTGATTGAATACGTATTTTCTGCATTTCTCTTACTCAGAGTCTTTTGATTGAGCGCATTGGGAGACGACCGTTGTTCTGGGGGGGCTACGGTGCCATGTTCTCTCTCTGGGTGTTGGTCACGATTACGCTCAACCTGAAGGTTTTTAAAGGACTGCTCAGATGATTTTTCTTCATTTGTTTCAAATGTTGAAATATTTGAAGTGCATCACACTTCAAGATGAAATTGAGAAAAGGCTGACTGACCAAAAGAAAATTGAAAAAACAACACTTGCACTCAGAGACTTGCCAGAGACCTAACTCAAGGCGAGACATATAGATTCTGTTCATACAGAATATATACCAGCCGATACTGTGCTTTCTTTGGATTAGTAAGGCATTTGAAGTATCTGCATCAATGTTCCCCGTGTTAATCAGAAGAATACATCAAAAACTTTTGGTCCAAGGTCCCAGCATTTGATGAGGTTTGTCCAGAAATATTACAGCCAACTACACTGCTCAAAAAAACAATGGGAACACTAAAATAACACATCCTAGATCTCAATTCTCAATTAATGAAATATTGCAGTTAAAAGTCTTTTTTCAATATATAAGTAGAGTGCGTTGAGAACAAAATAACATAAAAATGATCAATGTAAATCAAAATTATTATCCCATGGAGGTCTGGATTTGGAATCATACTCAAAATAAAAGTGGAGAATCACATTGCAAGCTTATCAAAAGTTAGAGAAAGTTCCTCAAGACAAGTCAAAATGAGGCTCTGTAGTGTGTGTGACCCCCATGTGCCTGTATAGCCTCCCTACAACGCCTGGGCATGCTTCTGATGAGGTAGCGGATGTTCTCCTGAGGGATGTTCTCCTGAGGGATCGCTTTCCAGAATTGGATCAAAGCATCAGCCAACTCCTGGACAGTCTGTGGTGCAACGTGTGGTTGGTGGATGAACCAGACATGATGTCCAAATGTGCTCAACTGGATTCAGGTCTTGGGAACGGGCAGGCCAGTCCAGAGCATCAATACCTTCATCATGGAAGAAGTGTTAACACACTTCAGCCACATGAGGCCTGGCATTGTCCTGCATCAGAAGGACCCAGGGCCCACTGCACCAGCATCTGGTCTCACGATGGGTCTGAGGATCTCATCCTGGTACCTCATGGCAGTCAGGGTACGTCTGGCAAGTACATGAAGGGCTGTGGGCCATCCAAAGAAATGCCCCCCCACACCATTACTGACCCACCGCCAAACCGCTCATGCTGGAGGAGGTTGCTGCAGCAGAACGTTCTCCACGGCGTCTCCAGACTATCACGTCTGCCACATGTGCTCAGTGTGAAGCTGTTCTCATTTTTGAAGACCACAGGGTGCCAATGGCCAATATTGGTGTTCTCTGGCAAATGCCAATGGCCCTGCATGGTGTTGGGCTGTAAGAACAGGCGGCCCCTTGTGGACGTTGGGCCTCATAGCACCCTGGTGAAGTCTGTTTCTAACAGTTTGAGCAGAAACATGCACTTTGGTGGCCTGCTAGAGGTCATGTCGCAGGGCTCTTGCAGTGCTCCTATGCCCTCCTTCACGTCTCCTGGTGTCTCCTCCATGCTCTGGACACTGTGCTGGGAGACACAGCAAACCTTCTTGCCACAGCTTGCATTGATGTGCCATCTTGGATGAGCTGCACAACCTGAGCAACTTGTGTTGGTTGTAGACACGCCTCACTAACACTAACAAAATTCAAACGTGACCAAAACATCAGCCAGAATCGATGAGCACAGCGTAATGGTTTGTGGTCACCACCTGCAGAACCACTCCTTTATAGGAAGTGTCTTGCTAATTGCCACTTATTTCCACATGTTGTCTGTTTCCGTTGCACAACAACAGGTGAAATTGATTGACAATTAATGTTGCTTCTGAACTGGACAGGTTCATTTCACATGAGTGTGATATACTTGGAGTTACATTTTGTTGTTTAGGTGTTCCCTTTATTTTTTGGAGCAGTGTACATTATGGGGCTTTAACAGTTAAAACATCTGCAGGATAGCCTTAACCTTTGTTAGATTTCCTTTGGATTTGCAACCCAAGGAATGAGAGTTTGACAATTCAGGCTACAGGATTTATGCATTTGGAGGGTTCTGAAGTTGTTCTTGATGCTCTTATTGTGGGAGGTACTCTAGGAGCATTGGGGTGCAGAGACCATTTAATGTTAAACTCATATTTCATAAAAAGTTTTCATTCATACAGGATTCAAGCTACTGGGTTTCATACATCACTGCTACTATGATCATCCTCATCATTGTGTTCTTCTCTGGAGGACCTGGTATGTGCTTCGCAGTTTACTCATTACATGTGCAATTCTGTACATCACACACTGAGATCAATGTCTGCTTATGTAATAAGTTTAGATTTTTATGTGCTGCTTTCTGTTCTTGTGCCAATGTGATTAGTGCCTCTGTGTTGTCTGTCATTCCTGCATTTTCTTGCCCTTGTTAGGTCTTCTATCTGATGGTGGTGGTACATGCCATGTAGGGGCTTGTCTCTCCTTGTTTCCTGCTCCCCCTTGTTCTCATCAGGTTTCGGCAGTCTGGGGCATTCACTGAGTAGATCATCCTTTGGAGCCAGCTTCCTGATGTATTCTTGGATTTTGGATGTTCTATATTGGATAAGGGCTCTAATGCTCGCGACTCAGCGCCTTCCCTCTTTTCGCATAATGTATGGTGTCAGTAGGCTGGTCTTGGGATGGATCCTCCATCCATAGTGAGGAGCTTTATTTTATTATCTGTGGCTTTTATCTCCTCCTCTGACCAGCTCATGATCCCAGCTGGCAATCTGATATGTTCTGACATGTTCATGGCCCCAACATTGTTCTTAACATTCTACTGACTTCTAAGGACTTACCTTAATCGCAGGAGGAAATTCTTTTTAGTTCAGGTTTTTGTGGCCTCCTCATGGTTTCCATTAGTCGGCAGGATCCTAAGGTACCCGTAGTTATTCTGGTTATCTATCTATCCCTATGTTGCCCTCTGCTACATTGACCCCTTCAGTTCTGATCGTCCTTCAGCCCTTTGATACCATCCGACACACATGCCCAACCCGAATGACATCCCTATGTCTGTACTGTAGGTCCTGGCGATATGAATCCGTGAGTCGATTTCTCGCTCATTCTTGGCGTACAGCTTGATGTCATTCATGTAGAGCGAGTGGCTGATTGTTGCTCCACTTTGGAATCAGGCCTTTGCAGAACAGCAGTGGTGAGACTGCATCCCCTTGGTTTGTGCTACAGTTGGCTTCCAGTGTCATCTTCCACAATCCCAAATCCCAAGCTTTTAGTGTCCTGTTGATCTTGTACAGTTCCACAGATTCCGGAATCCACTTGGCACTGAGTCATAGGCTTTCTTGTAATCAATCCAGGCAGTGCACAGGCTGGTGTGTCTGTTCTTGTAGTCTCTGGCAACTGTCCTGTCAACCAGCTTACACATGTGTTTGCAAAAAATGTTGAAAGCTTGATCAGGTCCTGGAATTGTTGGAAAACACTGATGTGTATCATCTCTTTGGCTGACCCAGGTGCAGCTACAGGTACACTCAACAGTGAAATTTTTATTCAGTCTGATCGGCTGGCAGCTTTCGTCATCGTCGGGACGCTGCGCTGGTTGGCTCTGGCAGTGATCGGCTTCATCTTTCCATTTCTTATTGTGAGTGAAAACAGAGTAAAGCTTCTGCATTGATGTGCATGATAAACTGCACTAATAATAACAATTATTTCCCTCTGATGTATTTCTATTACAGGGTTCTCTCGACTCATACAGCTTTGTGCTGTTTGCCTGTGTATGCATGTTGGGTTGTCTTTATACCTTCTTCATTCTGCCGGAGACTAAAGGGAAGACGATGCTGGAGATCACTGAGGAGTTTAAAGCCATCACTGTGTGTGGGAAATTCCTTTCAGAGGAAGAAATTACCGAGACCAGATTATGAAACATTCTGATCTTAACAGCATAAATACATGTTAAAAAAAACAGCACTGCTATCTATGTTTGATTCCTCATCTTTTCACACCGATGCCAGTTTTTATTCCAGTTGATTGCGACATTATAATTTTAAGAGTACATTTATAAAGAGGTGAAAAGATTTGTTTTTAACTACTAATTTCCAACTACAAAAACATAAATAAATAGCTGTGCCTTTGCAATAGCTATGCCAGTTTTCATGAACTATTGAAGCAAGACTATTTTATTTGGAAAAAGGAAAACGGTTATATGGTTCACCTGTTACTCTGCTTGATTATCAGCTCTCTTTATTTGTTACTGTTTTTGTTTCAACGTCGCAGGGGAAAATAAACTCAGTTCAAACATCTTGTCTTTGACCCTCTGATTTTGTGCAACGTGCCACAACTCCTTTTTAAGTTACCCGGTCGGTCTGATCTGGTGGCGTGCCCTCCACGGTGCTTTGCCATTCAGACATGTAATGATGACCAGCATTTTGACCTGACTAATGGCTAGTTTTGTCATTTATTGTGTTAATCTGAACATATTCCAACTTTTTCTTTATTGGTCACTACTTTCCGTGTCCAATAGGTTAATGTCCTTTCAATACCATTAATCGCTTGTCACAGTTGTTTCTCCCCTTTCTCCCTTTATGTTTATTTGTACTGCCCATGATTGTGGTACAGTAGCTGTCACTTGTTTTCCTTTTCCTTGAGTATGTGTATGAGTCTGATTCTTTTATAATATCTCATTTATTTGTTACATTACCTTTCTTCCAACTGTCGGAATGGCTTGTTTGGACTCTTCAGTATGTGTTTGGGTCATTTCTCCAGAAGCTGTGCATTGTGGCTTTACCATGATAGATCCAGCATATGAATGGTTATTTACACACTTGAAATGCTAAAGCAGTTACCTCACACAGCTTCTCAGTTTCAGAAATTACAGCAGCTGATAAACTCAACCAGCATCTGAGGCATTAATTATCAGCTACTTTTTCTTCCAGGCATAAATCCAGAAGACGAGTGTAAGGGTCTCCAAAGATTCAAGGGGGGTCGTGAAGCCCGCTTGATTTTAAAGGATATAATTATTTGTTATGTCTTGAATATAGATGAGTGAGAATTGAATCCCTGTTTTGTAAAACAAATAAAACAAAACCAAAAAACCCAACAAAAACTACAAAGTTGAAATGTTGGATTACGAGTGGATTCATTTCTTTCTTTTTTAAAAAGAAGACAAACATTTTTATGATTTGAAACTTTTCAAATATTGCAAGGACATGGGCATTTTGAACATAAACATCCTGAGTGTACAAGGAGAAGAAATGGTGAAGCGTCAGGCTAAAAAGAAAGGTAACTCGAAAGGGGATAAAAAGACTACCAAGGGAGTTAACAAAGACTCTGGCTTCATGAAAGCAATGGATGAGATTGAACAGCGGACCCTGCTTAGTGAAACAGTTTTTCTCTGTAACCGCAAGTCGTTTGTACACTGAATGGACACACTGCAGCGTCACTCCACCTAATGATTCACACTGGAGATAGCCATGGTCTGAAAAGCAGAGTGAACGATACTTTTGACATAGTTTAGAGCCTTAAAAGTTAATGATAACCAGCACGGGAGGTTTAAGTGTCTCCATGCACGGCAGTCACAAGTGTTATGTGGTTAGTGTGAGACACCACAATGGAGAATTTGCTTCAACGACTGGTAGGTTTTCAGTGAATGATGATCTGATTTTTTTTGCATGATACATGAACTGATATTTATGTGAAACCATGTGCAAAAGGTGGGTTTTTTTGTTGTTGTTTTTTTTTCAGCTGAGTCATTGCAATTTGTTGTCATGAAAATCCTTTTGTTTTCCTGCCAATTTCTTGAAAACCAATGTTCTCAACATCTTCAGGAAAAGAAGTGTTTATGTGAGTGTTGGATTGGGATAATGTACATTGCATTTTTCATATACATACATAGAAACTCAATGGAACTCTTCTTAAAGGGGACATATCATGCTAAATCCACTTTTTTAGCCCTTAAATGCATTTTGTTGTATATTTAGAGTGTTTAGAAGTACAGAAAAGTTCAAAGTAGTCTCTTCAGGTGCTCCGTTGATATCTTTATATTCTGTTTTGGTCATATTTTGCAATCTGTTTCGATTTTTCTATTCTCTATTACGTTTTTTGAACAATGACGTCACAGTATTCGCAGCGGAACTGCCAAATTAGGACATCGACTCCGGGCCCAACACTTCGAGCAATCCGCCATTTATGTTTCTCGCTGCGATTTTGTAGTCCAACCTCAAGGATGCCGAAGTTACGAGAGGATAAGTCGAAATGTTCGGTTGTTGGATGTAGTAACCCACAAGCTTCGTTACACCGTCTCCCAGCATCAGAACCTTTTCGAAGTGCCTGGTTGAGTTTTATTTTTCACAGAAATGTACCCACATCTGTGGGTAAGGTCATTTTTGTGTGCGCGAATCACTTCAAGGATGACTGCTTCAGCAACCTCCGCCAGTATAAAGAAGGATTTGCCGAAAGACTTCGTCTGATTGAGCGGTCAGTTCCTTCTATCTATGGAGACGACGAACAGAGCACTTCGGTAAGCTGTATATAACGCTAAAAAGTGTGATGATAAGACGTCCCTGTCATTGTTTTGTTAGCATTAGCAGTTGCACCGTCTTCATATGTTAGCGCTGTGTGCTCGTTTTAGATTATAATGTAACTTCTGTGTTAAATAGTCGTTGTAATACAGGCAGTGTTGTAGTAGTGGGCATGGATGGAGAAGTTAGTGTAAATATAGTAACACACCATTGCGTTACATCCATATGAAGACGTTGTTCTGCAGGTGCATCATCGTCATTTTTATCTCGCTCCGCCGGGTCCGACTCTGGCTCCAACATGTATGGCTGGATGGACAAATCTTCCGTTGTTGACATTTTGTAAATAATGTGTGAATATAAAGTTTCTGCGCCGCTAGATAATTGTATCTGTTCTATCAAACTACAAAGATGGCCAAACAGGGTGGAGTTGAACCGAGTGTCACCTCTGCAACCTGGAGAGGAGGCGGGGTATGAAGTGTCTCATTTGCATTTGAAGAGACCGCCCCAAAACGAGTTGCTCTCAGAAGCACATCAGAAAAGGGGTTGAAAAGGGGCCCGTGGAGCTCTAATAATGAGGAATTCAGACCCAAGCATTGCAGTTCCGCTTTATATAGACCACAACTGTATGATTTATATGTAAAAAGGAAGGATTTAAAAGCATGATATGTCTCCTTTAAGCTCTTGATATTTTAGTATTGTGTATTTATTGCATTAAGCGTAACTGAATATTTCACCGAACAATCACTGTAAGATTGTAAAAGCTACCATATTTTCCTGATCTGCTGATTTAATCAGAAAGTTTAACTGGTGTGTGTTTTCACACATGTCAGCACAATATTGCAGGCTGAGTTTACAAGCTTCTTATACAGCAGGAACAATGTCATTACATAATGATTTTTCCAGGACAACGGTGGTCGGAGCCTATTGAAAACTCTATTTTCTAAAAAACGGCTGCCAAGGCGGAACTTTGCGAAGATGCTCCTATTCTGTCGTTGTGTAAATGGGGAAAAAGCAACTTTTCTGAGAACGCTCTGGGTCCACCTTCCATGTCGACAGTGGAAACACTGCTACTGCATGCACACCACAGCTGTTGTAAATAGTTCTTCTGCACATGCAAGAGTATATCAACAATAACCATGGCGACCTCCAGAGGCCTGTATTACAAACCGTGATAAACGTATCCAGGATCTCTTTCTGTTTCCTGGGTTGATTTATCCAGACCCTGATCACCGTTACTACCAAGCAGGTTATCAACTCGCTGGTTCAACCCAGACCTACGTGTGCACGTTCACGTGAAAGCGACAGCATTTTTCAGCGTCTGACCAATCACACACACACAGAAATCCTGCAGCGCAGTTTACAGATTACTGAAGGAGAAATGTGAAGTATTAAAACACATCCACCAGGCTAAAAGCAACACTGCTGCTGCAGCCAAAGCCAGAACATTCCCGACTTGTTAGTGCGTGACTTCATGAGATTATACGATATTAATTCATCTGTGATATAAACCGACGGCACTGTGACCACTCAATTTCACTTTATTACAGCAGAAACGTGTCGGGCTGAACTTCTTCACTGCTCTTCTTTTAGTTTAGATTTTCTATTCAGTTGTTTTGAGGCTGAGTTTCTCTTGTGAGTGTTTTTTGCGTTGGAATATTAATTCATCACTGTGACGGCACGAGTAGTTCTGCGTTCCATAGATTCATGTTTCTGCAGTTCTGTCAGGTGTGATCATTAACCTCATTACTCCAGCTCAACCCTAAAGCCAAACTGACTTGGAACAAGTCAAGAACAAAAACGTCCTTCGCAGCCTCAGTGACGAGGATTTATTTTATTATGTCAAAAAGATCGCTCTAAATTGATTTCTCATCTCCGATCTACTGCAGCTCAGCGCTGAACCCGCGCACCAATCACCATCATTTAAGAATGGACGGGTCATTTTCCAAGAGATCTGATTGGTCAGGAGGTGGATCTCTGACCGCTTATCCAGAACGTAACCTGCTCGGGAGCAGGTTCGACATTCGGCGTATCTTGCCAGGGTGATTTATCCTGGTGAGAAGTGAGCGAGCATCGTAGTATAGAAAACCCAGGGTTAATCCAGAAGTTGTCTAGATAAGAGAAAATTCAGCGTCGTAGCCTCCGATGGCCTCATGACTCCCAGTCTATATTCTCCTGGGACTTGGTAGATTTATAATCGACAGTCACCTTAACAGCAATCAAACTTCATCTTCTGTTCATATGAGTGTCCGTGTACTCCCCATTGCTAAAGTTTATAGCGTATGTATGTGTGTGTGCGACAACCAACAACCAACACCTCGCCATGTCAACAAAAAACTTTTCTGATATGCAAATGAAAAAAACAATGATTTTTTTTTTACTTTAAACGTGTGTGTGTGTGTGTGTGTGTGTGTGTGTGTGTGTGTGTGTGTGTGTGTGGGTGTGTGTGTGTGTGTGTGTGTGTGTGTGTGTGTGTGTGTGTGTGTGTGTGTGTGTGTGTGTGTGAAAACCACAACTATTCAGACTCTTTTGTTTCGTTTTTTTTTCTGTTGAACATGGATTCTATTGTCCTCATGTTATTAAATTAAATAGAGTGTGCTTCACAAATACTATAGACAGAGACCTTAGTGAGCATGTGCAGTGCTGCTGGATTTTTGATAATTCTGCACTCTGGAGGCTATTTTTTAAAGGTTTCGTTGGGAGTCACACACTACAACCCAATGAAAGCCTGCCCCTCTCACGTAAAATGATGCCGAAACATGGCCTAATCTCCAAATACACTCTGAATGTACTTATATTGAGCCAAATAGTGGCACTTTTAAATAATAGCAAGAATATTGTGGGTTTGAGTCATTTCTATTTGGAGTTTGCATGTTTTCAATGTGCACGTCTGGGTTTTCTATGCGTTCTGTGATTCCTCCCCCCCCCCCCCCCCCCCCCCCCCCCCCCCCCCCCACAGCTCTAATTGATTACACCAGACTGCCTGTGTGAGTGTGAGGGTGGTTATCTTTTCTTTTTGTTTGCCCTTTGAGTGTGAACAATGGGTGACCTGTCCAGGGTTCAACCTGTCTTCACCCACAGTCAGCTGGGATCACCCCCTCAACTGGCCACAGTGGTATAGAAGATGGAAGGATGCATTTATAATTTCAGGCCTGTTCTTGTTGGACTCATCGTGTTTCGGACTAGTTGTGATGTCAGAAGTCCACCTTTGAGGACTGGCATGACCTTCAGTTTCTTCTTTATTACAGACTCGTGGCAAAGCTTTGCTCCTCGTCATCATTTTGGGATTTGGAGGAAACTTTCAGTCTGGCTACCATTTCACTGCACTGAGTTCGCCCACACCAGTGAGCCGCATCACACTGTCCATTCAGAGCTTATTTTATGGTTGATGTTCTTTTTTCCATTTGGGATGTTAATACTTTAACACCTTCCCTGCAGTTCATACAGAGCTTCATCAACAGCAGCTGGTACGAGCGATGGAAAGAGATTCCACCTCCACAGACAGTCACAGTCATCTGGTCACTTATCGTGTCCTCATTTGCTATCGGTGGATTCTGTGGTGCTTTGTGTGTCAAATTTGTAGCAGGAATCACGGGAAGGTGAGGATGACATTGACTTTGACATTGATTAGAAGTAATGCTGTACAGAAACAACAAATGCTGTATTTTCTTGATCAGAAAAAAAGGAGTCATCTGCAGCGGCTGTATTGCAGTCATTGCAGCTGTGATCATGCTGGCAAGTAAGCCTGCAAAATCCTTTGAGATGATCATTGTTGCACGGATCCTGGCTGGCTATTCGGCAGGTAAACCACCATATTTGGCACAAAACTTAAAAAAATAATGGGATAGTATTTGTGCTGTTACTCATAATGCATACTGTGTCTGACCAGGTTTTGGATGGAGTTTCCATATTATATATCTTTCTGAGATTTCACCCAAAAACATAAGAGGAAGAGTGACTCTGACATCAGCAAACTTTATGTCACTCGGGAGGTTGTCTGGGCAGCTTTTTGGACTGACGTATGTATACAATGTCATTATGCACGCGTGGGATTCTGGGTACACCGAAACTTATCACTCACAGTCCTTTTCCCAAAACATTCTGTTATCAATGCAATAGATACAAATACTAATGAAACATTGGAGAACATGCTTATCACGACCCAACCTTTACCAAAACTTTGGCTTTTCAGTGAGATCCTCGGTCGTGAGGAGCTGTGGAACGTAGCCATTGCTCTCCCTGCATGCTTCTCAGTGCTTCAGGTTTTGGTGTTTCCGTTTCTTCCTGAATCTCCCAGATATTTGTTCATAGAGAAACAAGATAAAGAAGCATGCAGAAAAGGTTGGTATGTTCCTCCTGGATCAAGCAGTTTTGTTTAAACCTGATCAAATAAACACTTACAAGGTTACAAACTGTTGATTTAACTCAGGAATGTACCGATACCATTTTTTAAAAATAAAATGAGTACAAGTTTGAGCACTAACCTTTAGCTACTTGCAGTTGTAGAGTACTAATACTTATTAAATGCTCCATACGCCAATGAAATGCGAAGACGACGCATTGCCCGAACCACCTGCGCATAGTCTCTGCATAAAAGCTTTGCACACCTTACAGCCTTACAGCCCACAGTACGCATAGGACAGGGAATACTGAGTAGTTTTTCTGAGTATGAGTACTCCATGCAGTATCTGATCCGATAGCTGATACTGGTACATCTCTAATTGTACTACTGTTGTGTTTCATTCGCATTCTTTTAGAATGCCACTAAATGTATGGAACATCACACAAAAAGCATATATCACATACAAGACAACTGCATTCCTTAATATGAAAGCATTTTTCATTTAATATCTGTGTCTGTACACTCTTTCCAGCTCTGCAGACCCTGTGGGGTCCAGGCAACTACAAACAGGAAATGGATGAGATGTTCACTGAACAGGCGAGCATTGAAGCAGCCCACTCAAAAGGCCCACTGCAGTTGTTAAAGGACAAGACGGTCCGGTGGCAGCTCGTCACCATAGTCCTCATCTACTGGTTCAACCAGCTGTCAGGCATGTCTGCGGTGAGATTACTCCTTGATATGAATATCTATCATTTTTCATACAAAACGATCGTTCATATCATGTGATTCAATAACCTACAATGTGATGAAATGCAATGCAATGATACATTTTCTGCACGGAAGCAATACATTACACTGATACGATACCATCTAATACAATAATGACTAATGTGGGTCTATTTTTAGTGAAGTATTATTCAAAGTGAAAGTAATGAACATATACAGGATGTTATGAAAAATACATACTGTATATAGCGTATAGATCCAATAACATAAACCAGCAAAAAAAAAACACTTGATATCTCACAGAAATGAAACATGATACATTATATGACACAATGTAACTTTGAACAATGTGATGTAATAAATGATTCCACAATACTTTAGAAGATAAAACAATGTGACATCTTTCTTCATCTTTATCGTCTGTCTTGTTGCAAAGTCGACTAACCTTTAGTGCAGCAAGTCATTTATCAATGAAGTTGGTATTTTTGATGATTGCTAACCTCAACATTCTTTCTTTAACCATTTCAGACCACCACTTTCTCTTTTGACATATTTATGCAGTCGGGTATACCAGAAAACATGATCCGCTATGTTACTCTCGGCCTGGGACTCTGCCAGCTCATCACTTCAATGTCTTCCGTGAGCAAAACCTGAGCTGCTGTTCAGCATTTTTGACTTTTCTATTACAAGAACATTTACCTCACAACAGTCTGCATGTATTTAGAACTCAATCATTGTCTTCTGATTTTCCCTAATTCAGAGTTTTCTGATTGAGCGTGTTGGGAGGCGGCCATTGTTCTGGGGTGGCTATGGCGCCATGTGCACTACCTGGGTGGTGGTCACAATCCTACTCAACCTGAAGGTAATACTGTTCCCAGTGGTAGAGGGAGGATTTTGATCCGTGCAATTTTTTCATGTACATCAAGTGTTAAAAGTAGGGATGCAATGATATTGACACATAGAACTGAAACTACAAACTGGAAATGTGAGTATCTTAATCACTAGTGACGAATAAGAACTTGCTTGACAGGACCCCAGCAGAAGTAATTCAGACTGTTAGGAAGCTGATCTGTGATGCAAAACATCTTTTTTTTTTTTTTTTAAAGAATTGCTCTACATGTCAAGCTGCATGGACTGAGGACCCAAACATGCAACTGGGTTCAAATTAAAGGGGTCATAAATTCACTTTCTAATGGTTTTCCAAAAGTAATAATCGTCCCCATCCCTGGAATGACGCCCCAGAAGTGAAGAAAGTCTGTCCTCTCTCTCCCTGGCTTGTTTCAATTTAAAAAAAAAGAAGTGTGCTCCAACGAGCGAATCAGAAATCAAACTATATAGTGTCATAGGGGGTTTAGCCAATCCCAATCAAGGTATGCCCTCCCTTTGACCCTCCCAATATTTAGACAGCTCTACTCTGGCGCATGGCACCACGAGAGGAAGTAATTTCTCCTCTTCCCAAAATGGGCATGTGTCAGTAGAGACAGAGCAGCTCACACACCATAGTTTCAGGCAGCGAGCCGTCCAGCCGTCATTTGGACGGTCAATTTTTGGAAAAGACAGCCGAAAAAATAGCAGACGTGTTGCTCAAAGCCATCTAAAATATGTGTATAATGGCCATCACTACCTGCCACCGTCTAATTTGGATGGATTGATGGAATGATGGAATGATAGATTGATAGATTGATCATGACTATGTATACAGTATATTTAAATATGTGGTCATTCATACAGGGTTCCAGTGACTGGGTTTCATATATTGCTGCTACTATGATCATCCTCATCATCATGTTCTTCTCTGGAGGACCTGGTATGTGCTTTGCAGTTTAAATGTTACATGTGTGATTCTGTACGCGACACGCTGAGGCCCCATTCACGCTACATTTTCAAGTGAAAACGGAAAACTTCAGTTGACTTTCATGCGTCAGTTCACTGAAAACATGACTTTTTTCAAATGGCTCCCAAGGTGGAACTTTTGAAAAAAAATGCAGCTTTTTGAAAAAAGCTCACGAGTTGGAATTTTTCCAAAGTGCTCCGACTTGCTCATTCCTAGCTCATGGCCTGGCATGCTAAGAACACTGTTTTCAGCATTTCTGCAGTTTCTGTGTAAAAAGACTCATGTTTTCAAAATGTTGCTGTGTAAAAACAAAACTTTTTCCAAAACCATGCATTTTCACTTGAAATTCTGTCATCTAAAAGAGACCTGATATGGCTGGAGTACAGAAACTATGCTTATAGTTATAGCTTATAGAATTTCTACATATCATTTCCTGCGTCCTCTGTCTTATTGAGCTAGGTGCAGGAGCAGGTACACTTTGCAGTGAAATCTTCATCCAGTCTGACCGGCTGGCAGCTTCTGTCATTGTCGGGATGCTGAGGTGGTTGGTGATTGCAGTCGTAGGATTTGTCTTTCCATTTCTTATTGTGAGTAAAAACACATAATAGGACTTTCAGGAATCCAAATTTCATAATAAACCGCATTAATAAAATACACCTGATAATTTTCTTGAGATGCATTTTCTCTCACAGAAATCCCTTGGCTCCTACACCTTTGTGCTGTTTGCCTGTGTATGCCTGCTGGCTTCTCTTTACACCTTCTTCATTCTGCCGGAGACGAAAGGAAAGACGATGCTGGAGATCACAGAGGAGTTTAAAGCCATCACTGTGTGTGGAAAATCCTCCCCAAAGGAAACAATAACAGAGACCAAGTTATAGAGCAATCTGAAGAAGAAAACAATATCAATGAGAAAAAAATGGGACCAAGTGACTGAGTGAAACTAACATGTGGCAGGTTTTTCCTCCCAGCGAAGATTTGTTAGAGGAAATGTATCAAGAGATGACTTTTTGAAACCTGCTACATATAATCTTTACAACCTGGAACAGTAAAGAGAAAATGGAATCAAAGCCTGTTACTTTTTCATTAATACTCAGTTTCTACAGCTTTTATCACCTAATGCATCAGGATGTCGCTAATTCTTTTTTTGAATTCAAAAAGATGAATTCATAATTATATTATAGCTGCTATGTTATTATGTAGATTTGAATGAAGTAAATAATTAGTTGGGTATGTAGCCACACAGTGGTAAAACTGATTTTTGTGAGCTGAAACGACTCCAAACTCAAATTCATCTTAGAATGAAATCAGGGCTGCTTCATGCATTAACACATTAACGATCATAATGTTTCATGTAATCTCAGATCTTTGGCAACAATATGTCCAGTTTATGTATAAATGGAGAACAGTGAGCTCCTGACCAAGTTGAGATGAAAAAACTCAAAATATTTAGTGTGTGTGTGTGTGTGTGTGTGTGTGTGTGTGTGTGTGTGTGTGTGTGTGTGTGTGTGTGTGTGTGTGTGTGTGTGTGTGTGTGTGTGCGTGTGCGTGTGTGTGATCCGTGATCGGATCCACGTTTTCAGGCCCCAGAGCACATGTGCAGAAAACAGCGTGAAGTCACGCTGAGCACGCTGTTCATAGAAGTAAATGTGGATGGCAGGCCGGTCCACCTTTTCCAGCCCAAACAACGTAAAACCCACACGCCTCAATAAAAACCAGCCCAAATCTCAGCCTGTGTATAAATAATAATCTGTAAAACTATTATATGTGTAATAAAACACACGCCATGAACACACAAATGCACAAAATAAACAAAGTTACAAGGTAAGAGAATTTGGCTCCCCAATCGGGGACACCGGTCAGCGCATATATATCCATTTTTAAGTGGTTGTGAAATACGAGCCAACAAAATCTGGACAACATGATGAGGGAAAGAAGGAGAATGAGGAAAAAAGAGAGCACAGCTTTTACCATTTTGGCCGAGGCGCTTCCTCCGACCCTTATCCGTGATATCAGTCACACCTCAATGACGAAGCAGTCGCATGTTGAAAAATATCCGAATTGGTACCACATATGATCGAGGCCTGGATCTGGTGTGGAAAAAAAAATGGAATTTCAGCTTTCACACTGACATAAAACAGGTTGGATGTGGGCCACTTGTGAGCAAAAAATCTGAATTGGGTAGCATTTCCCTCAAGTGTGAACAAGGCCTAATATGCTTAAACGATAGGCCTCGCACTGGCTGCAGTGAGCACTTGGCCATATATGACCCAAATCAATTAAACAATAATGCCTAATGGGGGTACTGTAGAATTAAATGTGTTAGTTTTAATTGGAAGGGTCTCAATAACCCCATAACATGCAGCAAAGTACACCATTGTCTTCACCAACTGGATTCTCAGGTAATTTTTTTTTACAGAAAACTTTGGTGTCCTGAAAGTGCAAAACCCTACCAAATCCCAAAATACACTACAAATTAGAGAAAACACTACCAAATAGAGAAAACACAACGGAAACGTTAGATACCTGTCTTCCATCGTTTCTATTTTCTCTATTTGGGAGTGTTTTCTCTAATTTGTAGTGTTTTTTTTGGATTTAGTAGTATTTTCTGAAGTTTGCAGTGTTTTGCATTTCCAGGCCACCATAAGAAACCCATCTGAAAACCTCAGATAAATTGAAAACTGAAGAGAGGATGGGTGGTCCAGATCGACCACTCATCGTTTCAGAGCAAATCTAAAGGAGCAGCCATTCTGCTACGTAAGTCCATTCTATTTTATTCACTCAAATATATCTCAGTATAAGGTTTGCAGTGCAGAAACAGGAATTAAGAATATCACCGAAAATAGTTACAAAGCAACTTTGTAGACTTTTTGACTGTTTGGATGTATCAACCACATTTCTTTTAGGGTGGCCCTAATCCTCTTGACATATGACAAACTTGTGTTTGTGAGAAGAAACACACACGCACACACACACACACACACACACACACACACACACACACACACACACACACACACATGCGCGATTCCCTTGGTGAGAAATGGACTCAATACTGATCTGCTGCATGTTTTTCATCAGGGAAATATGAAGTGGGAGTGTTTAGGTACCCTGGGATTTTATGTTAGAGGTGGGTTGTGGCGTTGGGTCACCCACACTGGCGTGCGTAGGGCCGAAGTGCACATCTATGTGCATTTTGCCACACAACAGACTGAAAGACATCCATCATTACTGTTGAAGATATTTTACAATATTCCTGGACCTGTAGTGTGGTACCTACTACTCCCCGTTTCTCATTAGGACAGTATTGAGTCTGAATTTGACAACACCTACAGCTTGACCTCATCAGAAGCTCCTATTGCATTCTGCCAGCCCTATGAGCTAACTGGCTAACCGGGACCTAGCCAAACTGTCCACAGACGTGAGCGAAAGACTCGGTTGCCGGGTGCCTGACCCGTTAATGGCTTCTACCGCAGCAGTGCGAGAGCCGTCTGACATCACAAAGATGCTCTTCAAAACTAAGAGGCTGCCCCAAGCTGGGTAGAACAGCTCAACCTCATTGATCCGCTACCCCAGGAAGTCAATGAGCCCAACTTTGCAGCAGCTCCACTGGCTTACAGTGGGTAGATGTCCACTGGGATGGCGAGTCAGACCTCCTCATGTCAGACGGGGATGAGGAGGATGACGGCTCTTCAGTGGCTTTGTCGGGCCGGTTTGCAACAACTCTGTTATGGTGGCTCAGGCTGGAGATGGGGAATCCTCTAACCGGATGCTTTATTTGGACTTGCAGGACGTGTGTAAATGCGCTGCTGCTAAGCTTCACATCCAGTGGCCCGAAGCACAGCCTGAAATGACCCGCTCTCGCTTTGATGGAAAAAGGCTGCCAAAAGGGAGAGTTTCTCGTTCCCCGGTTCTACTTGCAAATAGATGCGGAGCCAGCATCAATTGTTAAGTTCTTTATTTGCACCACCACAAGTTTGTGTTGCCTTTTCAGGCTCCGGCCGCCTTCTCCTGGAGCTTCTCCCCCTTTTAACACCTTCCCAGCTGCTACTGTCAGGGAGGAGAGACACAATTAAATGTTCAGGGGCATCAGGTGTGTCAGCTCCCCTCTTAGCACCTCCCTTGAGCTGCCTCCCACTCTCTTTGCTGCATCACCGCTCGGCCACACACACCACCACAGTGAGTAAAATGGGAAAGTGGCTCCTGTCGATCTTTCCAGAGTTACTGGAGGAATTTGCTGTCTCCTGTTGCAACTATTCAACCTCAATTCAACTTTATTTATATTGCACCAAATACAACACAGTCATTTCTAGATGCTTTAAACAGAGAGAAACCCAACAATCAAATCAGATCCGCATGAGCAAGCGTGAACGACTGTGGAAAGGAAAAACTCCCTCTAACAGGAGGAAAACTTTGCTGAAACCAAACTGAGAGGTGGAGGCTTTTTGCTGGCCGGTTGGGGTGAGGGGACAGAGGAGAGGAAAGGATAGTACAGACAGACAGATTGAGGGAGGGATACAGACCCTGGTTTGGGTAGGGGGAAGTAGAGAGAGACGTGGTGGGGCATAGCAGTGTCTTGAAACAGCCCTAACTGTAAGCTTTAGTACATAGAAAAGTAAGAAAGGTAAGAAAAGTAGAGACTGTATCAGCCTCCTGACACAGCCTCCTTCCTAACTGAAACTGGGATCTGGTTCCACATAAGAGGAGCCTGAAAGCTGAAAGCTCTGCCTCCCATTCTACTTTTAGAAAACCTAGGAACCTCCAGTAAGCCAGCACTCTGAGAATTGAGTGTTCTTCTGGGGAGATATGGGACTAACAGTTCTTTAAGATATGATGGGGCCTGGTTGTTAAGAGCTTTATACGTTAGAAGGAGGATTTAATATTCTATTCTAGATTGTAACTTGCTAAGACACCTGTGTCAAGGTTAGGGTTTTTAAGAAGAGGTTTAACAACAGCAATCTTTAAAGGCTTGTGGTACATATCCTGTTATTAGAGGTAGGTTGATATGATCTATTATTGATGTACTAATTAAGGGGAAAATGTCTTAAGATAGTTTAGTAGAGAATGGATCTAATGGGCAAGTTATTGGTTTAGATGAAGCCACGATTGAGGATAAGTCAAAGAGCTCTATATGGTGGAAGCTGGATAACAGTAAATCTGGCTAAATCTGTCGGCTGGCAAATCTGAAGATGTGATTGATCAATCTGCAACAGCTTTTGGGCAGTGAGTCTTAAATTGTATCCCTAATAGTTAGAATTTTGTCGTTAAAGAAGTTTACTAAGTCAATACTGCTCAAAGTTAAAGGGATATGAGGTTCGACAGAGCTGTGACTTTTTGTCAGCCTGGCTATAGTACTGAAGATAAAAAGTGGGAGGACAAAGCTCTCAAGGCAACGGCTCGGCCAATCCTTCTTTCAAAATCCCCAGGCTGCTCAAGCCGTAGACAGCTGCCCAGACCCCAACGAGAGCCAGCTTCCGATGGGCCCGTGGCAGAGGAAGGCTGCCTTACAGGGGGGAGCTTGTTCTGATCAGCAAGCACCTCCCTCCACTCAGGTGGTCAGGAGGAAGAAGCGGCTGGCCTGATAACCCCCCCCACAGAAGCGTGGAGTGATGCGGTTCTGCCCCGCTCTCAGGCTCCGCTCGTTTCAGTGGCTGTGTTCACAAGCAGGTTCACAGAGCTCAGTTCTGTTCGACACTTGCACGTCAGGATTGTGAAGAGAAGCAGAGACAGCGTTCAGCAGTGGGAAACCTCCGACAGTCCATAAACATGTCTCACAAGTCTTTCTCACTGTTACAAGGCATAAAAGTTGTCCCAACTGTTGCATCCAGGTATGATGCCGAGGGCGTAGTTGAAAATAAGAATTAAAAAAAAATTGCAAAATGAAGTCACTCATTACCTGGAGGGAGTGTCTCCTCTCTTCAGGATAGACAGGTCTGCACTGAGCACCCCACTGTCATTGAGAACACCGAGCTGGGCAGAGTACACAGACTCAGAGTGAGTTATGAGGACAATAAGCAGAGGATAGAGACTCCAGTTTGCTGTAACACCTCTGCTATTCAGGGGGGTAATTCTATCACATGAGCTGCTGAATGTAAGTTTCAAATTAAACCTAGAAAAGAGTGTTCTTCTTCCCTGTCAACCAATCACTTTCATAATTCTATTTATAGAGTCAGCTCAGGCCAGAGTGAGACTGACTGGTGAAAGGATTCAGGCACTCAGACACTGTTTAGCCCGATATATAGAGGGAGAAACATAGAATAAAATATATATATTGGAATGCCGAGTTGCTCCCTCATCCTTTCTCATCCACTGAACAACATCCAGGCTGAACACATCCCAAGTTGGGGTGACCAAAAAAGAAATATGTATATTATTTGTATTTTATTTGGCAAAAGATAATATGGATGGTTGGATCTTTATCATTTCTACAGTTTTACACAGGAAGGTCCTCTAATCGGGTCTGAAAGCAACTGTACTAGGTTGCCTTTCCTTCTCCTGACGTTTGTAGTATGAAAACAGACTGATATCAGTCTGTAATCGACAGGTTCACAGAGCTCTGTTTGTCTAAGAAGATTTTGGTCCTTTCTGGCTCGGCAGAGGACAAGCAGATACAATGACTCTGAATGATACGTAAAAATTGTTCTCAATACATGGGCCCATGTGCCAAGGAAAATTCCCTCAGACACCTAGGTGAATTAATGAGAAAATCATGAGAAAACTACAGATTCAGTGTTGGTTGTTAATTCCATACTGTCTCTGCAATGTCTTATTTCCTTCAGTCAACATGTATAAACTGCATTCTCCAACATTCCCAATTCTCAATTGAGCTCAGAACAGTGTTTGATGTCAGTAATCAGCAATACCTTTGACAAACTGGAGAGAATGCTTATTTTACAAATGAGAAGTTTAGCTGTTTAAAAGTGTAGAAGAGATAATAATGGAGTTTCACCAATATGTTTGTTACTGAATGGTTGGCCTGTAAGATTACAACATGCACAGTTCAGTAACCAGCAGTGGTTGTTCTAAGTTTGTTCACTCCCTCTCGCCACCGGTACAATCCTGGAGCATTTTGATCTTTCGACAACCACTACTTTTCTTGCATGAACGACACTTGTTTCAATTCTAGTCTTTGAAACTCCACCACCAACATAACTCACAACACTTTTCCTCGGTGGTCTGCACATGCTGGTTAATAGAAGATGGAGACTTTTCTTCACCAGATGGTAGGTTTTGTTTAAAATTTACTTTGTTTTGCAATATTTAAAAGAATTAAAAACATTTCTCAATGACATAATTTGATCATTTTCTTTTTTCTAGTATCGTTTGTTTAAAAAAACAGTGACAGCCATTGCACTTGTAAACAGTCCTATAAAACAAACGGGTGTTAAGCATTGTTCGGCATATTAGAAATCCATCTTTGTTAAATAATTGACCTGTATGCTGTACCTTCAAGTTGTTTAATCTATGTTCACACCAGCAGTGTGCTTCGTGTCGTGATGACTTCCACTAAAAAGAAACGAAATACATTTAAACGTCACAGTTAAATTAACAGTCTTTATTATCAATGGAACTGCACCGCAGTGCTCTGAGCTCAGGTGGCTGGACAGCTTCTCTTTTCAACCCTGAACCCGCTGCCTCTGACTGCGTGCACGCCAACTGTTTGGCGTGCTTCACGTGTCAGGCTTCACTTCCTTGTCTGAGTTTCTGCTTCCTCTTTACCTGTGGAGACTCCCCTAGGGTCCTATGGCCATCCCTGTTACACTTTTTCTAACGTCTTCATCACTCTGTTCTCCAGACTCGTGGCAATGCACTGCTCTTTGTCATTGTCTTGGGAATTGGAGCAAACTTTCAAAATGGCTACCATGCAGCATCGCTGAGTTCTCCCACACCAGTGAGAAATGTTTTCAATTTAAAGCTCATTATATTTTAGTGCTTTGTCCATTTAAGATACTAAATGTATAAAACCTTCAATGTAGTTCATACAGAGTTTCATCAACAGCAGCTGGTATGAGAGATATGAAGAGACCCCTCCTCCAGAGACGGTCACAATGATCTGGTCTGTTATTGCTTCTTTGCATAATTTCGCCGGACTCTCCGGTGCTTGGAGTTTTAAATTCATAGCAGGAATCCTGGGAAGGTGAGGATCACATTGAACGATAAAGTCTTGCTGCCTACAAATATGTCAAGTATGTTTGTTTTTCTTCGTCAGACAAAAGGGAGTAATCTGCGGCAGCTGTTTTTCGGTTGTTGCCGCTGTCATCATGCTGATGTGTAAAACAGCCAAATCTTTTGAAATGATCATCGTGGCAAGGGTGCTGTTTGGCTTCGCAGGAGGTACACTTCAATACTCGTCAAAATTCTTCAATTAATAAAAACATTTTTTGAGCACCCTCAATAATCATCTCATCTAATCTGCAGGTTTAGGGGCCTGTTTCCATTTGATGTATCTCACAGAAATTTCACCCAAGAACATAAGAGGCAGAGTCACTCTAACGTACTCAAGCTTCTTCTCACTTGGCAGAGTGATCGGAGGCCTTTTCGGACTGAGGTATGTACACATCAGGTTGAAAAGTATGGTCAATTCCCAGTGTGAGAGTCTGAACTTTTCTGTCATTCTGTCGATTATATAACAGCCATCTCATAGTTTGTATGGCATATAAAGGTTAAGAAAAATCAAATCAAAGACTCAATTCAAGATTATTCAAACCAGCCATCGAGAGTCTTCTTTATTCAAAGGAGGATTGCGGTAGTGCAGTTTGTCAGAGCTGATGTTGAGAAACAGCACAAGTCACCAGTCCATGCTGACACAGATTATATAGGTTAATTATTGAAATACTATTAGCCACGCACACGCGCAAGATCGCACAAACGCACGCATGCATAACTAGTATAAACTCACTGGTTAACAATCGTTGGATCGTTGAAGGAAGCCAGAGCACCCAGGGAAAAGGCATAAAGGAACAGGTAGATAATCTTTAACATAACATTTCATTTTGTTTTTTCAGTGAAATCTTTGGAAACGAGGACCTGTGGGTTGTTGCCCTCTCCTTCCCAGCATGTTTCTCATTGGTTCATATTTTAGTGTTTCCATTTTTTCCTGAATCTCCCAGACATTTGCTCATAGAGAAAGGAGATAATGAAGGATGCAGAAAAGGTTGGTGTGTTTCCATTGGAAACCGTGTTTTTTGTTTCAATGGCGAAGCTTCAAAATAGACGGATGTGTTCTTTCAGAGATGTCAGGCGTAAAGCACATGTAGCTTAGGAGGCAATTAGTTTTCCAGAAGGTAGACTAAGTTTTCTTTTGTTCTTTACTGTTTACTGTACTCTTTTCAGCTCTGCAAAGTCTGTGGGGTCCAGGTGACTACAAACAGGAAATAGACGAGATGGTGATGGAGCAGGCAGCCATTGAAGCAGCACCCCAAAAAAGCCCATTGCAGCTGCTGAAGGACAGGACTGTCCGGTGGCAGCTGCTCACTGTAGTCTTCATCAACATGTGCAACCTGCTGTCAGGCATGACTGTGGTGAGATTACTTCTTGATATGAACATCTATCATGTTCATGAAAAAAGATTATTGATATCATGTGATTCGGTAACCTACAATGTGATGAAGTGCAATGCAATAATACATATCATGTTACACTGATACAATGCCATCCAATACAGTAATGACTAATGTCGGTCTATTTTTAGTGAACTATTAACCACCTGTCAGGAATTTACGTGGTGAGACTGCTCCTCAATCTTCTGATCTGATGTGATTTTAAAAAAGAAAAGAAAATGAAAAAAAGATGATTATATGTTTTATACATATATATATATATATATATAGTTGTATAGTGGTCATCACTCCCACCTCATACCAACAGTGTCATGGGAATGAGTGCCGACTTGGGGGCCTTTCTGTGTGGAGATCTCATGTTTTTCGAATGTAAGCATGGGTACTCCATTATCCTCCCACAGACCAAAAACATGAAATTGAGGCAACAGGGAGATCTTAAATTGCTTGTAGTTTGTCAGTTTGAGATTGTCTTTCTCTCCAAGTCTGCCGTGTGATGAACTGGTGACTTTTCCTGGGTGTAACCTGACCTCACCCATTGTTAACTGAGCTCCTGCACACCGGACTTGAATGAAGTGGTATCGGAAACGGATTCGATATACGTGACTTTCCATAGGCATACATGACTGTCAGAGAAGTAACATACGATCAGGGTGAAGTAACAGATTAGATGTATCTGGGGCAGTTGTGGCTTTGAGGTTAGAAAAGAAGGTTCACAGACTCCCTGAGCATGGCTTTTGACATCAGGGGCCTTTACTACAACCCGTGATAAACATACCCAGGATACCTATCTGTTATCTGGGTTAACTTATCCAGACATGCACGATCCTGATAAGCGTTAACACAAAGCAGGTTAACAACTCGATATATTAACCCAGGGTTTTTTCTTCAGGATCAGTGCCCGTTCAAGTGAAAGCGGCAGAGTTTGCAGCATCTGGCCAATCACAGACACGGAAAAGCTATGCAGAGCAGTCTATGGATTGAAGTAGCAATTATTCTCTAAAAATATGAAGATATAAAAGACTTATTTTGAGGCTGAGGTTCTCTCGCGTGACTGTGTTTTGTGTTGGAATATTATTTCTTCACCGTGAGAGCAGGAGCAGATAAGCTCCCCCTGATTTCTTGTTTCTGCACTTCTGTCAGGCGTGACCATTATTATTATTATTAACCTCATTATTTCAGATGCAACCCTTGTGGAGCCAAACAGACTTGGGAACAAGTGAAGAACAAAAACAAAAACCTCTTTCAAAGTCACAGTGACAAGGCTTTATTTTATTATGTCAAAATAATTACTCGAAAAACTCTTTCTCCTCTCTGCTGCACTTTGCTCAGCTCTGACACAGTGCACCAATGAGGATTATCCAAGAATGGGCAGGTCATTTTCCAAGAGATCTGATTGGTCAGGAGGTGGTGCTGTTACACTCACTGTGATCTTATCTAGAACATAACCGGCATGGTAGCAAGTTAGACATTCGGAGTAAGTTACCAGGGTGATTTATCCTGGTGAGAAATGAACGAGAATCTCAATACGAAAAACCCAGGGTTAATCCCTGAAGTTACCTCGACAAGAGAAAATCCAAAGTCGTAGCATAGGCCCCAGGATGGTGCTGTACTGTAGTTGCTCATATTATTGTCATATTATTATTGATGATAAGGTTAACGATAAGTTTGGTTAAATGAAAATAACAAATTTCTACCAGGTAATCAATATGTATGCTTACTTTCTTTTTAACAATATAACTGAGGTTCTTTCAGTCTTAAATTGTTTCTTTTCTCCAACTCAGATCACTACCTTCTCCTTTGACATCTTCATGGAGTCACATTTACCAGAAGACAAGATACGCTACATTTCCCTTGGTCAAGCCATATGCGGAGTAATCACTTCCATGTCAGCTGTGAGTCAATGTCTCTGCGGCTTCTCAGAAGCCTTCAATGTGTTAAACGTCTCTAAACAAATAAACAAACAAACAAACAAACAAACATCTTTTTTTTTTTTATTCAATCATTATCCTAATAAAGATAACAGCTCTCCTCTGTGGGATATAAATTAAACAGTTTATATTTATATTTGGTCATTCATACTCAATAAACTCATCGATATGTCTGTCTGTCTATCTGTCCAGGGTCTTATCATCGACCGTTTTGGGAGGCGCCCATTGTTTTGGGGGGGCTATAGTGCCATGTGCAGTAACTTCGTGTTGGTCACAATTGTGCTCAATTTGAAGGTAATCCTGAATTTACTATGAATCAAATTATTACCCGTATAATTGCTCGTTCTTAAGTTGTCATTCATACAGAGTTCCAGTGACTGGGTTCCATACATTGCTACGACTATGATCATCCTCATCAATGTATTCTTCTTTGGAGGACCTGGTATGTGCTTTGCAGTTTATGATTTTATTTATGACACAGAAAATGGTTTAGGAGAAAATATTTGTCAGTGAAAATAGTTCAATCCCCTGTATCCTCTCTCTGGTTGCCATAGGAGCAGCTACATTCACTCTTTGCGGTGAACTGTTTGTCCAGTCTGACCGTCAGGCGGTATTTGTCATAACGGCGATGCTTAATTGGGCGGTTTCAGGAGTCTTGGGCTTTATCTTTCCATTTATGATTGTGAGTGAAACCAGTCCGAAAATAAGCCTCAACATTAGAGCATCCACGGAGATGATACTGTACGGATAAAACATGAATCCTGATCCTCTTAATTTTCTCCCACAGACATCTCTTGGCTTCTACAGCTTTGTGCTGTTTGCCTGTGTATGCCTGCTGGGTTCACTTTACACCTTCTTCATTCTGCCGGAGACGAAAGGAAAGACAATGCTGCAGATCACTGAGGAGTTTAAAGCCATCACTGTGTGTGGGAGATCCTCTCCAGAGGGCCAAATAACAGAGACCAAGTTATAAGATGCTGCAAAAGACCGCGGAAAAAGATCCAATAATAAATGAAACAGCAATGATAAATAAATAAATACAATGAAAAACAAACAAGGTGGTCTACTAAAGCAAGGCCTGTGGGTTTATTGCCACATTTTTCAAAAATGGTCGAAATAAAATTCGGCAGCAGATAAGAGAAATTCATACTAAAACATAAATGACTGTTCTGACAGTCAGTATGGATTCAGATCAAACAGCACATCATTGGCTCAAATGGAGTCAATTGAGGATACTACAAATGCAATGGAACACAAACTATACACAATTAGAATATTTATAGACATATATAAAGCTTTTGGTACGACCTATCACAATATATTATTAAACAAACTGGAATGGTTTGGGATCCGGGGAATAGTTTTACACTGGGTAAAAACATGCTGTCCTCATTTTGGTTGCTGTATATAACTCAACTGTCAGGTCAACACTTTATTGATGTTTCAAGGAAAAGTGAAACTACAACGCACAAAAAGCTGAATCAGCTCTGTTTCATGTTAACATGAAACATATGTTTTACTGTCACGCTGTTCTGCAGTCACATCTTCTGTCCCCGGACTGCAGATCTGACTGCATAAACTAGCCACGGCTGAATAAGGTACAAAGCGTTTTTTCTTTGAGATTAATGTTTTCTGTACATGCTCCCTGAAACATAAACAAAACATCATATTTTAACTCAAACATAATAACTGACATCATTGTTTTTTTAAATGTAATCAATTCTATAATCATTCTGTAATAGTCATTTGATGAACTTCAAAGAGCATACAAGCAATTTAATCCGTTTCTACAGTAACTACAAAGATTCCAGAAGTAATTCACTGCAAGTGCAGTTAAACATTAAATAAATGTATACAGGCCCAAAATGCAACTGTGGCAGAGAGGTGATTGAGCCCCTGATGAGAATCAGGTACACTGTCTCACCTCTCTGCCCATAAAGGAGGAGTCGCCCAGAGACATGGTGACAGGCCGGAGCACAGAGACTGGAAAGCCTGTGTGCGGACATTGGTGTGAGATTTTGCAAACATTTTGAGTTACTTTACTAAAACAATGGTCTCTGGAAGCTCTGACTCCTTGCCTCTGTGGGTGAACCTGACGGTGGCATGCTCCACTGCTCCACTGGCTCCCCGTCAACCCCACAGAGCGTGGAGGAACGCCCTGGCCCTGGCGGAGGACACAGCGGGGGAAGCGTGCGCTCGGCTGCTGCTGAATTTCACCCGGCTGCAGCGGGAGCGCGCCGAGCAGAACCAGGAGCTGATGGCAGCGCTCCTGCAACAGAAAGAGAAGCAGGGATGTCTCCTTGGTGCGCTGCTGTCCCGGTGGGGGACCGCCCCGGAGGACAGTCCGGGCCCCGTGCTGGCCAAGCTGGCGTCGCCGTCCCGTGCCCCGGAAGGGAGGAGGGGCAGGCGGCAAGTGCGGCGTGGCCGATCACGGGTCCGCGGAGGAGGGCGCACTTCGCCGAATGGTGGCGGCGGCGAGCTGACAGACCTCTGGGGAGGGGAAGAACAGCCGGGTAGGTCCGGGGCCTCGACTGGACAGCGTGGAGGCAGTCCCCAAGAACAACAGCAGCAGCAGCTGCGATGGCCGAGTCCACGACGGCGTTGACGAGGTGGGCGACGATTAATGAATATTTTTGCAATATCTCTATCAGCTTGGGAAAGGAGAACAGGCTCTGAATGAAAAAACAGTACTGTAGGACTTGATCAAGCAATGAGTTCTGATATTCATTAAGTGAAATGAAAATAAATATGCTGTGAAATAGCAGGGATACCAGCTTACAATGCAGAAAAGTCAGTGCACACCTTGGACAGTTCCTGGGTCTATAGTAGAGACCGGGCTGAACAAAGAATTAGTGACCCATATTGTCATTCATTGTATGTTTGTATTTAATTGTAAATAAACATTTTAGAAACTGGTGGTGGAAACATGAGTACCCAGAGAAAACCACTGCCCTCACAAGGAGAAGATGAAAGCCCGGTTTTGCTGTTGTGAGGAGAGACTGCTCACCGCTACACACGGAGTGTCCCTCAAGGAAAACACTCAATTAAGTCAGCTCCTTCACACTGCATCAAAAATCTGGTTCCCCCTTTGAGATTTTGCTAATGGACTGTTTTGATCCGTTGAGCAAGTCTTAATCTTATAGTATGTTCATATTAACATGTCAGATCTGCTGCAGAAAGCTTTGACCCAGTTCTTTTCTCTTTTTAGGAATCTAAAAAGACCCTAAGCACAATCATACCAACAGTGTGCTAAAAATGTTAAACAAAAGCTGAGGCCTCTGGATAAGTGCAAGGTGAAAGTACGAATTCACGCTGTCATATACGCCGACCCAGCGCTTCCCAAACATGCTCAATGGGTGACATGTCCGGTGAGTATGCTGGCCATGCAAGAACTGGGATGTTTTCAGCTTCCAGGAATTGTGTCCAGATCCTTGCAACATGGGGCCGTGCATCATCATGTTGCAACATGAGCTGATGGTCGTGGATGAATGGCACAACAATGGGCCTCAGGATATCGTCACAGTATCTCTGTGCATTCAAAATGCCACCAATAAAATGCACCTGTGTTTGTTGTCCTTAACATACGCCTGCCCATGCCATAGCCCCACCAACACCATGGGCCACTCCATCCACAACGTTGACATCAGCAAACCGCTCACCCACACGACGCCACACACGCTGTCTGCCATCTGCCCTGAACAGTGAAAACCGGGATTCATCCGTGAAGAGAACACCTCTCCAACGTGCCAGACGCCATCGAATGTGAACATTTGCCCACTCAAGTCGGTTACGATGACAAACTGCAGTCAGGTGGAGACCCCGATGAGGACGGCGAGCATGCAGATGAGCTTCCCTGAGACGGTTTCTGACAGTTTGTGCAGAAATTCTTGGTTTATGCAAACCGATTGCTGCAGCAGCAGCTGCCCGGGTGGCTGGTCTCAGACGATCGTGGAGGTGAACATGCTGGATGTGGAGGTCCTGGGCTGGTGTGGTTACACGTGGTCTGTGGTTGTGAGGCATGCTGGATGCACTGCCAAAGTCTCTGAAGAGTGGCCTTTTATTGTGGCCATCCTGAGGCACACCTGTGCAATAGTCATGCTGTCTAATCAGCATCTTGATATGCTGCACCTGTGAGGAGGGATGGATTATCTCAGCAAAGGAGAAGTGCTCACTAACACAGATTTGTCAATATTTGACAGAAATAGGTCTTTTGTTTATATAGAAAATGTTTGAGATCTTTTAGTTCAGCTCATGAAAAATGGGAGCAAAAACAAACGTGTTGCGTTTATATTTTTGTTCAGTATAATAAATACAGATTGATTTCTTTGGATCTTGGACTGTCTGATTCCTGCATGTGAGTCTCTGATCCCAGGGATGCTAAATGATGGTAAATGACCAAGTTTTGCTCTCAACTCTCAGATCAGTGCAAAATGTTCACGGGCCTGGCAAGCAATGGCAGTGAGTGGCAAATGTCTCTTTCAATGCTCCTCACATTGAAAGAGACATTTGCGAATGCGCCAGTATTTAAATGTTATAATTGGTACGAGGGTACACCCGTGAACGCATAAGGCTGTCAACGCGGTGCAATACTTACTCATCTCAAAGGATTCGATGATGTAAGGTCTACTACCGAAAGAGACAAAACACTTTCTCATTATTATTCTCATTAGAACGAGCCAGTGTTGGTTTAAGGACAAGTCACATGCACCAAGTGACTTTTTTTTTTTTTTAATCTCATTACGGTGTTCAGAGTTGAGCGTGCTGTCATTCCTGATGCATTACACCCATCACGTGGGGGTTGAAGAACGCTCACAGTGTCCTCGAGAGCATTTCTATTGGCTAGGCACAAATGACCTGATCAAAAAGCACTTTTGACTAATGCACTACCTGGTAGGTTTCAAATGTGCCTCAGTGATAAAGAAAACAAAAGAACCCTTTTGCTCATCAAAACATATAACGATAAAGTGAGGGATTTTATCACCTGGCTGCCCAAAGAGTAATGGCAAAGCAGAATCAGCTGTTAAGACGAGGTTTCAAGTGAAAACGCATCGTTTGTACATTGGCTTTCAGAAATGTTGTGCATTTGAATTGCAACCGTTTGAAAACAATGTCCATTCACACAGAATGCTAAAAATTATGTAGTTTTCCTGTAGGGCCATTAGAGAGTGCTGTTGTTCATCTTTGTAATAAAACCACACATGCATGCAGAGAACAATACGCTATTAACTATTAATAATGACTAGTATAGGGACTGACTTTCAGTCACAAGTGCTTTTATTAAAAAAAGAAATCATACTTCCGGTGATCACTACCTGCACTGCCTTTTTTGGAAGATCAAACTGCAAGGTACATTCAACCAAACAACGATTTCCTTACACTGTGTGTGTATTCCAGGCCCAGTGCCATTCAAGCACATACCCTACTCACGAAACGTTCAGGATGTTCAGCTTTTGCGTGAAATATCAGGATGAACCTAAAATGCACTATAACCTTTACAGGTGATCTTAATGTGGCCTTCTCTAAACTTTTGATTGCACATGTCCAACTTTTCAATCTTTCAAGTACTTCTTGCACAGTGTGCTGTCCTCTAACAAAGAGCTCCATGGCCAAATTCACAGCAGGTGTTTGATCGATGCATCGGTTCAATTAGAATAGGTATTTAAACAGTCATTCTCATCATCCTGCTCTCATTTTGACATCATGAGACCAAGACCACATCTAACAATTGATCATCGATACCCCACCCCTTCAAGAAGAGTGGGATGCTATGATGCCTCGGCAGACAATAAGTTAACTTGTGAACACCATGAGATGTTGTTTTCAAGCTGTAATTGATGCTCATGAGCGCGTAACAAGCTATTGAGAAAGTTTTTGTGTTGTGTTTGAGATGAGGAAATCACTATTGCATGCTTCTACTTAAGCGCCCTGCTTTCATGATATAATATCACTATAGAATGATGTTTTTACGTTCAAATTTCACCTTAAAACCAAATATCCCTAACCTATTGTGAGTAGTGTATAATTCTGGCACAGTTGAACCAGTGGTGACCATGTGTGCCCTCCTCATTGTGCTTCTCAGCAAGAAATCACCCAGAGTTTCTTTCTTCTTCTGCACTATCACAGATTTCCTCAAAAGAAACAGTTTGTACAAACATAACAAGGCTATTACACATCTGCAAAATGAAGTTTCGTATGGAAGTTTAGCCGATACTGTAAAAACTAAAAATAATGTTATTTTATCACATTTAAACCAGTCAAATTGATTAGCTGTCATCATTGTAAGCCGTAAGAAAATCTTCGGCACATCTGCTTCTAAGCTGGACCGTAATGGGCTTATTCAATTTCTTTTGTTCACTATGTCTTGACAGCAGCTCAATTTATCTCTGTAACATGTAAAACCTTATAAAATGTTGCACAACGAAGGGCTCCACGGTGTCACATTTGCTTCATGTTTGAATCTGTACTCCGTATAGCAAACAGTGCTGTGTGTGTGTGTGTGTGTGTGTGTGTGTGTGTGTGTGTGTGTGTGTGTGTGTGTGTGTGTGTGTGTGTGTGTGTGTGTGTGTGTGTGTGTGTGTGTGTGTGTGTATGTGTGTGTGTGTGTGTGTGTGTGTGAGTGAGAGAGAATCACTGGGCTTCACACTAAATGCTGTATTGACTTGGTTCCACCAGCAGGTGGTGCTGTTAGCTTTAGAAAGCATTTCCAGCCTGTAGGAGGCATAACAATAGCGACTGGTAGCCCATAGCAACTGGGGCATACAAATAATTTATGAGTGTTTTACCATAGTTTCATACTTAGTACATAACTTTACTTTACTGTTATCTATTTCATTAAAAAAACACACACAAAAAGAAGATCCTCGTGGTCCGTACACTTTTCATATTGTTTTCTGAAAGTAAACCCTCCTCCTCGTGCTGAAGCCATGTGCACAAAGCACAGAAAAGGTAAAAAGCGGGGCCACATTATTCTTCTGTCTCTCCGCCGGGGAACACTGAGCTCACTGACAGCGCCACAAAATCAGAGCCGACTGAACCCAGTTGGATGTGCTACAGATTAAATGAGTCACTGTTTTTAGACTTCTGGATAGGTTATGGCCATGCAGAATTTTCATTGGGATTAATAATGGACACAGTGTCAGTTCGTGTGCCGATTAAACTGACCATTGTGTCTGTAGATTATCTACTTTGTCTAAGTGAAGGAGAATGAGGAGCAGATGTCAGGGGAATTAGCAGGTCACACTGACACCAGTCAGGGGATTTACACACAGACTGTTTTCAGCTCGTGTCAGTGAAACCTCCTCACCAGCTCACTCAGCAGTTTTCCTCGACTATTCATTCCGGAGCCATTGTTATGGTACAATCCTCACACTTGTTCCACTCCGACGAGCGTCACACCTTTTTTCTTCTCGATGCAACAAGACTGAAAATGACCACTTGTCAAAAGATTTTCACCACTCAACTGGCCCTGTTTACGCGACAAAGTTCTCAAGTTAAGACGTAAAAGTTTAAATCAGCAATAAACAAATGTACCAAAATTCACACAGAATGTGACATAACACAAGTAAGGGAGCAACAGTCACACCGGAGCAGTATACTTCCTTGAAAGAAGTGTGCAATGACCAGTATTGGTTACAGAGTTACCAAAGTACGACAAATAAAAGACCACAGATTGACTTCGAACACGTGCAAGCTGAAGACACAAAAGAACCACAAATTGTGTTTGCATCGCTTGTGGCTATTCCCTCTTTCTCTGTAGGACCCACAGTAACATGCTCCGCCCGTGCATCGATGAAGCCTTTGCTAAAATCACTTTTACAGCGACAACTGCTCTGCAGATGTTACAAGACCAAAGCACTGTAACCTTTATCTTAATCACAGCTTAATGATAAAAATTTGTCTGCCTTGGAAACACGCGGACAGTGTGCCGTCTCTGCTTGAGATGCAGCTGGAGGTCTAATCAAACCATCCATCATCTCTGCTGAGTGGGCTCTGGTACCAAGAGAGATGCGGGAGGGGGGCAGCAAAGGCAGGAAATGAGTAAATAGACAACTGGAGTTTAAGTAATATACTTAGCCGGAAACACTGAATCAAATGCGAGCGGTGTCCTGCATTAAATGCTGCTGGCAGCGGTGATTTGGTTCAGGTGGCACACAGATGGGACCCCCTCCTGGGAATTGAGCTTGTTAATGAGTCACCGTGGTGAGAAGGGGGGGGGCGCTCATACCAAGAACCCGACACGACCCACTGGCATCGAACTACCCAGCATGCTGTTTGTGCTCCGGTATGCCGGTGCCCCCTCAAGCTGTTACATGTGAGCATTTTCATGTACCGCACACCGAAAATTAATTATCATTTTCTCTCTATGTGTCTGAAAGACAACCAACAAGCCTAATGAAGGCCCCCATAGAGGCTCATTATTAGCTCTGATTAATGCAGCCGAGTGTGTCGAGAGGCCTGTTTACAATATTTAATTGCTTTTCATAAACTTGCCACCGAGCATATTGACTCATGGGACGGATTAGGTCGAGAAGTGATGCCGAGTCGAACATAAGGTGTTGACCAGGAGCCTTGGAGGCTATTGAAAGGTCAAAGGTTACGCATAAGTGGGTGAGAATGCATTTTGGGATTAGCGGGTTTAGTCCCGGTCCACAAGCTCGATCGCTTGGCTATCTTTCAGTGTTTGGGTTTGTTTACGAAAGAGAGGAGTTGAGAAGACAGATGGACAGCGGGGTTACTGTCACATGATATTAACACGTCCCCGTCAAGGAAGAAGAGAGACTGTCGCGCCGAATGGCAGCAAGGGTAAACAGCATTCTATCAGCCAGCACTCAGAGAGGGAATTCCCCTGCAGCTCACATGACCTTTTATATAGATCATAATTCACACACGGACAATATCCCTGATTTATTCTCTCATATTGCGCGAGAACAGAGACTCACGCTGTCGAGACGAGGAAAAGATGACTTACCACTGATAATGAATCTCCACTGAAAATAAAAAATTGCTGCACGTAACCTTGAGAAAGTGATTTTTTTGGCACCGTGATAGCTGTGTTTGTGCTCTCCTGCCATGGTAATTGAAGACACATGACGGGCTTGAAGGACTGTGAGAAAGACCTCATGCGGTCGAGGCTGGTGAGTGCCTGCATGTAGACAGAGCGTTCACCTCCACTGGCGTGCCTGGAGGAGGGCCGGTTGTGTGTGCATGTGCGATAACACATCGCCGGCATTCTTTATTTGTAAATAATTGAATCGGGTTATTTTAGTTTGCTCTGAGCGCAGCTGTAATTTGCAGCCGTTCTGCTCTTAAGGACCGGTAATTATGGCTTTTAGAGTCTCCTAAAAACAACTCATATGGCCTCAACTCATGACAGCTGTGGATCTGGCTCTTTATACACACAAACTGACACAAATATATGTGTGGCTGTTAATTAAACCCGGTCATTTTCCACGTGGAGTGGTTTTTAATTCACGAGTGGATGGATTACTTCAGAACACTCACAAACTATAAACTTGATAATTGCAATCTCCTCATGCAATTACTTGATAGTCTCGATGATCTTTTTTCATGCACTGTGAACAGATCCCGTATTTGCACATTTTCACTCGACTTCCACAGAGACATAGCTTGCAGTTGGTGAATGGGATGGCTGTCTGGTCTCCAGACTAACTGGCTACTCTGTCAGAATTTAATGAAACAGAGAGAGCGCCAAAGGTAGCTCCAGATAACATTCCTCGACTCGTCTTCATAATAGAGGTTCAGTGGAGGCACGAGGAAACCAGGAGGCTCTGCAATCACTGTGGAGAAGCAGCTGCATTTTCAAATTATGGTAAAAAAAAAAAAATATCAATACCACAATTAACCTGCAGTGAATTACAATGAACTGTGTTGCTATGCAACAGTTAGTTAGTTATCCAACGCAATCCAGTTCTGTTGATTTTAGAGAATCTTTATTTTACTATGTGATTGCTTTTTTTTTTTTCCATCTAAATTAATAACTTTTCATCACATGGATTATCATTCTTACTCACGACTGATGTAAAACAGTACTACTAATATGCATTAAAGAAGTAGAGACATTGTCAGTCATGATCAGGTGGGATTTGTAAGAGTTCCAGGGGGTGTGGTTCCAACAGGGTGGAGGTGGTGGGGTGAAGCTTTCTTTTGTAATGTAAATGTGGTGGAGACTAAAAGCCCCATTTACACGACAACGTTTTCGTTTTCAAATGCAAAACTCTTTTTGTAACGGTGCTCAGAGCCACTGACAATGCAACTTTTTGAAAATGGCTCCCAAGGTGAAACTTTTTGACTCAAGTCGTTGTGTAAAAAGGGGAAATGCCACTCGCTGGAAACGGGGGAACTCTGCTACTGTGCATGCGCACCATGGTCGTAGTCGTTCTTCTGCACATGTGAGAGCAGCATGATTTCCAGTCTATAGTTTTATAGTCGAGAGTCATTGTAATAACAATCCAACTTGGTTGTTTGTCCATACAAAATATTCGTGTCCTCCCATTGTTAATGTTTATAGGGTACTGTTCTCTGTGTGCATGTGTGTGTGTGGAGTCATTATAAAAAAATAAACAGCACCTGCTAGTGGCTCTACATGAAAACCATATCGTTTTCAGCATCTCTGCCATTCACATGTAAACAGGCAAAAACAAAAACACTAAAACAAGTTTTCACATGAAACGGTGTAGTGTCTCACTAAACTAACGGGCTCTTACTAAAATTAACCCACCATGCCTTTCACTTTCAAAGGAAAAGCTTCTGACTAGCATGCCTTTAACTTCAAGCTTTTTTGATTGCTTATAGATCCCAACATCTGTTCACAAACTCCATTATTGTCATTTCCTTCGGGGGTTTTACTTACAGCATCTTTTGCTGTTTATTTAACCATATTTCATTATTTACATAAATACACTGATCTTGATTTTCTAGAGGCGCTTATAGATAAAATGTATTATTATCCCCATAATAGTAGGACTTAATAGCGCGATGTGTGATATGAGGAGAGATCATGTGTCTGCTATCTTTAATTTTCCCCCTGCAGATAACCCTGCTGGGAGAAAGATAACCCTCCAACAAAATGCAGACTGTCCATGTCTCTGATAATAACAAAGCCTTCTCTCCACGACAATATTGTAAAAGTCACATGATGGTACTTATTATGAGCTGCGATGGTACCAAACTACTCTTGGCTGTAATTTACTGGCTTGGCTGGCTATTTGAGTGTAACAACTGGAGGCAACCACACAACGCAGGGATTATCTCCCCGCCATCCGCTACCTTGAATATGGCACCGCGCAGGAAGCATATGGCAGCAATCTGTGGCTCCCCCTCACTGTACCACCTCCATTTGCTCTTAATTAAACACATGGAGACACCCCACACATACATCATTAGGGGGACTAATAAAGATACAAATATAATGACGTGAGGGGAGTTTGTGAGTCAAGGGTGAATAAAACAAAATTGCTGAAGACCAGCAGAATGCTTGTCGCGTCGCCATGGCTCTTGGAGAGAA
This sequence comes from Lipophrys pholis, assembly GCF_963383615.2. Lineage (NCBI taxonomy): Eukaryota > Metazoa > Chordata > Actinopteri > Blenniiformes > Blenniidae > Lipophrys > Lipophrys pholis. The sequence continues at coordinate 12,888,146 of NC_137637.1, forward strand.
AGCTTAGTGATGGACATCCCAACTTTCAGGTAATGTTCCCAGCAGCGTGTAGATAGTTTCAAGATTTACTAAAGACAAATCAGACAGTTACAGACCGTTGAGTCAGCTGTCTGATATAATTGATCACGTGTTTATGCAGCTGCTTTTTGTGATATTATGGTCAACTTGATTCGGCCCATTTTCCCCCCAAGTCTACCAGTTCTTCAAGTGTCCCAGAGTGAATATGAACACAGGAATGCACACACTGGAAGTTGAGGTTAGGTGAAGTAAACTTGCTAATGTGCCAGTCATGTCAAGAGCATTAAAGCTTCCATGTGTCTAATCAAGAGTTTGGCATTCACACACCTTCCTCCAAACATATGTGTCTGTGCATGTGTGTGTGTGTGTGTGTGTGTGTGTGTGTGTGTGCGTGGGTTTGTGGATTATGGGGACTGGCGGCAATAATCCCCTGACCACATGGACGTCAGAAGTAATCCAATTTACAGTATGACATCGCTTGACACTTAGCGATACAACCTGTTCACTATTCTATGACTTGACAATTCCATGCAACTCACACCAAAGGTCAAAATTTTGCCACATATAGTCAATCCCAGTGCTGCACGTATTGTAAAAGCGGTAGCCAAAAAGAAAAGTCTTAACATCTTAAACATTTTTCAGTAATGGCAATTCTGATTCTGGACAAGCTAAAGTCTGAGTCGTGGCGCCTTCTTGCTTTCCTCCAAAGAAGCCCAAAGTGAGCGCTTTCCAAGTATGCACATTTAGGACTGGAAAACTACTTGTGCTTCAATGAGGAGGAAGTCAAATTAATAGATTACCATCACATTTGTAATTTAAGACCGAGCTACACACATTTTGTATCATTCAGTGCATCTGCCTTTGAAATGATTGAGCCGAAAATCTTATTAGTAACTTGAACATTTTGTCACAGAAGTGAATAATGCCTTTAACTTAACCAATTATATGCACAGTTTACCTAAATTCAATTAAATGCGATGCACTTAACAGAACATTTCTTTATACTTTTGAGTAACGCTAAGACATTAAGAGCTTTACTGAGGTAAAAATGAAAGAATACACAGGTTGTAATAGTTCTGATTCTCTAAAGTATCACGTTCTTAAAGGTTCATTCGACAAAAGACTAACTGGATGCATCACTGCATGGAGTTGAATTTGATCAAATGCTGATGACAATGCTAACATTTAATCTTATCACACCACTAATCGTGTTTCAGCATGTTAACAATGTTGGCGGCCTCAGGGCTTTGTCTGCTCCAGAGGTTTGAGAATGAGATTTTATCCCATCCATCTTCTACGCAGCTTTATGCAAGTCAGGGTCAAGATGACTACGACTATGGGTGAAAGCGGGGTGCACTTTTGGAAGATTTGCATGTGTCTGAAAATTACAAAAGCACACTTTATAAAAAATATGTAGGAGAAGACTAAATTAACTGAAAGAATCATTGGCAAAGGGAAATGTCATTATTTAGCCTGTAATTGGTCAAAACAAAGCTAAAATTCAAACCATAAGAGACCGCTGCAGCCATGACATAATAATTAGCAGAAAACCTTTTGCCTGAAGCATCACCCGGTTCCAATAACAAAATCTCCAAGGTCAGCAGTTTTCAACTTGCTGAGGCTGATGCAATAAACCACAACTTTCGTGGCATCTGTTCCCAGGACAATGAATCTTTGTGTGTTTGAATGTGACTGCGCTCATTACTGTCTGACAATTCAACGGAGGATGACTCTAATCAAAGGCTGTCACCGTATTGTCATTCATTTATGCATTAAACAGATGGAGAAAGTGACTGTTGTGCACAGTTCGTCACTCGGGCTGCCGGCCTCTTGGGACAAACACCAGCTGTCAGTCACAAAAACTCACTGAAATACTCCTTTATTCCAAATGCAGGACCAGATCAGCCAAATAACACATGCATAAGTTGTTTCTGTGGTGTTCTATCTCTACTTTATAGACATCCTATACATAAATGATTCTATCCATAGAAAATATAAAAATATGTGAGACCTCATTTACAACCATATTTACACAGACTTCCTTAACTTAAGTGAATTTATTAATTCATTTATCTATATACACACTGAATTCAATTGTACAGTACATCCTATGACTCGATTACATTGCATGAAAAAGCTGAACTGTACCTTAACTGTTTGCTGCTTTGAAATGAAGTTACAGTTGCAATTGATTGCACTTCAGTGTTAGAGAAAACATTGTGATGTATCCGATAGCCTTAATATTCTGGAAATATTCTGAAACATTAAAATGAACAAACATGCAAACATTGTTGCGTTTTCACTGTTTACCGACTGTAATTCATCACTGACTTTCAATTACATGTTAATCAACACTTAATAACACTGAATAAATCGACTGGTTGTTTTGGTGTTTTGTTCCAGATGGAGGGGAGGGTGTTGGTGTACACAAGCCGAACAAACAGTCATTTGGAGGACCAAATGTCAGCGTGTTAAGAGATAATGCAGTTCTTGCTTTTTCTTCGTTTGCGAGTGTGTAACTGCCCACTCCGATTGGGTCCTCCCATCCCTGCGTTGTACTTATGAACCAGTTCCTGGTTGCTGAGGTAGCGCAACTGTATTGGCCTGGGGATTGGCTCACCCAGGAAGTAGCCTTCATCCTCTGATTCGGAAGACGAAGAGCAAGTGGAGCACCAGTCATCATCATCATAATATTCGTCCCATGAGTACTGGGACAAGCCAGTGCGTCTGCTGGCTCCTGGGTTCTGTAAAGTCAAGTCTGAGGTGGTCCTGGGGCACTGCCTGAAGAGAGGCGGCTGGTATCTTCCCACTCCACCTCCCAGCTGGCCCCTGGCACTCCTTGGCGGTGGGAAACGGTCATAATCCTCTTGGACACGCAGCTGTGGTCTTTCTTGTGGCCTTGCCCTGCGGTCTGCCACCAGATTCAGGGCGTTTTCTGAACGAGAACGACGAGATCTACGGGATCGGTGATGGTGGTGCCGCCGCCTTTGTGGGGCGTCTTCTGGAGCATCTATCCGGACGGTCGATCCTCTTCCACCTACTCCAGCGCCAGCCATAATGCCGCCAATCCTGCGTTCGCTAATTGGTGGCAGGCGCGCCGCATTGGCGCTACTAACCAAACTAATCCGGTCCTCTTCCTGGAAGGTGAAGCCAGGTGACAATTGATTCATGCCCATACCGACAGCCCTGCCAGGAGGATCACAAAACTGCACCTGGTACTGAGAAGACCTGGGGGGGATCATTTCCATATAGGACTGATTAGCATTGAGACTATGGATGGACTCAGAACTACGAAACTGCCCTGAGGAGTTTAGTGTGTCCATGTTGCTTTTCTCAGAAACGTTCATTCCAGAGTCTTTGCTCAGGTCCGGCATTGAGAAACGAGAAAGGTGCTCCTGGCGCTTTCCTCCGCCATCTGCCGAGTTGCCTGGAAATTAACAAAGATGCATTTTAGATACATTTTGCATTTTATTAGTTATTTAGAAAGGTAGTCCAATGAGAAGTACAACATCGACTGCTATCCTACCCACCTGTAGCATTGGACAGAGCCAAGGACTCGATGGATCCTCTTGGGGTTTGCTCAAGCGGAGTCAGTTGCTCAGTAAAGTTAAGTGCATTAATGGGGTTCCTGCTTCTTGCCACTTGAGTCGATGCTGAAGGGCCGGCATCTCTGTCCCTCTGAAAACCGTGCAAACTGATTGAGCGCTTATCTGAAGAGAAGCCATTATGGTGCTGAGAGCAGTGGGACACCTCAGTGAAGCTCTTTTGGGTCCTCAGTTTGGGTGGGTAGTATTCCCCCGGAGCCGGCTGTTGGAACCACGCCTCATTGAGAGAGTGACCTTTCATGGCTGAGATGGGGGGTCTCTTCAAACCTCCATTCTCCTTGATCCTGTGATCCTGCTGTTGGTTATTGTGTCCAGGATTGTAAGCGCTCCTAACGTTGCACTGGCTGAGGAGCTGCAGAGGAGTGGGGTTGGCAATGGGATTAGTCTTGGGTTCATAACTGTAAGTGCCACCTTCTTCCTCCTGGCTCTGCCAGGAAGGAGGCTCCCGGGTCAAACTGGGTGTTTGGCTGGAGAGACTCAGAAGGTCCATTTGTAAAGAAAGTGGGTCCACCTCCCCAGAGAACCTTTCAGTCTGCACCCCACCCCCTCCTCCAGTCTTTCCTGTCTTTGAGCTCCGTCTGGATTCCCTGGTGGAGCGAGCACTTTGGAAAGCTGAATCGGAGGAGTCGGAGCCGTTGGGCTCTTCCCCCAGACTGCAGGAGCGCGAGCAGAAGATTTGACCCTGCTTGGGGAGGAAAGGCCGGCCCAGCAGAGAGCGTTTGCAGCGGGCACAGCAGAAGCAGCCTTCTGTGGCATGCCAGTGCTGTCCGTCATACGTCATTTGGCCTTGATCAATGCCTGCAGGAGAGGGGGAAAAAAAATCAAAAAAAAAAAAAAAATCACATGAATTCAGAGGATTGAGTAAAAAATACAAGACGTCAATAAATATGCACAAAGCTGAATTAAAATGCAAAGCATGCTGTTTTTATCAAAGGGTTTGAGACAAAATCTTAGAGGCTTATTTAAAAATGCTATTTAATGTGAAAATAGTAGCATATTGCAAGTAACTTGTGGAGAACGAGAAAGAGGGCTTGAGGCAGTTACTTCTCTGTGCTTTGGGGCAAACTCATTATGAAGCTTGCCAGCGTTGTATAAACACAGAGCATTTTCAGAATGTTTCCAGTTGTAGCAGAGGAAAGAAAACCAGCTATTTGCTAATGGCTGCCATCTGCTCCAGAGTGTTTTCTGATGGTTTCAATTTATAGTATGCTATGTTTTTTTTTTAAGCCAAATACTTCTCTGTATCCGGTCTCAGGAATAATTACAGAGCAAATTTTTGCGATATGTGCTAAAATCACACCTGGGCATCCTGGGAGACACACCTACGCACACCAGACATTGAGGAGGCGGCGTGGAGCCAAGAGGTGTGTAAATGAAAGTTTCCAGCTGAAATGCTTTATTGCATCTTCTTTAACGGGGATGTCTGAACCATTACACAGTCTGAGATGTTTGAATATGAATTCAGCTGACACTTGGTGTCTGCTTCTGGGATATAAACAGATCCTGACGTTTAAAGTCACTTGATACAGTCATGTCTTTGCCTCAGGCTCCTTTCACACTGCGTGATGTATACCAAACATATTTCTGTACTCTGTACGCCGAGGACCTTCAGCTCCGCACACTTGTCTCAAATGGTTGATCACCAGTGATATTCCATGATAAACTGCTTAAAACCAAGGTAAGGTCCATTCTTTGAGTTAAAAAAAAGTTGCTGTCTTTTCACCTTTGAACCTGGCCAATTGCCATGTATTTAGTAATGAAATATGACTTTACCCAAGGTCTCCTGTGACCTTGCCATGACTAAGACAGTTAGTATTAACCCTGATAAGACTCAAGAGGCAGCGTACCGATATGTTCCCCGCAGGAGTCGCAGTATTCTGCGTAAAGGGACTCAAAGCAGGAGCAGCAGTATGGCCGTCCCTCCTTCATGATGTAGCGCTGGCCCCCCAGCACCGTCTCGCACTCAAAACAGCAGAAGTGCTTCATGTGCCAGTGACGGCCCTCGGCCTCGGTGCACTCATCCGCAAAGATGATCTAAGAAAAGGGAGATCGGAAGGAGGATCGTTTATCACAGGTCCACAGAGGATAAACCCTCAGCTGGGTTATTAATGCGTGCTGAATGACAGGACAAAGACCACCCCCCCCGCCCGGTCTATACGTCCCACTTTCTCCTCCATAGCTCTGTAGTTTTAGATCACCCCTCTTTGTCCTCGGTTTCAGCAGGAGGCTAATGTGTGTGGGGACTCTAGATGGTGCATTTGCTTTTAATTATGGTGCTGTTCAATCTACCTTTTGAGCACTCAAAGTGTCCTTGTCGCCACTTGCAGGGTAACAGGGTAAGTCGGTGTTAATAGTTGGGAGATGGGAATATTAAATGCCGACTCCATTAGGGTGGAAAGATCCCAGCACACATTAAAAAGCTAGCAGTTCGTGTCACATATACGTCATATGACTGTGGTGTGTATTTAAGCAGGCATAAGTTGGGAATGTGAATATGGTGCGTCCACCAACATTTGCTAAAGCGTGTGTGTTGACATGTGCAGACTAGAGTGTCTGCATGTGACTGCCGCTTACTTCATCGCAGGCGGTGCAGCGCGGCTTCAGCCTCTCGGCGTGGTGCCGCCCGCAGTAGATCTTCCCATCTTGGTGGAAGTAGATGAGGTCCACCAAGAGCTCGCTGCACATGCTGCATACAAAGCAGGCTGGGTGCCAGCACACGCCGTGACCCGCCCGTGACGCAAACACGGCGATGTCGCCACCATTTATCTGTCCTCCACACTGAAAATACACAGACGAAGAGAAACATGTTTCAGAAAGATGCTGATTATTTACGAATCCGAGCTTCAGATACAATCTGTACCAATCCGATACAAACCCTCAATATTTGAAAACTAAAGTGTCAAACTCATTGGAGTTCAGGTTCCATATACTGGACAATTTTGATCTGAAAAACTGCTCAGTTTTTGGTCTCAATGCTGCCGTATGACCCCGACGGTCACTGAAAGTGTAACTGAGTGGACAAAATCGGGGACAGCAGTTACCTTCACTGAAAAATTGCCATTCCTGTCATTGTGATTATAGTCTTTCCATGGGCCTGGTCGGACCTTTTCGCAGGCTAGTTTGGGCTTACAGGTCACATATTTGGTATTCCTGCTGGGAAATTCTTGATCTTTTCTCTGTGGTGCAACAAAATACTCTCCAATAAAAGCTCTGTATAATCACCGACACGCTTTATCAAGATATCAAATGCTATGTATGATTAATTGTATGATGCCATTCAAATAAATATCAAAAATAGCACAAAGTGGTGTTTCATTTTTACTCATTAACAGATAAGCACTTTAGAGAATTTCTCTAATGAGTACAAACAACAGACCTTAAATTGTGAATGCAAGAGACACATCTGGAAGCCTGTGAGCCTGCAGAGAAACTCAATGCTCTTTGGGAAGAACTGAATCTTTGAGTATTGTGATGTAATGCTTGTTGCTACAGATTGTTTAGGGCAGGAAATAGTCCAATAGTAGGAGTAGTCCAATAGGCCATTATTCATAAAGACAACGATCCTCTATAATTCAACATGAAGAGCACAACGGTAAGCAAAAACAGTGGCGACTATTGGACATTTTTTACACCCACTAATTGAGCAAAAAAAATTAAAAAATCACTTTGAAAATATTCTTGTCTTGATATAATTTTCTTCATTACAACACTGTAAAAGAAATATGAGAAACTGTTTATTATCACATTAGACACAGACAACAGTTCAAACCGGTGCGGTTGGGAAGATTCCAGGAAATAATCCAAGCAGTCTAATCAGATCCATAGGAGATGCACTGATTTTCATGAAAGTTGAAGGGATTTTTATCTCATCTTCAATAAATCTGTACACTGATCCAGTGTGTCGAATTGGTGCATCGCTGCCTTTGATGCAATTTGTGCATGAAAACTGAAGTAAACCCAGAGAACAAGGGGAGGTCTGTATGGTGTGGCTGGAGAGGGCGTGCACAGACAGAAAAGGGCGAGTGACAGACTGTTGGACGACATTGAGTGGCTAAAAACAGATATAGGGGAGGACAAAAGGGGGACCAAGATAGGTATGGAAGTATAGAGGCAGTGATGCCGGAGAGATAAACTCTGGGGGGGGGTGGGGGTGGGGGGTTAGAGTTACAATCAGGTTATCTAACTGGCGCAAAGCTTACGGCCATGAGGAGGGGGAGGAGTCGGGGGGATTCGATCAATACACACTCTCTCTCAACCTTCTCCCTCGTGTGTGTACTGGCTGAATGAGAAGCAATTCAAGCTGTAAAAAAGTGACACACCTGGGGTGGTTTTACTCCAGGTAGACGCTTCCCAGATAGATGCTATACATATACAGTATATATAAAAAAAACATCAGTTTTTTTCTGTACAGGCTTGCATCGGAAACTGCATGCTGCTCCACAACACTACACCACCTTAAAAAGAAATGCTACCTTAAGTGTCCAGATGGCTTCTTTAAACACGTGAAGCCCTGCTTGTCTCATGATGGACATTATGGGAGCGCACGTAACGCTACAGGTGAAAGGGAAAATAAAAGCTTGCAACTCCAAACCTGCCATCATCCCTGGAAGATTAACCAAACTACTCCAGCCACTTGACATCTCAGTGACCCGGAGCTTCAAGACGGCATTGCGTCACTGTGGGAGGAATGGATGGTGGATGGAGCGCACAGCTTCACGGCAACCGGGAGGATGCGCCGTGCAACTTTCCAGTAAATCATTTGGTTGACAATGCATGGACTTCTGTGACAACTCAAACCCTGACGACAGCAAGACGGTGCTCAGTTAGGTACTGGACGTGTTGTTCCGTGTGATAATAAGCACCTCATTAACGATGCAGGACACCATTCAACCTCTGTGTGTTATTGTGTAGCTTGAAATGTGAATTACATTTCCAAATAAATGTGACATAGTCAAGAGTGACTTATGTGTCTTTTTCATCTTTTCTCTTTTTTGACCGATACGATATATATATGCGTCGGACATCGGGACAGAGAGACCCGGCTTTATTTTTTTTTCTTTCCCCGGCTGTGATATTAAACTAATGTTAAGCTACTTTTCCAAAGGAACTATGTGTCTTATGTGTAAAAAATGCATTACTATTCATCCTCGGTCACTGAAATGTTACGAATAATGAACTTCTTATAATGAGGCGTCTAAATCGTTAGCGTCTATCTGGGAAGCGTCTAAATGGGAAGTGTCTATCTGGGATAGCACCCCTGGGGCACCAAAACAACAGGGGCTACTTCCAACTATGTGGAGCTTGCTATGAATACAGTGATGAATAGCTACAAGTGGATTCTGAAATGTGTTAAAAGTAGAATCCATTAAGCTAGTGGTTCTCAACGTGGGGTCCTGGATCCCCTTGGGAGGCCTCCAGACATCAGAGGGAAGTCCATGGATTTGCCTGTACTTCACTCTGCATGTCTTAGTGTTTGGCTTCACTGCGATGTTATAGTATTTCAGAGTTCAAACTGAATTTTCTTTTGTTAATGTAAATTTACATCTAAAATGTATTATGATAAAGTTTTTTTTTTTTTTCCATCAAAGTATATAAGGATGCTTTTACCTGACTGATATGTTTTCCTCTGAGCGTCATCTGATGTTTGATGAAGTGTCGGTCTTTAACATGTCAGTCAGATAAAAACATTTTTCATGACTGTCAGAAAACAATAGTGGCACAATAATTGTTAAATTTAGGGGGGGTTTTTGTTGTGGCATATACGTGATAAAATTTTTTATATTTTCACAAAAAACTATGACAACAATCTCAACATGAAGCCACTTTTAAAGAAACCTTCTGGTGCAAAATACAGTGGAATATCAAAAAACCTTCTCCTATAGCTGTTGTATTATGCATGTTTTTACAAAGTCACCTAGGCAACATGGCTTTGAGAAAGAAAGAAAGAAATGTGTTTTTTTTAATCTACCCTTTCTTTGAATTATTTACACTTTTCTTGGTGAATAGCGGGCCTTATGTTTGACATCCCTGGTTTAAAGGAGCCTGGGCATAACTATCTTAGTGCTCTCAATGCGCAGGGGGATAACAGTTATGTTATCAAGTCTCGCATCTGGTGTGATGGACGGAAAATAAAGATAAACCTCAGGTGCTCTGAAGAGCAGGACTTTGTTGTGAGAGTGATAAGGTCACAACATTGTGATAAAATAAGACAAGTCTGCCCATCGTTGCCCTTTATAGGTCAACACAAAGCTCCTCTTGTACATCATAAACACCCATCAGACCAGTCGGTGTGTCCGTCACACGATTCATTGCTTTCATTCCACCAGCCACATGACGCACCCCTGACCCCGTCACATTAGATTCACTGTTATCACGGCACCTGCAGCAGGAATGACATTTAGCCATGAAACCACGGCACAACGCAGGGACAATGTTTTCGATGCATCGGCTGGCTACCTGCTCACAGATCGCTCCAGTCATCGTCACCGGGAATGGACGGACGTTCCCGCGACCGAGGTTTTCCCGTTTCCGCTGGTTGCTGAAAAGCTTCAGCTCACGTTTCTCCTCATCGTCCAAGCTGTTGCAGTATCGCACCTGCACACACGTTCAAGTTACAGCTTTAGGAGTACAACACCAGCGTTATAGTTGGCATACATAAAGAGGTAGTACTTTATTACAGCTGCTGCATTTTTTAATTCGAAGAAACAAAGATGGTGAAGGAGCAGTGTGCTGAATTTTGTTAACTTGAGTAGTCAGGTTGGAGATTACGGCCAGAAAAATACCTTTATCAGAATGAAAAACAGATGTGGACAACTGGTGAGGCCCCATCCCCATTCTGTCCAGAAAACCAGCTCCCCAAAAAGCTTATGAGGAGGAAAGTCATCTTAATCATGTTTGAACCTCATTTTACTTATAAATTCTCTGCAATCACAGTATAAAATCATGATTTTAATAAATTTGTAGCCTTAATTCTAATATATCAGATGTGGTAGTGGAAGTGCTCTGTCAAAATGAGGCTTTTGGTGGTGAGAATGAAATGTTTGTGGCTCATGATCATCAAGTTCACTACATCTAATATACAAAGGAGAACCAACAGTGGCCAAAAAAGGATTTGGTTCCAAATGAGACATTAGCATGTCTTAACAGTGACACATTAGTGCTTTCATTCACGGATTAGGCTCAGCTCGCTGGATGTCAAATGTTTTCCACTAATGTTATTTTGATCCGTTTGGTTAAATTACTTCATTCCATTTTCCAGGATTTTGTCCTGTGAAAAAAATCCCACACGTTGGATGTTTTCACGCATTTTGGTCACAGTCAATATAAATGAAAACGGAGAAATATTTACCAAAGTAAGTCGGCACTACAAGTTAAAATGTGATTTAAACAGGTCAATTTCCCCATGTGCAATGACATGAGATGAATAATTAAGGAGGAGATGTCATAATGAAGAAGGCATTGGCAGCTACACACATAAACACTTCACTATCTCATTCCTGCCCATTAAGAAGACAGACTCCATTTTTCCTGTCCGTCTCATCCATACTCCCCTCTTATCTCTGCACTGCCCTGAAGGTGGGGAGGGAGTGATAGATGGATGTAGGTGGTTGGGAGGGGGGGGCGTCAGTTTGGACTCTCACCTCATTGTCGTGGGGCGGGAGCTGATGGAGCAGCTGTTTGATTCGGTATTTCTCTCCTGGGCTGTTCACATAGGGCACCTTGTCCTCAGGCAGGGAGCTGTAGTACTGATGCACCTGAGGAGCAGACAAAGGCGGAGAAAGAGGATGAAGCGAAAACTACATGTCTACGCTGACAAACCCAAAGAGTTCCCTTGCAAACAGGTTTATCTTTTAGGTGAGAAAAACGGGTCCAACTGTCAACTGAGAGGACCGACAGGTCAACTTGTTGCTTAAGACAAAAACAGAAAATACACTAACCTCAGACTAATAAGGGCTGTACCACACAATGCAAATCTAATGTCATTGGAATACCAACATAGGCGATGTACATTTAGCAAAAACTATTTTTGTAAAAAAAATCGGCTGGAGCCCATCTGCACTGAATTACTAAAAGTATTTCACTTCAAAAGCTTACTTCTTGTCTATAAAGATTGCACTTTATTGCCTTTTGTCCGAATGGTGCTAGATACACATTAGCCTTGCCCTTACTGTGTCAACTTTTCACCATACAAGGTACTAAGATGAAGTCAGATGCACAAAAATCAAAGAGCTACTGCAAAGTCAGCAGCTTCTGAATCGCTGGTGGAGGAAACTCCACATGTGGAATTAAGGAAACTCTGGCACTGAGTCTAAGAAGAGAAAGAACGCTGTTATTTGTTAGTTCAAATCTCAATGCACAAATAATCCTAAACTTAAGTGTTTATTTATGACAAGTCATGTTACAACACTTTATCACAATTTTAAACAATATCACGCAGAAAATGTAGGTTGAATTATTGACAAAAAGATTACAGGTTGTTTCTACACATATAATCAATAATAATAATTAAAATCTGGTGAATTAATCATCACAGTGCCATAATATATTGGTGTGGAAAGACAAAACGATTAAGATTAACATCTGGGGGTCACCAAAACACACACATACACATGAACAGAGTTAAAATCACTTTGATTTATGGCCCACCAGCAGAGATTTAATGGATCCTGCCCCCCTCTCGCCATCTCTACACTGACTTTGGAATGTATTACCGACACACACACACACGCACACGCACGCGCACACCCCTCAAGAAAACTGATTAACACATGTGCGCGTAGTCGAGCAGATTAATGTTAATCTGGGCTCCCTAAATGACTTGCACATTCTTTACATTACCAAGGCAGACAATGAGTGTCATCCCCAAGTTATTTATGGCTGTCTTTTTTTATTACACTGTAACAGGGGGCCGGGGTATTACAGAGGTCAGGCAGTTATATATGAATGTGACTGGAGGGGGTGGAACGAACCAAATAAGCCTGAGCATTTTAAAGGGAGATTTGAGGACAGAGGTCATAATAGAAAGAAAGGAGGAGGAAATTAGTGAAAATGTCCAAAAAAATGTAGAAGAAAGACAAAAGACACCACACTTTAGGAAAGGCAGCATCCATGATCGATACTTGCTGACTAAGTCACATCTGCCTTGACGACCTTTTGGTCTGTTGAATAGATTTGCTGACTGAAAGCCATCAGCTTTGTCATTGGAAAAAAAAAGAACACAGATTAACCTAAATAATCCAGAAGTGTATCAGTGTGTAAAAGTTTTAAAAGTAACCCTGCAATGCTTTTTAGAAATCCTCACCTATTCTAGTTTGATTGTTTTAGTGGTAGGGTCAGATTCCTCAACGTAGGTTCATATCCTTGTTGATGGGATGAATTTATAGCAGGAGTATCCTGTTGTGAGTGCAACCCAATTCCTCCTGCTCTGCTTTTGTTGGCTTCTACTCATCCTGGCGAGGGACCCCGAATTCATGTCCAGCAGGACAACTGAGGACGGATGCCGGGATGTGGGGTGGAACTTCAGGATCGCCCATGAAAGAGCAATTGTGGTCAAGCGCCGATAAGTCACACGGATGCATACATGGAAACACACACACATACGCAGTCTTAATGATAAATTGCAAAATGGGGTTCCAACAACATCAGAATTGCAATCTGGAGGTAAAAAGCTCACTGCCCCGAGGAAAAGATCTAAGGACAGATATACATTCATTTGTACGCACATACGTAGCAGACACAAAGTTCCGTCGAGAGCCAGGAGAAGCAGCTTGTGATAATAACTGTAATCGAAAGCAGGCCGGGCTAAAGACAGGGAAGGATTTTGAACTGTAGCCTACTGAAGGGAGTGTTTTGGAAAGCCAGGGCAAATGGTAGGACTTTGCAAATGAGTGACAGGCGAGATCGCTTCTCACAGCTGGTTTCTATTGCTGGTAAAGGCCAGAGAGGCGGAGGAAAAGACACCATCAGGCACCAAATCTGACATACTCTCAACAAGCCACTTTGCAACGGTTAGTGGACATAGATATTATATTGTAGAGAAAACACTGACAGCTACAGTCAAACACTGTGGGAAAGGTGTCGTTTTCACAGTAAAGAGAGGATTTCAGTTCTGTTTTCACTCTTTACAGCCCAATATATACAACGTTTGAGTGAAAATGGACAACTTTCATTGTGTTTTGATTCTGTCTGCTTGGAAACGTCGGGGGAAAATGCTTTTTATGCCACGGCTGTAGTAAATAGTTGTTCTGCACATGCACAAGTCGATGGACAATAACAAGAATGGCGACTTCCAGAGTAGCCTGAGCTACAGTCCATAGCTGGGTAGGTAGTTTTATAGTTGACAGTCACTGTAATAGCGATCTAACTTCCTTGTCTATCCATGCAAATGTCAGTGTACTCCCATTGTTAATGTTTATAGTGTACTGTTCTCTGCATGCATGTGCGTGAGGTTTCATTACAAAAGCAACCAATAGTGCTAACTCATCGCCTGGCTTGCCAACTACATCGTTTTCAGCGTTTCGGTGTAAATAGACATCATTTTCAAAGCGCTGCCGTGTAAAAATGGCGCGCCACTTGAATCGTTGTTGTGTAACACATCTTTTCCAAGACATGTTAAATTCCTCAGCTCACAGCGCGATATTCACAGCAGGTACCAGCTTGCATGCGAACATTTGCTGATCAGATATGAACTCGCAGTAAAGATGTCACTAATGGACAAGTTACTTGATACTAAAGTGTTTGGTTAGACATAATCACACAGTAAAACTAAGTTAAAAGGAAGAATAACAAAGTACTTTATCACAAATCAATGTTTGACAAAGATGTACCAGTTACTAGCTAGCGTAGTCACATTGATATGTGACATTCTCATTCTCATAATATTTAATCATAAATTTAAGCATTTGTCCAAGTTTGACTTCAGGGTAGGACTATCAAATTATCTGCATTACAACTACCCAACCATGAATATATGCATGAAAGCTTTTGGCAGTCTATCGAGCAGTTGCACACTTTTCTTAAAACGATTAAAGTCAACTTAAGCCCGAGCTAAAAGGAAAACCAGATCAGCTCCGTCCTCAGGAGATCACACATTTTAACACAGTTTCAACTTGGGCCAAAGTGAAGAAAGAGGACTCAACTCACATTTCCATCCATCATCTCGTCATTTATCTGTTCTTCACAGCCGCTGGTTAGAATCAGGTCGGCAGCCGGGAGTTTTATAGTCCTTGAACTCAGATTGGAATGGGTCTAATTATCATCGGGTCTGATTTGGAACAGGTCAAACTGCTCTCAGTTCCCTTTAAGGCTGGCCTTTTGTTGTGTGAAAGTCAATTTATCCATTTCAGAGCCTGCAGAGACTTCCAGCTCCAATGAATAACCTTGAACCAAATTTCTATTCAAATTTCCCACAGGCGAGTGGTTTGAAACTCCATGTTTGACCACATATTAAAATCAGATCCTGGCATCTGCTTTGCAGAGTCTGCACATTCAACTTAAGTTTGAATACTTCGATGCTTAAAGTGTAAGAAAACAACACTAACATTTGTATTCTTGGCAAACTGTAACTTGGCAACTGTTACCCATTTTATTTTAAAGGGAAGAGAAGAGAGCAAAGGGACCATCAAGCATTCTTTTGTAATGTGGTTGAATAACATGTCCACCACACTCAATAACACTTCCATTTGACGATTAAGGCCGTTTTATTGCGTTTGTATTTCAGCAACATGCACGGTCTAAAATATGTGCCAGATATTTCTCACTATTGTGTTGACAGAAACAGTTTCCAACTAAGTGCTACATTATCCATCATAATCCCAAAGAGAAATCTGATTGTTTGCCAAATGGTAGCTTTGAAATCTCTCAATAGAGAGCAGTGACTTTACAAGACAACATGAACAATTGAATCACAGACCGACTGCACAAACTGGCTCCCAGTGGGGAAAAGAAATCTAAACCCAGCATTTGCATCCTAGAGCTTTAGCTCTTCTATTTACTTCTGCTTTTACACGAAAGGTTTTCACACACTGAATTACTTACAGAATGGTACAAACTGCTAATGCTGGGAACACATTTCATGTGCTGGCCCAGAATGCACAACAAAATCACCGTGTGGTGAGGATGGTCAATACAAAAATCATTTGCTTTAAAGGCAGTGTAGCATTCTCTCTTGCTAAACAACCCAGCCCAGTTCTCATTATTGCTCGATTGCTCCTGAGGTCATATTGCCACGAGACGAGAACCTAATTGACTTTAGGGCTATGAGTGTGACCCCGGAGAGGGATGAAAAATAGCTGCTCTCGGGGCTTCAAGGTGAAAACAAGGGGCCTCGCCAACAATGTATTGACCAGCTCGTTGCTCTTAGCTCATCAACAGAATGAAACCAGGCTCTATAAGCCCGTCCATTGTCCAACAAAGCTGTAAACACTCCCACATGTGCACATCCATGGTTCACAACTAGAAAATAGGATTTTCATGAACACGCAATGCGTTTCTCCTGTTGCACAGACTCAGCCTCGCAGCTGTGAGGGCAATGAAACGTACAGTAAACATGTTTGCAAGCAGTATGAATTGGAGATTAATTTGACTGCTTCAGCAATAAAATACTTGTTATCCATTAGCTTGCAGACAGCACAGTCAGCATAGCAGGAACGCTATCACATGGTGACATGTAGGTGCACAAGCGTGATGTGTAACCAAATGAACAGTGTATTGTTAGGAATTTCTATTAGGCTTACCCCATGATGTATTTGGTTTCATAACTAAAACCTGCCTGTACTCATCTGTGGAGTCTTCTCCTCCTCCTCCTCCTTTCTGATCAGCATTTCAGCCACACAGATAGTGCTCTGAAGCACTAATCGGTTCAAAGGCCCTTTTCTAGACATATACATTAGAAATTATTGACAGTTAAGCGAGTCCGGTGAAATCAGAGCTCAGTGAGTGGAGCTGTAATGCGATCGCAGGACTACAATTGATATTTGATCCATATTTTATTGTCCTGACTTGTCGATGCACTCTATTCCCAACACCTTCTTTAGAAACAGTAAACAATACTTTGAAACAAGAGGAAAGATGCTTTGTGGGTGAGCCCCAAATCTTTGGGCATAAATCAAAAAAAAAAAAACACAAACTGAATCTTAACATTTACTCCTAGAGTCTAGGCCCTGCTTAACGACGATAAAAATTGAAAAGTTTTGTTGCATTTAGGGTGTCCGTATACACGACAACGATGATCTTAATCACTGGAAATGCACATTTCTGAAAATTTCTCTCAATGTGGAATTTTTCAAAAATGCTCAAACTCAGTCTCCATGGAAACGGGAGAAAAGAACTTGTTGAAAGTGCTCCAACTCCGTGTAGCCAGAGGAAAACGCAACTTTACTGAAACACTACTGCTACGCAGGTACACCACGGCCGTGATAAATAGTTCTACTGCACATGCACAAGTAGATGGACAATAACAACAATGGCAGACTGATGTCTTTCTGGAGGTCTCCCAGGTCATATTCTCCTGGGACGTGGGTGTTTTATAGTTGACGGTCACCTTTAACAACAATCCAAAATTGTCTGTCTGTGGGATTGATGTTGAGGCTTATTAGAAAAAAAAAAAAAACAACAAACATACCTGTTCAGGCTTGAGTCCGGGTGGTACCCAAGCGTACTCCTCCAGCGCACAGCCAGAATCATCGTCTGAAGTCGAGTTCCTCTGGAAGTCGTACATCAGCTTGGTGACCGTCTTCTCCATCTCAACAGGCATGACTGTCACTGCATGCTCTTCACGACGACACTTGCAGTGCACACAGATCTTCCTAGCAAAAGAAAACACAGGCGGAGTCGGTTAAGCCCGTGCCTTATGTACATGCTGATGAAAGATTTAATTGAGCAAGAGCCTCCGATCAGAAATAAAAGCGGTAGTTAATTCACCCTGTAAATTACACTGCTGAAAAGTGTGATTTGTGGTTTGAAAATGACTGTTGTACATTTTTCCTCACAAGTTTTTTGGTTACACTGCCAGTCGGGTGAAAGCAAACACCCAGTTTCATAAATCACCGAGCGAATGCAACTGCATTTAAGGTAAAATTTCAAGGCAAACAAGACGTCATACCAGTTACTGTTTTGGGCTCATGAATGTGCCATTAATCACAGGAATAAAAAAACATTTTTTTTTTAAAGTGAAAAAGAAAATCCATCATTCAGACTGTGTGGATGTTGGGTTCAGTGAAACAGTTTATTTTTTCTGTGCGTGTTTGCAGACCCCCAGAAGAGGGTTGAGAGGTCAGGCTTCCCCACTGTGGCTCTCACGGTAAAATGCAGATGCCGCAAATGAAATGCTCAACAATCCTCTGAAATATTGAGTTAGGAGACGCAATCACAACCAGCCTGGGGAAATGAGCAGAACGCAGCACACGACGATGATGGAAAACAGCACTGTACAGACAGCTACTATGTACTAGCATCTCGCAAGAAACACTCGCAGATGCTCAACAGCCAAGTGGCCCCACCCAATAATAAAATAGGAAAGTATCTTGTTCATCTCCAGGCATGTCCACAGACCAAAAAGGAGAGCTGATGTCTTTCATAGTGCAGACTGTCATCTCCAAAACACTTCCAGGAACGTCTCTGACACAGAGCTTATGAGTTGGCTCAGGAGAGAAGATCGGGATGTGGCTCAAATACCCGAGTGAGTGGATTAGAATTAAGATTCAGGCCAACTTTGACACATCTGTATTCTGAAGGAGAAGGCTGAGGACACTGCATACATAAACATCCCCATGTCCTTGACAGTGCTAAACCCCGTGAGTGGAAACTGGGTGGCCATAAGGTCACATCCCACTAACCGCTGCTGCCCCTCAGGCGGCCCAACCAGGGAGACAATCCCATTATCGTCCCAGATGGATGCCAAGCCCGTCTGACAGACAGCTCTGCGAAGGAGCTTAAGGACACCCGGGACACTGTTTGGCAGACTGACACCTTGGCTGGCCAAGGATCTGTTACGCTGTGTTCACAATTAAGGATAAAAAGCAGCTGCCAGTGTTTGGCCTCTTGTAAATCTGTTGTTCTGGTGTGCAGTATTGAGTCTGAAACACTCAGGTTTGACTGGCTTTCTTCATGTATATGCATAGGATGCTTCCTTTTGTTGTAAAATGCCTCACTTACATCTTCATCAACTCTCTTCTGCAGCATAGCTCTAAAATACAAAGACATGCATTTGGAGGTCAATTGGTGGCACTAAATAGCTAATATGCGTGAATGCGAGTGGGTGTGACTGCGCCTCCATGTTTGTTCTGTGATGGATTGGTTACCAGCCTCGGCTTTACTCTACATTCACCCATTGTTAGCTGGGAATGGCTCCAGCACCCCGCAACCTCAAATTGGGTAAAGCGGTATAGAAAGTCGATGGATGGATGAGTTCATCTGAGGCGTACCACTGCAAAGCCACGTCTCATTTACAATGTACAGCTGTCAATGCCTCCCCAGCCTTTTTTAAATTCACACTTTAATGGCCTGTAAGAGCCGCGGCTCCCAACCTATGGAGGCTCCAGAAATCACAAGTGGGACCCAAGGCTTTGCCTGCACCATAGGTTGTCAGAATTAGATTTGCACATGTCAAAAAAAAACCATAAGATATTCTCTAGAATCTACGACAGACCTAAGAAACTACTTGGTGGAATTTTGAAGGTTCATGCCTAATTAGGTGCTAGCATCCACCAGTGTTTTGCTCCAGTAAAAGATTTTAGTAAATCAAGTAATTAGCATTTCTGAAAGGTAACTTCAGAGGCCTCTGGGAGAAAAAGAAAAATCTTAGGCCAAAGTCTTTGGAGTGCAGATAGGACCTTGTTAGTGTCTCATTAAGGCACCAGATACACAACAAAGCTTTCAAGTGAAAACTTTGTTGTGTTTTGGTTGGCCCTTTAAATAACGGTGCTCAGAGTCACTGAAAACGCTCCGACTGCGTCTCCGTGAGAAGGACTGAATACGGGACTTCTCTGAAATGCTGCGACTGCGCATGCGCACCATTGCTGTAGTGAGTAGTTTTATAGTTGGGTCTGCAATCCAACGTTATCATCTGTCCATACAATGTTTATAGCGTTTTGTTCTCTGCGTACATGTGTGATGCTCAAAATGGTAACTGCATCTTTTTCAAAACGTCGCTGTGTAAACGCGAAAGTTTTCTGAAACGAAAATGCAGAAATTATGGATTTTCACATGAAACTCTATAGTCAGTTAGTTGTTGTGCTCAGTTTACAAAGCACTTCAGTCTATTTGACAAGGTAGAGATTATAATGAGGGGGGTGAAAGTGGAAGTATTTGGAGACTGTCCACAGCTAATATAACTAGAAAATCCCACTGACATGCCAAAACTTGCCTTACAAGACATAATCCTTTCAAGAAAACAGAAATAAAGAGGTCAAGTCGGGTGAGTTCTCCATCACCACTTGGGATTCTTTGCCATTTGCCGTAGGCCAAACAGACTTTTACTGTCAAGTCCAGCTTTCGACACCACCTTGCGAAGAACACCAAACCTTCGTCTGCTGCCATCGTTGAAGGGCAAACCACAGATTTCATAAACAGGTTTTTTATAAATATTAACAAAATACATTTGGTGGCCAGATATTGCTGACACGCACATTGATAGATATGATAATATGAACGGCACCAGGCACAGGAAGATACAGTCATCAAAGAGCTATCAAGAGATGGAAGAGGGGTGGTTTGCAAATCCCAGCGGTCCCAGCAGGATGATGTTATAGCCAGAGGCCCTGCATGCCACATTACAGCCTTTACCATTGTTGCTTATTTAAAGCTCATTTGCTCAAGTGATAAACACAAAATCCTTGTGTATCTAGGACATGTCATGGCAAAAATGTTTATGGAAAATACAGCACAGATGCCCCACATGAGCAGATTTAAATGATTAAACATGTACATACTCCTCTCCTATTCCTCTCACATGCTGCCAGGTAGTTAGAGGTTATTTTTATATCGAAATCCTGACGAGTTATTCTTTTAGACAGAGTATGCAAATAGCCACAAGGAGTTCACTGGGCTTGAAGGAAATCATTTCACACCACATTACAGCCATGTGGTAATGTCAAAAACCTCCTGCCGCACAATTTCACCTCTTAAAGTTTATAAAGATGCTAGCCAACTTAAGATAAATTGACTGATTTGATCCATTTGGTTTAAATTGTGATGACCTTCCTCTCATATACAAAAAAAAAAAAAAGAAGAAGAAAAAGAGCATCAACTTTTTGATCATCAGTGCTGGCATATATGTTGTAGACCACTGGGCCTGTGGCTCCTTCCTTTCACTTCTACCCTTGTGAATTACAGCATGCGTCATGTCTGGGATTTCCTGTCCGTTGAAACTGAAACCTTAAGCCTCCCCTCAAAAACTGCATTTCAATTAGGTCAGATTTAGAGACTCAGGTAATACAAGTCAAGTGCATCACTGACACTTCATAAATGAAAATGGCAACGTCCCCACCTCCAGGGAAATGTAAATGCAGGCCCATGATTGGTCAGTTGGGAGTGTGAGGCTTGCTGAAGACCTGGGGGGTATGTTTTTGGATCGCAATCACTGTGACCATGATGTCAGTGGACAATGATTCACTGTTTCAGGCTAATTATCATCATCCTAGTCTCCAGGGCTCACGCTGTAACCCAGGTGATGGTTGGTTTTAATATGTAACCGAGGTCTGATAGGCCTCTGACGGCTGCACTAAGCTGTTGGAGGTAAACGCTGAAAGACCTCAAGCACTCAAAAGTCTCCAGCCAGGCTAAACAGACCATTACAAAACTAATCAAATTTATCAATTTTGAAAATGGGCTGCAGGCACAAATTATCCCAGAGAGTCAAAAATGGGACTAGAGTTCTAATCCTAATTAAAGGATTAGGGTTAGTAGACTTATATGACCCAAAACTCTAGGATGTTATCTGATTAAGTGTGTCCAAGAAGCAGTCGTAGAAGTACAGCTCTGTGAAGTTTGAAGCAGAAGCCTCATTTTGCTAACATTTCTGAGCAGCTCACAAAAACCGCTGCAGCTTTTCCATGGCTTCACTCGAGATGGGTCAGATTTAAATCTCATCTTTAAATGGCAGCTCTGCACAGAAACGGAGGTTGGATGACCGGAGGAGAGAGAGAACAGCTGGGCTTAGGGAGCAGCCAAGTCTTAGCCAAGTACTCCCGCCTCCTTTTGTTTTCTTTGGAAGAATCCGGGGTACAGGACAGACTCTTTGTCTTTTTATTGACAACATTCATCCTTCAGTTTTTAAAATTGATTTCACAAAAGCTTTGCAAGTTGCGGGGGGGGGGGGCAAAGCAGAAAAACCAAAGCCTTTGTACCCACAGGAAGCATGTGGACTTCAGAGCCATTAGGAGTTAATAGCAGATAAACAAAACTGAGGTGCTGCTGACAAGAATCAGGCTCCACAAAGACATTTTCCATTAGTGGCCAATTAGCAAGAACCCGATGCAATGTGTTGCTGAGGGGCAGAGATTAGGCCTGCATCCACCTGCCATAACCAATTACATAGAGCCCAAGTTGTTCCCTTTTGCTAAGTGGCCAGGGGCTACAGCTTTAATAAAGAGCAATGGATATGTATCTTTGTACTCCAACTCAAAATACACAAACTACTTTGTTAACATTCAACAATAGCGCAAAAAGGTCACTTTGTTTATTGAAGGGAGTTATGCACAGTATATGTAAACAGAGGAATAATGTACTTTAAGTCATTGGAAAGAGCTTACTATATATAATTTTTTTCTTGGAGCTTGGTCTATTCATAGGTATTAAAGAGCGTACATTTGAACCCATAACCTTGATTTTCACAACTCAACTTTATCTACCAGACACAACTGATTATGGAATATGGTAATAGTTCTGTGATTGTTACAAAAGATGTCATTGTGAAAGTCAAGTACAAAAGACTAAGGTTTCATTTGAGCACAAATTGTCTTTTAATGTTTGAGATTTTTTTTTTTTTTTTTTTTTAATTTAACTGGTCAAATTGAGATATGGTCCAACAAATAAACTCCTCATTTTCAACTAAACTGGTTATATAAATGTTTTTACTTTGTTTTAATACTATTGCCATCTTCAAACTTGGGTAATTGGACAAAAAGACCTCCTCTCTCTGTGAATTGTGAGTTTCAATGCAGTATATATATATATATGTTGGAAACAGAAAGGGAGAGCGTAAAGGATGAGATCTTTAAATAACGTGACACTGTGACACTTTTCAGCTCGAGCCAGTCTATGCATAAGGGTAGCTCATATATAACATATCCATTGTAAGCTGACTTGTTCCACGAAGTGACACTACTTAAGACAGGGCGGGGGAGGTCACAGAAAGGGCAGGCTACCAGAGCAAGCTCAGTCCATACTTGAAATCATGGTCTGCCACCAGCAATTTGGTGACATCTGACTGGTACATTGAATGGAAAGCCACCAAATCTGTTAGTCTAACCTCTGGTTTATTTTCGGAGGAAACGTCAGCATTGAATTCATTCCATTTAGGAATTTTATGGTGATTTGTTGACTTTACTTGTGTAAGTGGTTTGGGAAAATTGCAAAGACCAACAAAGACTGGAGATTTTTTTCATTTATTTATTTATTTTTTCATTTCTTTCCAGAAGCAGTTGTGAATGTCAGAAGTAATGCTGGTGTAGCCTTTAGGATCCTGACAGTTCTCAGGCAGAATGAGCCCAGTGATCCTGCAGCCAGCTGCCAGGACCACATTATTCATTACTCACCCTTAAAGCCATTCATGTGCTAATCCACGGAGCCTTTTCACCGCTAAAATGTATGTAATACGTAAACCATCTTCACAGGTCAATTGGCTTGTATCAGGTCCTGTAAAGTTGTCTTCAAAAGAAGTGCAGAAAACTGAAGGAAACAATTCATGTCTTAATCTAGACTGACTTCGGTGTAACGTACCAAGTACGTCCGAGGAAAAACATCCAATCAGAAGCGAATGCAAAGTAAATTGTTAAAAATGTCTTAATTTATCTGTTTAGTTAGTTTGGAAAAGATCAATCTTGCCCAGAGGGTACCCATTATAGGCTGACTATTACACTACAGGGGGTAGGGTGGGGGACTCACACTGGTGGGTTATCATTCACACATAGAAAAAGCGCGTTCCAATCCAACAACGCTGCATTTCAGTGGTGAAGTGTTATTTTAGCGCACGAAAGTGTGATTTTATTGTCCTTATATTGATGAAAATCGTTTAAAAAAAAAAAAAGACATCACGGGGCTTAATAAAAATCCCGTGGTTACTTTACATACACACGCACAATTAAAAAATAAAGCTGACACAGGTTAGGATCAGCTAATCAGCGCTCATTTGTGGCACAAACACGTTCCGTTGCGCACATAAAACTGTCCAAACGCGCCGACGTCGTTCAAGCGCCCCCAAAAAAGAGCAAGGCAAACACAAACCCGGCTGCTTAATCTGCCGCTTACCTTCTTACAAAGTGCGTCCGAGCGAAGCCATGGCTGGAACCTCTGTGTGGGTTTTTTCAAAATACGCGATCCTCATCGCAAAGGTTTTGTCACACAACAACACCCAGCGTCGGAGCTTTGCCACGAAAACACAGCGGTGTGACCCGCACCCCTCCACCACCTCTTGTTTAAAAAGCCGTTAGGGGGGCTTTGTGCGGCCAGTCCGTCCGCTGCGTCTCACAATTTAGACCCAGGGGAAAAGGAGAACCCACGGACCCGCAGAGAACTTAAAAGTGAGTTAAAAAAAAAGAAAAGCAAAACAGATTCCGTTATGCAGAGTCACACGTCCAAGCAAAAGCGCAAATTCCACTGGCAACACGTTCAATCCGAAGGAATAAGACAGAGATCTCCTCCGACCAGTAAATGAGAGTGACGACTTCGAGTGCGTAAAAGGAACGGAGCGCTCAGAGTGCTGCGCTCACTGCTGCTGACCGTCCCTGCGAACAGCAGCCCTTTAATCCCCCACCAGATGTCAAGGCAGCGGATATAACCGCATCACATCCTGTTTACCACTTCCAAATAAAAGCAGTTCGTGTTTGAGAGAATTTACATATATTGTTTATTTGTTGGTTATAAATGTATTCTTTCGTGTGCCAGACATCTTCTGTGATGCGACTTCACTTTAAAAAAAAAAAAAAAGTGTTTTTGTACCTTTTCTGTGATCAAGCAGAAATAAATAAATAAATGAATAAATTACTCGACAGAGCAAAATAACTCGCTCAGTGAACACAATTTCTCAAGTTCGTAACTTGATCACTGGACATGGTTGAACGCATGATTTCATTAAATCAGTGCGCAAAAAAGTTAACCACACTTAATTAGCAGCACAACCACTAGGCTATGAGAGATTGTAAATATTCCTCTCATTCTGGCCATTGTGAGCTATCACCAACAGACACACAAATACAAATAAACATACAAATTAATTGCACTTTTCTTTTCTGAATATAGAACTGTTAACATTTTGGACACAATTTACTTGAAAGATTCGTAGCATCGTCATAGCACTGCAGCTTTTTCAATACAGAAAAAAAACCCTGCAGTCAAGTCACTGGTTTCAAAAAGGTTTCAATGTTTTTCTCAACGGAAAACATAATCCATACAGCAAAACTCTTCAAATTTACAACTTTAATCTGAAGGCACATTTCTTCGTTTCCTGTCTCCTTCTGATCCCTAACTGGCTTCACACGCTACATTCGTGCGCGCACACGCTCACACACGCACACTTCCTCCGTCCTCCCTGGATGTTAATATCCCAGTGTGATGTCAGTAAGTCAGCATCTCAGCGCTGGAGTAATTAGCAGTGTGAATGACTGCTGCACAGACAGGATTTACATGTGAATCCAACTGCTGCCCTGAATCAACTGCCTCGGGGGTAAAAAGGAGGGAGAGAGGGGCAACAGGACCCTGGCGTGGTGGAGTAAATGGGGGGGGGGGGGGGGGGGGGGGGGGGGGGGGGGGGGGGGGATGGACACCTGTAGAGCAAGCAGTAATAAGGGCCATGAGATGCAGAGAAGACACTGAAATGTTAAAGAAATTAGTAGGATCTTAGACATGTTGTAAATAAATGATCGTATAGAAAATATCAGGTCTCAAGTCAGATATCTGACTCAAAAAGTGAAAAAAGGGGTTGAAAAAGTTACTCAAAAAGGTAGACAGTGATTGATACGATCTGCTGTATTCCATCAGTCATTAACACAAAGAGCACAATCATTCTCAAACTGCAAAAGGCTGTCACCATCTCATCTATTCTAGTTCCTTCTTAATCCCCCAAACACTTGCATTGGCTCCAGGTTCTGTAAGGCCGACGCTCTCATCTCGTCCCCTCAGCGGGGCACAGTGGTTAATATCCTTCCGCTGCCACTTATCGTCATAGTTTTCTGTTCATGTGACACACAATGTGTCGAGAGAACGGGAAAACAAATGCCCTGAAGTTTTCTGGCAAGCAAAACTCAACAGATTCGTGGGGGAAGATTTTTTTAAGAGGCACGTTGAGGATATAAAGTGGTTTGGCAAAGAAAGTGCCTCACTGTTGACTGCTGGTCTAAAACAAGTTTTAAAAAGGAAAGAATAGGTGAAGAAAGAAGGAGGAGGAGGAGGAGGAGGAGGAGGAGGAAGTAATGTCCAGAAGCCAGTATAAACTCCTCAGCTCCACGTTTCAGGACAATGAAGTATTTATTTACTTTTTATTAAAATCGGTCTTTCTGCTTTGACTCTCCTCTCACTTATTTATTTATTTTACTTTTACTTTACCAGTTAGGTGAATTGAGAACCAGTTCTCGTTTGCAATGACTTGCTGGCGAAGAGGCAGCAAGGAACCATAAAGAAAAAAAAAAGAAATATATTCAAATGATAAAACAGTTTCACGCAACATAAAAAGAAAAAAAGCGGTATTTACAGTGTTTACAGTGACATATATTAGGAAAGGAATTGATAAAAGTTAAAAGCAAGTGCAGTGATCCTCTATGATTGGTTGTGTGTAATGTGTGTAGAATTGTGGGCTCTTGACTGTCCCTCACAGCTCAGGCTGTACTTAGAGACGCTCCGTAAGATTTTACAAGGGGCTTTAAGTGTCCTGCAGCCACAGAACAGGTCGGCTGGTTCAGGACCAGTCGTCTCCCTGAAGACGTCGCTCACTTTTCCCCTAATAAACTGCTCCCAGACCTGCTGAGAGCTGCTTCGAATGTCACGATGGGACTGAATAAAAGCGTTAGAGGCCAGCTTGGGGGGCATACCACAGATAGCAGGGCTCTTGGCATGCACAGAGAGGCTCTGCTTGATAATTTTAGACAGAGAGCCAAACAGGTTTACTCCCTTCCGAAGCACGCATAAGCATATTGTGTTTTTCTGTCTTTATCAAAGCACAGGATGAGAGATATTGTACATACATGATCTCCACCCCGGGCTGGAAGCCTATCTGTAATATGCAAGAAGGTTGTACTGCTTAAAGGATCTTATCCTACATTATTCACATTGCACGAGGAGAGGAACTGATTTATATAAAGTCTGCTATGGTCAGAAAAACACTCCTGGTAAATCAGTGTGTTTATCTGGATTTGAACTGCGGCCAAGATCCTAACATGGCCTCCTCATCTTTACTTCTCATCTGCTTTTTTAGGAACACTGCTCTCCTTTCCTTTCATGTGGCAAATGCTGATGGCTATCACTCTAGAGTCAACACACGAGGCAGCTGGGACTCACCCCAACAGCTGATAGCTCAGACATGTTGGGTGGGTGGGTGGGAGGGTGGGAGAGAGCCCACTTCCTCCGACGGATAGTTTTTCTTCCTGCTGCTGTGGAGGATTTAGCAAGTAAAGTCTTACTACTGTACGGACCAGCTCACTGAGCGCGGCTGTGTGACTGGCACTGTGTCGACCGTCCTGGGGCGGATGTTGGAGTTCAGGCCAAAATCTTAGAATGTCTCCATTTCAGACTTGCCAATTGTACTTATGCCAGAAAGTAAACTGGACTGACTATTTGAGTATGGTATGCACATACTGCATACTCTTAGCTGCATTGGGACTTTATACAAAAATATACTGTATAGGTAATATGAGAATATAGCCACTACTGTTACATGAACATCTCTACTGTGGGCGAGGGCAGGCTACACCCTGGTCACAGCGCAATCTTAGATGTATATATATATATATATGTGTATGTATTTGTGGGTGTGTTCCCACATTCCCATGTAAAGCATACTTAACAATTAAAGTAGAACTCACCAAAACATCATTCATCATTCAGAAAAGGGCTGGCAGTGATCAATCCGACACCTAAAGCCCCGTATTTGCTTTTTTTTTTTGTTTGAGAAAGGTTTCACGTTTAAAACGTCAGAAATACTGAAAGCGATGTTTTCATATTTGGCCACTAGCAGGTGCTGTTTGTGTTTGTAATGAAAATACACCAACATGCACACAGATGGCAAATACGCTGCACACATTAACAAAGAGAGTACACCAACATTCGTCGATAAAACAACCAAGTCCCAGGAGAATATGGGCTGGGAGTCGTGACGCTCTGAAGGTATACGTTATTATTAATGTTCATCTGCAGGCACATGTGTGGAACAAAAGTTTACTACGGCCGTAGTCTACACAGATACGGAGCCCGAGCATTTTCAAATAGTTGCGCTATGTTTTCGACCTTTTACACAACAACGGAAGGCGGAGCATTTTTTGTAAAAAAATTGCGTTTTCAGTGACTCAGATTTGTGAAAATGCAATACTTTCGTTGCAACGGTGCTCTAAGACAAATCTTCACGAAATGCTACGCAATGATGAGCTGTGTTTTGAGTAATGCAACACAAAGCAATGCAGCACTGTAACTTCACAACTCTGATTAGGATCGTCAAATGAAGTTTCAGTGAGCTCAATATTTGTTACTGTGTTCGTACATGGAAACAGAAGAGCTGCAGAGCTGCTGTCTCACTTTGTTCTGCTCACAGAGCTGAGTTCCATTGGAATTATAAGCTAAGCTGGTGTCTTCAATGAATAGTGGCTCCACTACTATTTCACTTAACTATTGCTTAACTGAAAAGCAGCACCTCATTAATCCTGAACTCAGTCCTCTTGACAGCAACATTAAAGATGTCCCACTGTAAGTAAGCCCGCTAACCTGTGATGCATTGGCTGTATTAAATACACATTAGCCTCCCTTTATAAGAGCTGTCTGCAGGTTGGTTAGTTTATCTCAGCTGTTTTGCTTCTTTGATTCCTAAATTGGTTTCATTCACATGATATAGCATCCTTTTCTAAGAGAATGATGTCACTGAATGGAGCTTAAGACACCCTCAGTCTGGACAGGCTGAGTCTGTCTTCTGCATTGGGACACTTATTTGAAGTGGATGACAACCATCTGATACTCCCAGGAGGTGCTGAAAAAAGTGAATAAACATATCCTGTGAGTTTGTACAAGTATTGTTTCCTGATTGAATGGGAATAATGTAGTGACTTAGTTCGTACTATCCTCTTGACTACCAGTAGTTCAAATTAGTCTTCTGCGGAGGACATTTCTAAACCTGGCCATGTCCCACCAGCTACATAGCACTGAATGAACTCATTTTGACATTTAGGGCTTTTCAATGATACTAAATGTGAAGGGGTGGGGCTTTGGTACCTTTATCTTCCTCATTCAGCAAAATGGTCTCCATCAGTGGAAGCACATTTTATGGGAAGAGGAAAAGTAAGTACATATGACTTTTTATTCAGCTAATTGTGGCTCGAAATGTTGTTGGCATATTTCATATAAGTCTCTTAACAACACATTAAAACATTATCAGAATAATTTTAACTATATTTTAGCACGGTATTGATGTGTTTAAAAAATGTCCTCCACAGTGGACATTAGTAGTTAAATGATCCATTTCGTTCAGTCTTTTTTTTTTTCAAATGACAAGAAAGGTAGTCAATCTCAGAAGCAGAGAGACTTTTACTGCAAATTGTTGATGGAAACTCAGTTATTGAGTTGTCTGATGAAGAACAGGAAAATTGTGCATCGACAGGCAAATGGTTCCATTTATTGGCCGATTCCCAGTGCACCAGTATGTTCCGGGCAATCCACAACCAACTGGATTGAAGGTGCTGGTCTTGGTTGCACCATTCAGTCTGGTCTTAGACTTTGGTTCACCAAGGAAAGACTACCTTCAGAGATACAGGAGGAAAGGGCATTGGAGAACAAGCTGTTCTTCTTTTGGCAAAGTCTGTTGCCCAAGGAACCCACCTGTTCTTTGACAGGTTCTTTACAACGATCAACCTCCTCGACACTCTGATGACAAAAAGGGCTGAGAGGGACTGGAACCCTCATGAACAACAGGGTTCCAAAGGAGTGCAAGATCAGAGGGCATAAGACCTTCAAAAAGAAAGGAGGAGGGACATCTGAGATGGTAGTCAGAAGAGCCCCTCCTGAACTTGCCATCATAAAGTGGTTGGACAACAAGCCAGTTGTCATGGCAACCTTTGTATCCTCTGCTTATGGCATTGAACCTCAGGACACACTCAGAAGATGGTCCAAGAAAGACAAAAGTTTTGTCCAGGTGTCAAAGTCACTGGTAATTGCTGAGGTCAACGACAACATGGGTGGCGTGAACCGAATGTTAAGTTTCTACAGGATGGCCTCTCGCACTCGGAAATAGACAGTGTATGCAGTTTCCCACTTTTTTGACCTGGCAATCACCAACTCATGGCTTCAGTATACAAGTGACTTCCAGTTTCTGGGGAAAAAAAACCAATGAAGTTCCTTGACTTCAAACTTCTCCTTGCTGAAGAGTTGATTACTTGGGGCCCAATCAGGAATCGCAAGTGACAGCAAAGATTACGACACTCCCCCATGTCAAAAGAAGAAATTGCTGCCAAATGGAGCTCTGACACACTGTTTCCATCCATCTGCCAGAGATGGTAGATGAAACACATGACATATCAAGGTGTCACAGATCTGGCTGCAAGAGGAAAACATGATGTTCACCAAGTGCAAGATATTCCTTCGTGTTTCCAAGAATGGTAATTCATATCGTATCATAGCAAATAAGCAAAAACAAAACAAAACAAAACAAAACAAAACAGAGAAAAGGTGATGATGGACAGTTAAGTGGATGGTAAACTCAATTTTCATGTTGACTTTTTGATATTTTCTTTGGGACTAACTGGTTTCCATCAAGGTTATGTGTCACATGTATGGCATTCCGATGTCCACTGTGGTGGACACGATATGTTAAACATTTAAAATATATATATATTTTTTGGTAAAAAAAAATGTTTTCAGTATTCTAATTCCCTTACAAAGATTGGGGAATGTAAAAAAAGTGATTGGATAATTGTTTTCCCTCTGGTAGTCGATTGGCTACTCTACATTGGCAGCCATTTAAATAAGTGATTGGGACAAGATTTGAATCTTCAAGACTGCCAGTAAGTGAAGAGTTATTTTGAGAGCTTGAAACTGAAATGTGACTGTTACTCAAGGCAAAGCTGAGAAGACTCATCATTTACTGTGTCAAGATTAGGGCTGGACTAGGATTAAAAACATTGAACTTGACATTTTTGGTCCAGTCCAGCCATCTTTAAATTATTCGGACACCACTTACCATCATTATTTAAGTCTCTGTAAAGATAATAATGCTAATCTACTAAATAACCATAATAGAGTATGATTTAATGAAGATGTTGACTAATTTACTCTTACATAATACTTTAAAAAAAAAAAGTGCTTGTATTTGTCGGGCCTCCTGCCCAAAATTATGTAATGACAGATTACTATATGCCAGGGGTGTCAAATGAAAGAGAGTCCAATCTGGATGAAATTTTCCAGGTATGAGAAATTCTCAAATTAACTGCAACGTATTTGTTTGGCCGCCAGAGCTGCACAACTTTCTTTCCACTTCAGTCTGCATTATCTAGTGAATCAGTTCAGGTGATCAGAATCACTACACAGATGTAGAAATGTGTCAAAATGAAAGATAATTAATTAATTAAGTTATTCTGATATGACAAATGGTCACAAAAGAAAGCTATATATGTGAGATGTCCAAAGACACAGCTGCAACCGGACATTTTTATCCCTGCATGCAAAAAAATATCTATATTTTATTTTATATATATTTTTGAGATTGGGTGCAACTGCTCAGCCCGGAGAGCAGAATGAGTTGGACACAAGACGAGGGGGCTCACTATGGGAACTTCACCCAAAAGCCCTTCCTGTACCCGTGTTCCCAGCAGATAAGTGAGCATTATTCATCCTGTGTTGAACATTAACTGGATTAATTCTGCATGGGTTGAGGGGTGAAATTGTACATCTCCAAAGGGAGGGAAATGGCAAGGAAATGAGCAGAGTTTGGCTGAGATTTTAATTAGCTCGGGTTCGTTAGCACACAAACTCGACTCTTGCTGCAGAGGCCTCGCTGATAGAGAGGCCTGCGTAAGCCATTAAGCCACAGAGCGGGGGGAAAAAAAGGCAGACAGAGGGAAAGGAAAAGAGAAGACAAGTGAACGGATGAGTATGGACAGTTAGTTCCCCGCATAAAGGCCCAGGGCACGGAGGCGACCTTGCAGCGTGACTTCTCAAGGGGATGGGAAGCTATTTTCTGCCCCTGCTGGCCCACTTACACAAGGGCTCTTCAGTGAGGAGGAAAAACACACACACTCCAACCCCTCCACTTCCACCTCCACCTATCCATCTGAACGTCCATCTCCACGGCCAGAAAAGAGCTCTCCAGGGCGACGCGGCTCAGTTTCCAGCATGCTGTGCCCAACAACGGCGGTTTGTCAGGGAGCTTTTCTCAGCCATAACGTACATGTGGATTTTGATTCAAAACATAATTAGGTCACGGTCTGGTCTGAAAAGAGAAGGTAGTGGGAGAAACAGTTGTAGGAAACAGAAAAATAATGTAGCGGTTGCAGTGGGATATTAAAAAAGAAAAGAAAAGAGAAAAAGAAGACAGAGGGACAATAAAAAAACTGATTTTGACATTGTTATTACTCCTGTGTTCGTGATTTAGAAATATAGAGACAGTCTTGGGAGAGGAGATACCGCTTTCGGTTCGCTCTATTTTCCCATCTGCGATGAATAATCCTCTCATTCAGGAGGTGTTGTGAAGTAAAAAATCTCTCTGAAAACGGAGTGAAGTCACGGGCCCATGAATGAACCACCCACCTCCCAACCTCCCACATCCAGCACCCCTGCAGCCATTTCTCTGACTCAACTCAGTCACTCTGCCTCCGCTGACATTCCCCCTCCTCACCAACAAGGCCCACACGAGAGGTGGAGGCGTCTGTAGCGAACCGCTGATTGTCTGCTTTACTTTTCTCAATGTAGGTTTTTGTTTCATTCACTACAATCGCGCCCCATCATCTGGAGCCTCTCCTGACTTTTATTTCTGCAGCTCTCTGTAACAAATCACCTCGCAGCCGTCCACCCGTGACCACGATCACATGCTGACTGACCAGATGCCCCATCATTAATAATAAATATTAGCATGCTCATTAGCTGGGACCAGAATTGCAGGGGGAGTCGCCCACAGACTTGATATATGATCTTACCGCATGTTTTTCAGACAGCTACACAAAGGCCAGTCTGCACAAAAGCCATTATGGGAGGTTTGAGGGGTAAAAACTAATAGAACCAGTTAGGGTGAAAGAGTGCAACAAAAGCACATGTTGAATGTGTATTAGCCTCAAGAGAAAGCGTGATGGGGAGTCTGTGAATTTTCACTCTCGAGATAACATGCCAGAAATATGAAATAAATGTAAAGTTGTGTCAGGTATATAGAGAATCATAGAAGCAATGAGGTGACTGCAAAATATCTCTTGGCCTAGTTATCCAAACAGAGCTCGCATTTGCGAATATGCTGTATGCCAAGACGGTGGTTTCCACGCCGCTCTCTCCAGAGCTCGTCTGTAACAGTTTAAACCTGAAGTTTTTTAATAAATTCCATCAGTCACGATGAGGTTAAATATTTAGCTTGAGCGAACTTGTGGGTATCGCAGTAACAGTCCACCAAACAGAGCTCAGCCAGAGGGCATTCGACCCGCTCTGAAATATACTTAAACTCACACAAACAAGGCGTCTCGCTTATGTGAATCTCAACCATGAGTTTGGTTTACATTTTGTTATTCATATAACTCAAGAAGATGGAAGAAAATTTTTTTTATTTCAATATATTGATTTAAATTCACCAAGCCTGTGTTTATGTCTGTGAAATAAATAACAAGTGTATTTCATCATGAGTGGAGCAGGAATGTGATTTCCTGCATTTATATTGTATCTGCTCGTAGCAACATATTTGTGAAGGGAGGAGCTGCGCTGGCATTGTTGGAAACATTTTATAGTCTTTTCGTGAACCACACTTGACTGAAACTTGACAGAACTCAGGACCACAAACACAAACAGACCCACACAAGACACTCCAAGCTTCGTAAATGAGTTGGCATAGCAGTGAGGAGTCTATGAATGCATGATTGTTTCTGAACACTGATGACTTTCAGATGGCCTGAACCTCAACTTTATTTGAATACATGAATATATATTTGTCCACTGGAGAGATTCTGTGTTTACTTCGGGGGGGGGGGGGGGGGGGGGGGGGGGGGGGGGGTTTCTCCCAAGTTGCTTTGAAATATTTTTGTATTTAATTGCAGAGGTCTTTATGTGGTCACAAGTGTTAGGAATATTGTTTTGTAGCACGCCATTGTGCTAGCAGTGACATGATTTAACTGGTCAGGAAATTAAGACTGCAGTTAAAACGTCTGACATTTTTCTGAGGTTATTACTTTTTACTTTTATCATATATAAAAACGGCGTCAGAGCTGCTGCCTCTCTCCGCCCCGCTCAATGAGTCCATGGTTAGCTTTATCATTATCCAAAGTGACTGTGTTAATGGTTATTGAACCTCCACTTACTGCAGCATTGCATTAAAATTTGCTTACTCATTGTAATCCACCTTCGTTCACTTTTGCATTTTCTCACCATCATTAGTTCATAAATCTTTCAAGAATCAATAATATTCATATTACAGAGCATCTTCCTCCAAGTTAATGCCGTAACATCAGTTGAATCGGTCATTAGAATGAGCCACACAGTGCTGAAAGCTACATCCATGTCTCAACCATGATTATACAAGACATCCTCAGTGAGAAAAACAATTCAGATTCTTGTATTTAGACATAAATAGTAACTGGAATTAAGTAAATACATCTTGCACAACGTCATCACTTGTCGCTGTATGTTGGACAGATTCCTACTGGACAAAGGAAATAAAGGAGAATGACCAAGGTAATCTGTGAATGAGGTCATGTGGCAGTTTGAATACTGAGCGGATGAATTAGACAAAAGAAATAAGCGGATTACAATCGAATCCACATTACCTCAACTGGCGGGTGACTGAGAAGGCATACACACGATGCCTCTTTTTGCCAGTGTCTGGGCTATTGCAGCTTATTGCAGCTTGCTGCCCTGTTTACCCCCAACAAAACAAGGCTTTCACACCAACACGCAGCACACCGCGTCCCTGTCAGCAGGGTGCTGTGGTCTCTCCTCTACACAGGATGCTGGAGGCCTGTGGACATTATGGATTGGTGGAGAGATTGCGGTTTCCAGGACGTGACAGCCTGGCGGCGGGTTTCATCACGGGCTGACGAGAACGGCGGAGCTTTATTGACTGATTGCTGCTGAGAGCTGAGACCGTGGGCAGCAAACACGCACGAACACAAGGACAGACAAGACTGCAGAAGAGGGTATAGGAGGAATGAGTCACTTTGAGCTATCCACACACACACACACACACACACACACACACACACACACACACACACACACACACACACACACACACACACACACACACACACACACACACACACACACACACACACACACACACACACACACACACACACACACACACACACACACACACACACACACACACACACACACACACACACCGACAAATCCCCATAAGCAACTTTGAACAAGCCGAGGTCAAACTTTCTCAGCCAGCAGAGGCACAGACCTTCAATCTATCACTTTTAATTCCTTTTTAAAATGCCCTGTGTGCTTGTTTCAAAAAGCAGGTGTGAGCAAATTTCTTGCTCACAAGGTAGTCACAGTGACGTCTTGGTATGTCTAGCTTTTTCATCACCAACTTCATCCCCCCTCTTACCGTTGCTCCCGTCTGTTCCTTATTTAAAGCACGGCCCATTAAGAAGGAGTGAAAAGAGAGCAGAGCGCTGAGAGAAAATCACCCCGGTTGGCTGCTGTTTACACCAGGCCCGGCCTGCTGCTTCAGCCACTGTTTATTTGAACTGTGAACCTCCATGTGAAGAGTGTGTGTGAAAGGAAAACTGTACACGTGTGAGTGAATGAAAAAGACAGTGTGCCGCAGAGATGAAGGGGAGGGCACAGTTCTACACAAAACTCACTGTCTCGCCCTCTGATTCCTCTCACACCTCTCTTAACACACTTTTCACAGTGTATTTATGCGCCCCACGGGCTCCTGGCGCTCCTTGGGTTCTCCGGGCTACAGACAGGCCTCTGTGTAGCTCGCTCGGGGTGCGAGGGAGCCAAAGACAGACGCCTTATACCCCCGGTGGAGCTCCAGACACAATAATAATAAGAATGGCCTTTTAGTGTCTTTGCTGACATCACAGCCTTGTTCTCACATACAATCACCCAGGAACCATACAGACGCCACAGCAACTAAGTATTCACACACACTTATGCGGGCTAAAATGCACACGACTGTAAGCACGCAAAGAGTTTTCCATTCAAAGACGGCAATGAGGTGACTGGAGACCAACACACACACACACACACACATACTGGGGAACAGTGAGGTTAGTGTGAGATCAGTTAAAACTGTCGGAGAACCCGAGCAGAGGGCGACAAGACCTGGGAATCAATGAAGTCCCTGTTTGAAAGGTGCAAACTGACTGAGGGAAGGATGAGGAAATATGAAAGGCTGCCAAATATTCATGCCCGAGAACAAGGACACACGCTAAGGAAACACACTTAAGGGCATGAAATCAGAAGGTTTTCATTTCATGAGTATGTGCTTCTTGTCTGTGTGCTTCCTGACGTTCACAGATGTACCGAAATGCTTATTAAATGCAGGGAAAGTCTATTGTTTGTGCCCACTTTTTTTCAGCTCCATTCCAGGAAAATGGTAACTTGGACATCACCGTTAAAGTACAAAACCCATAGAAGACAACAGGGGAAGAATGAAAAAGTGGCAGCTAAGATGAAATTTTGGTCAAAAGCATCATTTCCTTGTAGAAATATTCTTGCATGTGTTCGGAATGGCCAAATCAAAAATCCTTTGAATATCAGTGGCTGTAATGTAAAACTCCTGCAGCTGCTCCCTGAAGTATGAAAGAAGTAATCACTGTTTAACATTCCTCTTGCCTCTGTCGCCGAGTTCAACATGTATCGCTGGCAATGAGTGCTCATGCACACACGCCTTCGCCAGACAGAAACACACAGAGAGTTACAGCAAACACATGATGCTGCACAGTCGCACATGAGGAGCGCGCGTGTGTGTGTGTGTGTGTGTGTGTGTGTGTGTGTGTGTGTGTGATACATTCTCTTGTGCACAAACATGTCCACACACACCCATGTAAGCAAATGGCAGCAGTGTCTTCAGCACAGCTACTGGTATCTGCAAAGTTTGTGCAAACCCATCAGCGATGGGCGGTGGAACCGAGAGTGACATGCTAATCTGTAAAAAGGCACAGTTGATATCCGCCATGTCTAATCACATCACAGTGCTGCAGCTCAAGTGTGTTTGGTGCCTGTTCTGGCTTCCCTCTGGTATCTGGGGCAGCATACCAGCCAGAAGAAGAAATTGCACACGAAAGAAGGCTGCTGCTGTCTGTATGGGTGTAAGAGTGTGTGTGTGTGTGTGTGTGTGTCTGTGTGCGTGTGTGTGTGTGTGTGCGTGCCAAGATTGTGCCAGCCACAAGACTGATGCTGGCGTCAGAATGAATCACATTCGGTCTGCCAATCCATCCCAGCAAAAGCACGAGGAGGTTCTCAGAGAGAGAAAGCGAGGGAGAGGAAGACCGACAGAGGGAGAGAGATCATAAAACAGATCATAAAAGCAACATCAATGGGTGATAGACCGAGCGAGGGAGTGAAACATAAAAGGGAGCATGAAAAGCGCGAGGCCATGTGAGACAAAGCCTAAAAGGGAAACACATTGAGGGGGAAAACACAACACACAACAGGGAGGGGAGGAGGGGTAGCACATGGTATCATCAAGCCCATCCATCTGCAGACAAGCCACATGCCAATATATTCATGCAATCTTTGAAAGTAACCTATGGATTTGTCTTGCTGCCGCTTCGCCTCTTATTGGATGCATGTCTCACAATGGCACATGAGAAAGTGTGCGGTCCCTCCTGACCTGACCCACGTCATACTGACGTGAAAGAATCCGTCAACCTCTAAAGTCCCTCAAGATACTGACCGCCATCATTTAAATGACCTGCATTTTCTGTCTTGATCAATTTATTCCATTTGCCATGATGAGTGGATTGGAGCTGGATAGTCTTGTGGGTAAGAGGATTGGCATTCCTGTTGCCTCCCAGTCAGAAGACCCACGTTTCAACCCCAGCTGTCATTTTCTGATGTGGAGTTTGCAAGTTCTTCCTTTCCTTCCTTTCTGTAGCTGCGTCCAGCAACCAACAAAAGGCCCCGTTTACACAGGTTTTCAAGGGAAAAAGGAAAACTTT
This sequence comes from Lipophrys pholis, assembly GCF_963383615.2. NCBI lineage: Eukaryota > Metazoa > Chordata > Actinopteri > Blenniiformes > Blenniidae > Lipophrys > Lipophrys pholis. The sequence continues at coordinate 12,926,490 of NC_137637.1, forward strand.
CATTACGGCAATGGTGCTCGGAGTCACTGAAAACACATCTTTTTGAAAACGTTGCTAGTGCGGTAGTAGATATTTGTTCTGTACGTGCACGAGTAGATGGACAATAACAACAATGGCGGCCGCCAGAGTGGCATGACTCCCAGTCCATATTCTCCTGGGACTGTCCGTGTACACATCATTGTTATTGTGTATAGCGTATTGTTCTCTGTGCGCATGTGTTTGTGTGGGTGTGTTGTTTGACGGCAAAAACAAGCAACAACACCTTAATGCTAATTGTGTTCAGCATTTCTGCTGCTAAACGAAACATTTTAACTTGAAGTGTTCGCATCTAAAAGGTCAAAGTGAAGTTGATTAATTGGCGACTGTAAAGTGCGACCATTTATATATGGTAGGATTATTTGTCTGTGCGATCCGTAAAGGATGTTCTTTCTCCTTCAAAGTAATTGAGACATCAACCTGAACCAAGCAGATACACAAAATAGATGGTTTTCCAGATGATCATTGAATTGTCTTGCATATATCATTAATAGCAATTGCAAGCACATTTTTTTAAAGCTCTCAAGAGTAATTATCACCACATTTTTTGAAGCTAAAAAAACCCCCTCATCTTCAGAGCTTGCTTGGTGAACAAGAATTTCTATTGGTCATGTAAAAGTTGCACAAGAGCGAGTACAACGCCAAAGAAATGATCACAAAAAAAGTAATGGTGTCATTGTTTATGTGAGGGGATCACAACAATCCTTATGTTTGGGGTTATGGCTTCAATACGAAATCCCAAGAAGTAAAACCTCTTTCCAGAGTTTCCAATGAGTACGCATATGATGACACAGCATTATCATTACGTTTCTTTAGTTGTGCAGCTATAAAAGCTCAGTTTTCTCTGGAAACAAGCTGCCAAGTAATCCAGCTGTTTTCAGACTGACACACTCTGCAGTTTGTTTGGGAACATTGGGAACAAGGAAGGGAAAAAAATACAATATGTTTCATTCTGGTTGCAAATGCATCCGGCTTAGTGTGGACTAGGTCGCAGTCACACAGTCAATAAGGCCTATTGGAGGCTTCCAGGCTCAATGCCAGCCCCTCGACAGGCACACAGGACACTTTGCAACGAGTAACAGCAGTGTGTCGTCCTGCCCAGAGACCTATACACAACCTTACTTCAGGGATTTGTTAGAGAAACTGGATTAGCAACCCAAACAACAATGCTCCCCCGATTCTGCCTTTGTGCCTTTTATGCAGAACTGTGAGGCGGAATAACAGTGCAACACTCCTGCCATGAATAGGCTTTGTAAAGGGCTCTATGGAGAAAACAAGGGCCCAATCTCCATTGATCAGAAACTATTTTACATTTCGCTCCAACCGCTGACCCCGCTTGTCCATCTGATCCTCCACAGACCGCCAGGTTTACCAGGCGATCAGTGTGCTGCTTCACTTTTGTGAACTTTATTGATTACACAGAAAAAAATCAGGAACAGGAGTATTTCAAGAGAAAGCATTAGGGCAGACTTTTATTTCCCCGAACAATATGAAATCAATTTTATTTAGATGAGAGTTTACCGAGGACGACCACAAACTTAACTGGATATGAACAAATCTCCTGCATTGGGAGGAAAATACAAAACAGCTACATTCTTGATGATACAGCACAGATCTCGGGGTGCAGACATGGAGGCCTGAACATCACTTGAACCCCTCACATCTGGGACACATTTAGCGCCCATGTGCAATGTATTACATATTTCTGGAAACGAAGCCACGCTCGAGTCTGTAATCGGTTGATGGGATTTTATTTTGGTTGTTCATGGGCTGGCCTGTTGTGATTTCAGCATGGTAAGCAATGTTCTTCTGAGACAAGCTGACGCAGAACGATGGAGGGGAGAGACGGAGAAGCTGGGAGAACGAGTCGAGGCTGTCAGCGAAAAGATTACAAATCAACCGCGGAGCGGTCTTACAGAGTAATTGAAGTTTTTTTTATCACCATTGAGTTTTCTTTTTTTCTTTTTTTTTTACTCTGCCCCCAATTTCCAGCTGCAAATGACTAATTTAGAGTTGAGGGGTGACATTTGTCACCCTAATGGTAGGCAGGCTTAGCAAACTTTATGCTTCCTGTGTCGTCCTGCAAACTCTGATCATGGACTTTAGACATTGTGGTCAACTTGGAAGTGAGGTGGTTGTGATTTCCATCACAAGAGGCTCAGAATATAAGTTTTAAGTTCCATGTGGTTTCAAAATAAAAAGGGATTTGTTTCACTTTTAACCATGAATGAAGTCTAGACGTCTTATACATACAGTGAATAGATCAATAGTTGACGTTTGAAAGTACGCAAGCTTGTTCTCAACTACTGTTTTTGTGGTGTTTGGACTGTGAAGCAAATTCTAAGATTCATTGCTAATGGTATTACACGTTAAGAGTTTTTGAATGAAGAAAAACCTCAAACTATGTTTGGCTGACTTCAAAAGTTACACCATCAAACTGTTTTTCATAGTTTTTGTTAAGTTTGTGAGGTTTCACATGTCAAGGTAAAAAAATTAAAAATAAAAAGATAACTATCCAACACCACCGAAACCTGCTTCTACAGTGATCACTTCACACTGGGTTTTAATTCACAAAGGATCACAGCCATAGTGAATAGTTCTTCTGCACATGCAAGAGCAGATTGACACTGTTTGCCTCCAGAGTGCCATGACTCCCAGTCCATATGCTCCTGGGACTTGGTAGTTTTATATTCGACAGTCACCGTAATAACAATCCAACTTGCTCGTCTGTCCATACTAATTTGTGTACTCGCCATTGTTAATGTTTATAGCATATTGTTCTATGTGCGCATGTGTTTCAATATGAAAACGTTTCCATGGAAACGGACATCATATCCAAATTGTTGCCGTGTAAACGCGAAACCGATCCAAAACAAAAAAAGCAAGAACGAGGTGTTTTCACTTGAAATGAGGCTTTAATGTCTGGAGAGATGGGCTGAAATGTCTCCAGCTCAAATTCAAATTGTTTGCCATTGTCAGTAGTGCCATCACTACAGTTGGTTAGTCGGCTTTGCAAATATATCCTATTTACTTGTTGACATAAAATTTTCACTGTACGTTTCAGCATCAGAGAAAATCCTGAAACTCTCTTTAGGCTGACAGGAATGCTGAAGGTCAATAGATTGAGGCCATGCATTAATGTCAAAAGCCAACATCAGACCAGTATAATTAGCTCATGTTCAACAAACATGGGGCCAAACTGTTAACTTGGCTATCGAAAGTTTCCATTATACTTTCCAAAATGGAGATTGTATTACACTTGTATTCAATTTGTGGTTGCGCTTGAATAATGAGAGACCATGCAAAATTCATGTTTGTTCGATCAGTGTTGTTTTCAATGGGAGAATGCCAAAAAGTAAGAGAAACTACATTTTCTGCTTCTATTTTATGCAAGATGAAATTAATAAAAAGCAGTGAGTGCTGTGACAAAAACTAGAAGGAGAGATTAGGGGGTTTGAGTTGAAGAATTAAGATATGCAGGGAAATTTCATAAGAGTTATTACACATCTAAGCGTGGAGAAGCTGTAAAGTGAAATATTACAGAGGAATGATTAAGATTCAGTATTGTTAATGAGACCAAACATCATGAATCCAAGACAGCCTGTTACTGCCAGTGACCCAAAGCCACAATAAATCCTAACAGGCAGCACACAAACCAGCACTGAAATTAGGATGTGGCTTCAACAAACCTAGTTAACATGGAGCTATAAGTTGGTCCGCCCAGCCCCGTAAACATTAAACATTAAGCCTCCTCTCGCTCTGGTTACAGTCAGCTCCCTGCTGGCGGTGGACTGATAATACGATCAGACGCCTTTTCAGCAATATTTCTGAACAGCTGAACAGTGGTGAGGCCGCTGGCCAGGCAGCTGCTTGTTATGGGACTCGACAGCCACATCTGGTCTGCCTGAACCCACTTAGAGATCCACTATGGTCGACTGTCCAGCCAAGCCTCAGAGGTCAGGGACGAAGGCAGAGAGTAAGTGTGTGTGTGTGTGTGTGTGTGTGTGTGTGTGTGTGTGTGTGTGTGTGTGTGTGTGTGTGTGTGTGTGTGTGTGTGTGTGTGTGTGTGTGTGTGTGTGTGTGTGTGTGTGTGTGTGTGTGTGTGTGTGTGTGAATGCATTAATATAGAGCCACCTAACGCTCCCATGTATCCCACACAAATACAAAGTGATAGGTGTCATCTGCTCTAAATAAAACAAGCATTGCTTTCCAATATTGAAGTAAACATAATCTTTAACTCTCTTGTGTTTTTTAAAGGATAAGGATTCATTTGGGCTTGCTTATGACAAAGGCTAATTAAAGAACAGGAAGGTAGTCAAGTTGATGTATCTATACTGGTAAAGACAAAAGCAAGCGACACCTTCATATTCATGTGTGTAAAGTTGAATCAATGAAAACTAATTGATCCTGTACCACCTCTGGTGATGGTGTAATAGTCCACATTAAGGAAACAATTTGAGATGAGGAGGTGTGTTCTGTATTTGGCATTTTGAGATCAAAACCAAATTTAGGAAAACAACTCTTATTCCTTACTATTGGATGGCGTTGCTACTCAATATGCTACGTTCTTATTTTACAGTATACTTGCAAATTTTACTGGCAATATTTCAAATTTTTCACAAGGCATATATAAGTTGTGTACACATGAAATTTGCACATGAATTATGTTACCACACAGTTTCTCCGGTCATCTTGCAATCAGAAGTATTGCAGAATGTATGAAGTCAGACATTTGCAGGCACTCGAATGTGTACATTCATGTTTGTTTACCTGCATAACTCAAAACACTCCAGAGACCCTGAGCCTGGAATCAAATCTGAGTTTTCCTATCGTGGAACAACAGCGCTAACCACTACAGTGCAAATCTTGCAATTTTTCGGAAAGGTCACATTTTTTTCCACATTGAACGCATTACCAAAACTGATTGGAAGCTATTGTGCATACATCCTTTGAAACATAACCTGCGTGTATCCCAATGTATTGCAGTCCAGAGAAATACTATCATAAAAAAATGTCCACAGAAGTCTGCAACAAAAAAAACCCAGCTCTCTGGTGTATTGCATGACAACGGAAGAATAGACTACCAGAAAATAACAGGGTGTTTCCAAGAAATTAAAGGAAAGCCAGTCAAAGTTAACAGTTACAACCAAGAATGACAAAACAAAACCACAGTAACCAAAAACAATCATATAACTAAATTAACATTAAAAGAAATCTCCCAAAGACAGAGAGAGGGGAAATGAATGATAATATAACAAAAAAAGCAATAATAATGTAATTATAACACTGACAGTTATTTCAAGTGCATGAAAGAGGTTTTTCCATTGGGCTTGGTTATTAGTCTTTGACATTGGAGGATGATGCAGGAGCTCTATACCCAGCCATAGGCCACCAATCCAGACAGGTCATTTTTAGTGTGCAGAGAACAATATGCTACAAATGTTAGCAATGGTGAGTACGCAGCCGTTAATATGGACAGACGACGAAGTTAGATTTCTATAAAAGGTGAATCAACTATAAAACTGCCAAGTCCGGGGAGAATATGGACTGGGAGTCATGACACTATTTAGTATGGTTGTTGTTGTACGCTTGTGCCGTAGAAGCATTTCAGAGAAGTTGTGTTTCCACAGAGACAGAGTTGGTGCGTTTTCAAAATGTCACGTATTTCAGTGGCTCCGAGCATCGTTGTCATGCAAACAGACACCCCAAAATCCTCAGAAGGTTTTCAGTTTTCACTTGATAATGTTGTTGTGTAAACACGGCCTTGGTGAACCCTTCATCCCCGAGATCCCTTGGTTGTGGACCTACCCTGACACCACCTCACGAGCCACCCACCCATGTCCCACAGGTTGTTTTTTTTTTTAAGTCGAAGAATACTACAAGATTTTGCAGGAACTGTACATTTCAGCTAATACCTCACAAGAAATTCCAGGCGATAAGGAACTGCTGGAGGTAAATGGGAACCATTGTGTCAGTGGAGGGACACATTCAGGGAAAATGGAAAGCAGATATGCAGATGTGTTTTCACAAAAGTTGGGTTCCAAATACAGGTACAGTACGTGCACACACATGCTTATAAGATCATCATGGTAGAAATGTGGACCCTCAGAATTAGCCTGCAGTGCAGAGCCGGGCCACAGCTCTCATTGTCTGCATGATTATTGCAGCACTAGGTCTTAACAGTGCACTGCCACTGAGAAGATTATGATCAAATGTAGAGGTGAGCAAAGTGTTTGTATAAGCAGTCAGCACTTTGTCATATACCGGTGCGATGCTGCAGTGCGTCGGGCTACAAATCAACAAAACAGTATCGGGGCAGCATTGTACTGGCGTGTTGCCCAAGAGTGGCCGAAGTGGACTAATATGCCATTAAACTATACACAGCAGCAGATTAGAGGTGAGGGTTCCACTGTGAAATAGAGCTAAATTTAGAAAGACAGCCATCAGAGTTGGACAGACTCGCTGAACGGATTGTGAATAATTAAGCTGGAAGCCAGGCGGTCACTAAAGTGTCACATGCAGACCTACATCAAATCTGGCAGGGGAAGACATAAGCAGACAGGAGCAGGGCACCATGTTGGTTTCAACAGAATGAATAATGGTGCGACTGAAGGGTAACGCTTCAACAAGCAGCAGTGATGGACGCATTTATCACAGCGGGGTATCGGATGGTGATCATGTCAGTTCAGGTTTTTCTGTTTTCCACCCCGAAATGTGAGCCTGTCTGATGCAAAACAACTCCCAGTGTTTTGAATCGCTGTTCAGTATGGATGGGGATGCTTGGAGAGATAATATATGTCAGCCAGAGGGCATGTTTGTGCCTGCAGGTGCACGCGAGAGGAAAAGGCCTTGGCATGATTGTGAGTCATTTGGGGAGAGGCAGAAATAGCAAGCATAGCTGAATAAATGAGGAGCAAAACTGTCGGGCTGAGGCTCATGTATATCGTTTCATATCACATCATTTATTGCGACGGGCCACCCACCGGCCACACGTGTGGGACAAATTGGAAGTGTAAACATAAACACTGAAAAATGAAAGAATCGACAGTGGCTCTAAAGTAATATGGGACTAGTGTCTTTTCAGAACATTCTGGGGAAAGTAGAGTACAGTCTGTTCCTTCCAACAGTGACTTTCTCTGCTGGAGCTGTGTGTCCCACTACAATATCCCTACAACCTTTGGAGGTGGACAAACTAACAGAGGAGGAGACAAAGTGCACGACTGCATGTGAAAAAGAGCTTGGTGTTCCAGATACCACCACATCTAACTGTATTATACGGATTAATTAATAGCAAGTATCTGGTTCTTATTATCTTTGCACGGTTGTTGATGGGGGTCTTCAACCACATGGGGGCTGAGGTCTGGTGCGATGACATCAGAATGGAGGCTGCGAGGCGTCATTTTCTCTCTCCATGATGCCCCTGCAGCAGGAATAACTTACAGCAGATCAACGGCAGATCAGGCTGCCAAATAATCAAAAAATAAAACCAATAAACCAGCAGGTTTTTTTTTCTCCCCCGGTGCACAGTCAGCCTTTTACGCCAAGCCGGCGCACAGCACGGGCAGGAAGTGTCTTGATTTCTCAGCAGGATGTAGTGGAAATGTTAGTGCATGTGCCAATCCAGAGGAAAGATGAGGGGGAGGTCAGAAACTAACAAGTTGGAGGTCATTGTCCAACTTCAAAGGACACACCCATCCCCCGTCAACAAAAAAGTCCTGATTTTACTCACTGCTTTACGATGCAGAGGCAGACAGACACCATCAACCTTCTGTGTGTGTGTGTGTCATGACCGTGGCGTTGGGTTGGGAGCGAGCGGAGGGGAAAGGTGGGGGATGGGAGGGTAAACCAAACTTTCTCCACTAACTAGCATTGACCCGAAACAAACAGTGGGGCTCCTTTTTGACTTGTGGATGGGGGCTGGGGCCAGGGAGCCAACAACAGGGGGGTTAAAAGCCAAGTGACCACTTTTACACCTGGATGCCACCAGCATACACGTGTGTGTTTATGTGTGTGTGTGTGTGGCAGAGTTGTAACCGTGAGAAAAAGAAGAGGAAAAGGACAATGCCGACGGGGAAGCATCCCTTTTGAGCTTTATCGTGAAGAAAAAAAAAAAAAAATGGCAGAGTTGTGTGACTTGGTAGTGCGCATGGAAAGATAAGAACCTTTCTCAGGAAGGACCAACTCTGTCTTATCTATGGCGGTTGCATTTTTAGAAACTGTGGAAGCATTCAGGGGTGGTCTGAACACAAGAGCTTTTCCAAAGAGTAAAGCCTCCCATCTGCACTGCAGTAATAGGGACGGCAATATAAAGATGAGGACCAGAGGTCACTGATAGGGTGGACTGCCGGTCTGACTCAATCAGTCAATCCCAGAAACAAGTATTTTCCAGGAGAAGTCTTATAACTGCTTCAATATTTCATCCATCAGAAACTAATCAGAGGTCACTCAGAGATTTTTGTTCTCCCTGTACACTGGACATTTCTGGTTGTTGGTTTATTAATGCTTGGGTGAATATTAAAAATCCCTATGTTTGTAAGCACAAGTGTGTGCATATCTGTGCACCTTTGCTTGGCCTGCAGTACCATAGACCGGTACGTGCTAAACATTTATGTGCTAATTAAAGTCTGGCCAGGGCTGGACGGCTGGTGATAAGGCCTGTCTCCGGCTCGCTCATTAATGTTACACGCTCCGTTGGGGTTACCCACTCACACACACATGCGTCTGGACCGGCACGCACACACAGGAAACGTCTGTCCTCGAGAAGCATAATGGCAGCTGCATTCAGTCATTATTGGGCAGACTTAGACTGACTTCTCAGATTTTGTCATTTGGGAGCCAGTTAGAGAATTGATGAGAATAAGGAAATGGAAACATTGGAATGGCAATGGATATACTGTCTCTGCAAAACACATTGTGCTACGAAAAGTTTCTTTTAACTAGAAGATTTGAATTGCTGTTCTTGGAAAGAATGTGTTCTTTCAAAATGATGGAGATTTTATTATATAAATAGAGAAGAACCAAAACTGCACATATATTTTAAGACAGGAAATGAGCCACTCTTTGCATTGGTGTTGAGAAAAAGCTCTTCAAGCCTCATGACAGACTGCAGGAATGCAGCAAAGACAGAAAGCAAGAACACTTTTAAATTTGAGAACAAAACATTTTTTCAATCAGTATCACGTGAAAAGTGAAAACTGAGATTTTTGATCGAGTTTTGGATGCCTGTTTACACAACAATGGCGTTTGGAGTCACAGAAGGCACAACTTTTTGAAAACATCTCCCAAGGTGTAGCTTTTCAAAAATGATTCGTCTCCATGTAGACATGCTAGATTTGCCTTCCATGATATATAACTTGTGATTACCGACGCTGAGCCTATAGAAAAATGCATTCCCTGTTTAAATTGAATTGGAATGCAGTGGTTCCCTTTGAGGGGGGCACCAGAAAAACCCTTGATTTCCCCGAGCTTATCAAAATGAGATGATCAAATGTGAAGATGAGACCATTTATAAAATCAAAAACAGATACAGGAAAAAAGCCCTTTGCTTTTGTATGTTGGTGAAAGGGCTTTTGTCCACCGGTTTGCTTCACTGTGATGTTTGGGTGAATCAGAAACCAAAGAGGGGGTCCACACAATTTCTTAGAGGCAATCTGCAAGAGCATCTAGGAGAAGAGATTTAGAATCAGTGGGATACTGGATCTGTCAGCAAATCCACTGAATCGGTGCCTCAATTCTGTAAGCAAATGGAAACAAGGTACTCCTTTGTTTAAAGTATCACCATTGTTTTTTATTAAGATTGTATGCATCTTCTCATGGTTTCCTCTCTCTCCCCGTTTCCCTTAAACTGGACCATCCCCAGTCTTGAGTATAATTTTCTTTTTTTAACGAATAGCATTCTTTTAGACGTGATCAGCATTGATGTTTATCTTTCACTCTGTACTCCTGCTTCACAAATCAAACAGTTCCACATGCAAACTCAAAGGAAGCAAAACCTCAACAACGCACTGACAGCAGCCCGTGCTTTGTCAATGCCGGTGTGTATATTTGCTTTGTGGCATTCCTCTCTGTATAGACTTGGCAAAGTCCCAGCAGGAGAAGAAGTGGATCACAGACTGTCAGACAATAAGTGCTCGACTGTCATTAGTAGCTTAATTACACAAAAGAGAGAGAAAGAGAAAGACTGTACAAAAGCTCAGGAGGAGAGAAGTGTAAAACCCTGAAGATGAGGATGCGCGGCAGGGAAAAGAACAGCTTGCAGCAGTGGCAAAGGAACATGTTACAGGGAGCAGAATGGAGGCTGGTTCGCTGGAAAGATGACTTCTCTGGAAAAATACCAATCTGCTGGTTGTCTGTCTATATGAAGCAGAGCCAAAATATACACGCACGCACGCACGCACGCACGCACGCACGCACGCACGCACGCACGCACGCACGCAGGCACCTCTCATTTATCAGACTGTACAAGTCTAATGGCCCTGTCTTACCCCATCACAATGTGCTGCCACTTGAAATCACAAAAATCTTTGAACCTATGCAAATATAGACTATTTTCAGTTGAAATCACACAAAATTAAACTTTGAGTATGTCACAAAAGCATTGCAAATATGTTGCACCAATTCCAGAAAGGTTAACATTTTTCCTACGACGTGCGGAAGCTTGATTATTCAAAGAAAACCCACACAGAAAGAAAAAAAATGTGCACTCACCTTCTGAACAGGCATCTTCTCACTGCAACTGTACAATTTTCTTTTTTTAATTATTTCAAATAAGTAAAACCTATTTAACAATATATGAGACTTTTACCAACTTCTTATTTAACCAATGGTGCATTTATTCCACAGTTCGAAGGAGAGCGAGGTGGCCAACACCGATTGAACATAGGTTGTAATCCACATAATGGTTATGAAAATACATCACGGAAGAAAGCAGTCTACCATGTCTTATCAAATACAGACAAACCAAATGAATCATAATTAAGGTGACAGACAGAAGCTCAAACAGGGAAATCATGTCATTCTAAGAAGACACATTCAGACATCATTTTAAAGGAGAGTACATATATTACTCGTGCTATTTTAATAATGCATTTCTTAAAACACTATTGTAGTAAGTACAATATGAAGCCTTCGTGCCCCAGAACTTGTTAAGCAACTTATCTCGGTTGGCATAAGGCTAAATGCAAGGGGGCAAAATGAGGCATCAGGGGGTGCCATGCCTGGAAACCTGCCCCGAGCAGTGATGTACGAGGAGGTACTGAGAGGGTCCACGGTGGGGCGGAGACACTATTTGTGTGCAACTTCGACGACATGATGGAGTGGCTGTCATTCTCAGAGGCGACATTCTGGACGAGACACAGCTGCATTACCATTGGGTATTCACACTATGGGGGCCTCTCGCTTCAATGTGGCCCTGTCTGGAGATAGAATTACATTCAGGTAATGAATTACTTCCACCGCTGTGCAGGGAGACATTGGCTGGTGTGCAAGTACAGGCACAGAGACGGGTTTCTGTGAAGAGCCAGACACAGAAAAGAGGAAGGAAGAGAGAGAGATCCATCGTCCCTGTCCTACTTTTCACTATAGCTCTCCTTCTCTCTCCTCGCTCCAGTCTTTTGGGAGGAATCAGTAAAAAAAAACAACAACCAAAAAACAGCCTGTCAGCAAAGTTCAGACTATACTGTACACAAAGTGCAAATGCCTCCTAATTCAAGGCTTCCCCTTTCCGACATTGCCAAGAAAGAGGAGGCCAAATGTATTTTAGACTCCAGATAGAAATTGGTGGGGCTCGGTTTGGTTCAGAAGAAAAAATACTGAGGATGAGCAAGACCGCAAATTATTAGAAGATCAAACGAGAAGTTGTTGGACTGCAGAAGTGTGCGTATACTTTTTCAATATTTGAGGTGCGAAATCGGGTTTCAGCTTCATACTTCTAGATGAGAGCGCAGTCGGGTAATCATGGAGTCAGTCAATCAGGTGCAGACAGGAGTCAACACGGTGTCGGGAATAACTAATTGAACCAACTTGGCATTACCATAAGCTGAACCTTTTAGTTTAATGTTATTACATTAAACTCCTTCTTATTGAACGAGAAGGGCATTATTCATCCTCCTGGCAGCAACATGTGGGATTTCTGATTGTAACATACATTTTGTACTGTATACACAGTAACTGTGGTATGTTACCAACTCTAACTAACCCTAAGTTAGAACTATGTGTCTGCCTACTTGTAATTAGCTTATCTCAGCTGTTTTGTTAATGATTCATATCATTGTCAATAGTTAACAAATCTGTTTCTTTATAGAGCTGCCAGGCAATTTTAGGTCCTGTTTCGTAGCCCTTTGGGTGTCTGTTTACGTGACAACGGTGAAACATTTTTGAAAACACTGACTCTGAGGAAATGAGAAACAACACATTTTTTTCTGCTGCGTATGCACGCCGTGGCCGTAGCAACTAGTTCTTCTGCACACGTGTGAGTAGATGGACAATAACAAAATTGGCGGCCTCGAGAGCGTCATAACTCCCGGTCCATATTCTCCTTGGACTTGGTAGTTTTATAGTTGATTCACCATAATAGCAATTCAACTTGGTCGTCTGTCCATAGGAATGCGCGTGTGCTCGCTATTGTCAAAGTGTATGGCTATTGTTCTCTGTATTCATTGAGCGTGGTTTCATGACAAAAACAACCAACGGTGCCAACTCGTGACTTGGCATGCCAACAACATAATTTTCAGTGTCTCTGGCATTTCCGAGTAAACGGGGGTCATTTTCAAAACATTGGCGTGTAAAGGCAAAACTTTTCTGACCGGAAAACGCAAAAACGATGCGCTTTCATGTGAACAGTTGTCATGTAAATGGAGTCTTGGGTTCACCAATTAACCTCATGGGCACACTGGGAACACGCAAACCCCAGACAGACAGACCTAGACTTGATCCCATGACATTGCTGTGAGGCACGAGTGCTAACCAGCACACCGCCGTACAGCCGCAGGGTAACCTCATCTGATTTTAAAGTGAATCATTCACAAGACTGACCCACACAGTGCTGACAGCTCAGCTAATGTGTCACATCAACACTACATCAATACAGCTATGTGCAAATTACTGAGACACGTATAAGTAATGCAAGTCATTTAACCCAGTAACTAGTTACTTTGTATTTCCTGTTACTCGTAAAGAGACTCCACAACTTTTTGACATAACTAGAAAAAGTGAAATTAGGAAGTAGTGTTCAGAAAATTGCTGAGCAATCAGTGATGTTAACCTCCGCATACGCCTGTGCAGGAAAACATACTTTCAAAATAATTTGTTTGGTTTGTGGTTGGGCTTTCATTGGTCTCGTTTTTGCCAGTAAACAAGAAAAAAACAAAACATGTCTGGATGAAACAAATTCACCCTGTATTTGTGCCAAATGCTCATTCCTTCTCCTCATTTGATGGATCCTCCTCGACTGACACTAGGATTTGGGTTTTTCCATCTGGGTGCATTGCCGTGGTTTGGCCTCGCCACTTTTCGAATGACATTCCGGCCAGCCAGCCAGACGTCAACAGAAAAGTCGGCTTTGGATCCTTGTGGCTCGACTGTCACGGCCAGTTCCCTCACACTCAGAACGTGACAAAACTGGGATCTCTAAGTGTCCCAGAGCATAAGAATTGGCAAATACTTCTGCTGTGGACATGCAAAGAAGTAAGAGCATGCAGCCACACGTAGAGACCCACACAAGTCAGCAAGGAAGGCACTGTTAGACTCGGTGTCCTCTGCACACTGAAGATGCATTGTTTGTAGACCACTGACAAACCGACGGGCTGATGTTACAGTATGCTGATGACGGCAGGGGAAGCCGCAGGGTGGCACGTCTTGTTTACTGCACAGGAGGAATTCAACATTTATGTCGACTTCCATCACTCGCTGTGTGCATGTGTGAGCCACACTGTTGTGTGCATCACCAGCCTGTCAAACCAAACAATGGATTGTTTTACAAATCCTGCACTCATGCCTCTGCTGGTCTGTGAGAAGGATGGTGTGTGTGTGTGTGTGTGTGTGTGTGTGTGTGTGTGTGTGTGTGTGTGTGTGTGTGTGTGTGTGTGTGTGTGTGTGTGTGTGTGTGTGTGTGTGTGTGTGTTGTGATGTGACATGGTGGGTGGTAGGAAAAATAAAAGTTCATCCGCCATGAGTTTCAGTGTGTAAATATGCGTATGCACTTCTTGCTTGTCACAAACGTGTGTGTGTGTGTGTGTGTGTGTGTGTGTATTCTCTTGGCATGATCGAACGGGTCTCGCAGCCGTGCCAAGGCTGTGGTTATTCTCCAGCCAGCGGCAGAGGAGCAGATACTTCATTATGGCCTCATTCATCACCCCTGGGATAGCTTGGCACAGCGCTCAGTCCTCCTCCTCCTCCTCCTCTTCCTCTTCCCACCTCCCTCTAACCTCACCTCTATACTTACAGCTGCACTGGTCCCCCACTCAGCATCTCCTCTACCTCCTTCACCTCAGCTCCCTCCCACAGCACATAATCCCACTGTGCTTCCTACACTTCTTTCGTCTGGACAGATACTTCCCTCCTGCTTGGCTCTGCTGCTTCACCTACAGTATTTCCCGGCTCTCGCTTCACTTACCTTTGTTTAACCTTCACTCTATACCCTCCTTCCATTTTTTTAATTAACTCTCTCTAATCCGCCGTGTCCCTCTGTCCTGACCCATCCTCCCACGCTTTCATTAACTCCCTCTGTTCTTTTTTCCCCTTTTCCCCATCCACTCTGCTCATTTTTCATTCCTCCTACAACCGATCAGTGGCTTCATCTATAGACGTCGCCACACTGTGACCCACTAAGCTTTCTCACCTGCTCCCAGAACGTACTGATGGAAGCTTTACAGAGCCCCCAGTTATAGACATGGTCGATGTTAAAATAGCTATAGATCAAGGTTGTCAAGCCAAGTTTTGTTCAGGAGCCACATTCAGACCAATTTCATCTTGAGTGGGCTGGTCCAGTAAAATAGCACCATAATAATTGTGATATTTCAACTTTAAAGTCTTTATTTGTTGCAGAGCAGAGTAGACCTGATGAAAATGTCTATATTTTCACGAAACAACAAGTGCTACAACTCCAAAATCATGCATATTATCATGATAATTTCTGGTACAACATACAGTGAAATATAAAAAAAACAAAAAACAAACCTCTTTATAACTGTTGCATTATGCTTGTTTTTACAAACACCTTGACAGTATGACTTTAACGCGAGTCAGATAGCAACAAGGTAGCTAGCTTTCAAAGCAGCATCGCCAAAATCTCAGCTCAGGTCCACCACTCTGATGAAATTAGTTTTTTTTTTTTTTTTAAATCTATATTTTCTTAGAAATTTTTAGCACTTGCTTGGTGGTTTGATGCGCCGGATTGGAGCCTCTTGCAGCCTCTTGCAGGCTAGTTTTGGCCAACGAGTCTTATGTTTGACACCCCTGCTCTACATGTTAAGGATACACCACATGCTACCTTGCCTATAGCTGGCAGTTGGAAGCAACAACCTCAAGCACAAGCAATGATCCAATGTCCAATTATTACAAAATAGCACCTCCACCAGCACCTATAGATCTACAAGAAGACCATGGGAAGTTTCTTTTTTGTACCAACATGCCACTTACTTCCTTTGTCACTATGGCAACTACAGGAACCACAAAGATCTAAATGATACCAATGATCTCATTTAACAAGTTCTTGAACACTGAATTATACACTGCATTGCCAGCAGCAAACAAACGTGTCAATTAGCAGTAATGGTTTTCAGGAAACTTCATCTTTGAGGCTTTAATATCCAACCTGTGCCAAGCAATACACAAAGCTATGATGAGTGAAAAACTCATGATTCTAAAGTGTTTTTGAAACTTCTCCCAATGGCTGGAGTGAGAAATGTTCCCTAGTGCGAAATAATTGTTGCTATTTTTTTTTTTCTAATTCAAATTACAACCCTGCTGAAGTATGAGAGCTGGCAGTAGATGACAGAACTTCCTGGTAACTGAGGTCCTGTTTGCATTACAATTTGAAATCATCACAAAGTGAAAATTGCATTGTTTTTGACGCATACTGGCTTTTCGTTTACATGACAACATTTGTGGAAGTCAATGAAACTACAATTTTCTGAAAATATCTCCTTCCACAGTGTAAATTTTTCTAAATGCATCTGTATCCGTCTCTGGTTTTTGCGTACATGTGTGGTTATACTACTAAAACATGCATGCAAACTACAGCGTTTTCACTGCTTCTGTGTGAACAGTACTCTGAACATGTAGCAAAGATTTTACTGTTTCTAGTCGCTGTTGTGCCTCATCAACAGACACGTCAATGAGATCATAACTGTAAAAGCAAATAGATAGTATTTTTTTCCCAAACTTAGAGCAACTGCCAATACAGTTTACATACATTTTGGATTGAAAAACGTACAATTGACCAGAAATACGTTTTATAAAAATGGCCCACAACAATCTTTGACAATGAGATATTTGATAAGTAATTTGGTGTTTGAGTTGTGGGTCATGTCAAACTGCTGGTAAAAAGGCTTTTTGGGATCGTGGAGTGACAACAAGCTTTAGTTTGATTACTCCTTCAAAAAGCGCTTCACACAATCCACCAATTCAGACACACAAAAACGTTTTGTAGCGGTAGCCTGAGCCACTGGGAACACAGCTTTTCCAAAATGCTGACACTGTGCACCACAGCCGCAGTAAATAGTTCTTCTGCACATGTGTGAGTAGATGGACAATAACGACAATAACAATCCGCCATGTCATGACTCCCAGTCCATATTCTCCCAGGACTTGGGTAGTTTTATAGTTGATTCACCATAATAGCAAATTCAACTTTGTGGTCTGTCCATACGAGCACCCACTCACGGCCTTGCATGACAACTACACTGTTTTCATTGTTTCTGTCATTTCTGTCTAAATGCAATGTTTTTTTTTTAAAAGTTGCTGTGTAAACGCCGGCCTTTTTTTTTTTATTTAAACAAAAATGCAAAAACTATGCATTTTCACTTGCAATGTCGTGTAAACGGGGCCTTATGTACCAGTGGTAATAGTCGCGGCAAGGGGCTCACCCTCCACTTGGAGCTCTACTGGAGTCAGTTCTCCTCAGTGTGATGTCCAAGGATAGTTATCCTCACAGAAAAGTGGAGATGTGGTCGACTGCTCATGATTGATCCGTATCATCTGAGCTACATCTGCCCAACAACGTCACTCTATTCCACATAAACTCTTTTCAGTAGGGCTAAAAGTCCACTGGGACAGCTCAATGTTGATGCTCACACATGGCAATCTGCGTAAAAACCACTAGTTAGTGAGGGCAGTTGTTCAGTTGTTGCCTGAGGATCATATAGCATCAACACATGAGGAGGATCGTTTCCATGTTGTAAAAACAACACACATAAAAAAAAGAGCCCACAGCAAAGTATTTGGGGCTTGGGCCTTTACACGACTTTTCCTCCCCCACCTCATAATGTGTGTATGCACTGCATGTTTGTGTGTGTGTGTGTGTGTGTGTGTGTACGAGAGTGTGTTTAGACCACACGAGTGGGGGAGCCTACCTGCTGTCCCATATGGTTGGCATTCAGCCTAATTAAAGCTTTTGTTGCCCCACAAACTGGGTGTATTACCATAAGTGCTCCTCGAAGTCCTGTATTTATGGCAACTTGGCATTATAAACGCAGATAAAAGGAGATCAGGGAAAAAGTCAGATTTCTCTACATGTTGCCATAGAGACAGAAGAAAAGGCAACACAGCAGCCAAACCAATGATGCCAGCTCACATGCCCACATGATAACCGCAAATAGTGCCAAATTCAATCTGCTGTTCATCATCTTTGTGTTGATTCACATTCATAGGGATGTGATTCCATACAAGAGAAAACAAAAATACGCCATGTGAAGGGTAAGACAATCAAGGAAATCCTTTATACATTCAAGATGAGGTAAAATAAGTCTCTTACAGATTATGAAATGATGCTCCCTTAATTGCACTTTGGCCATACATGACATAAATCAAGCTGACGGTTATGGGTTGTACAGGGCATCAATCTGCAGGTTTGTCTCTCACTCAACTGGCCTCAAAGCACTCACTCATACCTCAGGGACTATCTAAGGTTGACCCCCAGCAGAACGCATGACATCAACACATAAACTTGAACTTGCCAACTGAGTTCAGAAAGGAGGTGCCATCAAAATCATCCACTGAGAATCATAAACCAAAACCTCTGAAAATAATGACAAAATGTTTTCATGTGATACTCAATCAGAGCCTTAATGAACCACGTGCGAGGCGAGACTTCCTCAGCTTGCTGCAACACCCAAAATAGCTCCGTTTTGTGTGGCACATGCAGCAGATGGATCCTAAATGCACAAATTTCCACTGCCAAAATTTTCCGCTGTGAACCCGTTCCCACAGACAGAGGTGATGTGTTGTGCTGCTACGGGGCTCTTTGCTCCTGACCAAACACGATGGAAAAACACGGAAGGTGTGGAACAAAATCAAATCAGCTTGTTGCTCAGCTGTTCGTCTCTCATGCTTATTGCCTCTTGCAGGATATCCAAGGTTGCTCCACATCCTGTGAAACTCCAATCCATCTCCTTATGTGTAATGAGCACTTTGCAGGACTAGAGGCAATACTGACTTTAGATGAATGTGACCCGGGCCCACTTTCTCAACCATGTCAAGAGATGGTAAAAGGAGATAGTTGACGAACAACATCTGGGGCCTCTTTGGACTCCCACGTGGAGCCATCAGTGATCAAAGAAATGCTGGAGAAAACTGTAAAATGGGAGCGAGCGTGAACATATTTCTTAATATCCTTGTGTGTCTGTGTCCACAATTACCAAAGACATAATGATACGTTGTTAAATATATAGGATAGGTTAAAGCCAATTTCCTCCCTAGTCAGTAGTTCTGACAGGAAGAAACAAGTTAAACTCGAAGGGCGCTTTCACATTTCCCCGTTTGATCTGGACCAGAGTTCTCTTCAGGGAGTTTCTGGGAAAGATAATTTGATTTGGGCATCTTCTATCGCTCCCCCGAACTCTGAAGCACATCCCACAAGCGATCTCTGGTCCACTTGAAAACACTGATCTCTGTTCTCACGCAAACAGTTTTTCCAGCGGGTGGGGTAGAGCGCCATTCATTCTGGGTAGTAAACAAACAAAGTTAACCGAGGGAATCAGAAGAAACAGAGACAGAAAGAAATAGTTTGAAAATATCTCACGGGCAAACGTGGAGTAGTGAAGAAGAAATAGAGAAGAAGTAGTGAGAAAGGCGCTCATTGATATCTGGTCTGAAGACTATATATCACGGTTGTTTGTGACAACCCATTAGCCATGAGCTAACTAACCTAGCCAACACGGGCTTAAGCAGTGGGACTTCCACTTTCGGGCCCAGACCAATCAATGAGCCATGTAACTTCTTTACTTCTTCTCTGGTCAGTATTTGTTTTGGGTGACAGCGCCCCCAAACCAGCAGCTGTTGTAATTGTTGTTCTCAAAGGTGCTGCTTGAATGCCCCCCATGCCCCCCCAAGTAAACCGAGTCCCGGACTATATGAATGAAAAGGTCCCGAAGATGAAGAAGGCCTCCTCATAAGCAGCCACGCCGTGTTCCTAGAAACACTGCTGCCATGAGGATCCATTCTTACTTTTGACACGAGAGCAGCTTTCTCAGCATTCAGCAATACGTGTTTTGTAAATCAGGAACAAAGCACTATTGTTCTTTTGGATCTCAGTACGACAATGACTCAATTCCTATGGTAATTGATTTAATGTCTGTAACTTAATCAAGGCTTCAGGGAGTAAACAACCAGAAAGAAAGAATAATGGCTGAAAGTATGGAGTGCTATTAGCGATAGGTGGTTTGGCAGCCACATGTGACAAGAAGGTCACATTCTTTCAGCCCGACAACCGCACATACCAACACATGTTCACTCATTTTTATCAATCTCCCAAGGCTTTTCAAATTTTTCTTCCACTCTTTCTGCTTGCTCTAGCACACTTTCACTTCATTCATCCGGCTCCATCCTCTTATTCCCAAGTCACTCCATATCTGTCTTCCTGCCTTTCCATCTTTCTCACTCCCAACACTCCTCGTCCCCCTTAATCACTCCCATCACTCTCTTGTGAAGTGGGGGGGGGGGGGGGACTCTGGTGTTTGATGGACAGGTCCTGAGTGCAGACATCTCCCTGTGGTCAACCTTATCAGTGACTGAGCTTGGCAGCGCTGAGTGGCTGTTCGTTTTTTCTGGCTGCACTTTTTGCCTCCAGTAGTCTCCAGAGCTTTGTGTGTGTGTGTGTGTGTGTGTGTGTGTGTGTGTGTGTGTGTGTGTGTGGTGTTTAGACACATGCAAAGCCAGGCCCATCAGATAAAACGTCCTTGTACACAAAGAATTATAATTGCAATTCCCTGTTTAATTTAAATTGGGCTAGTGCACATTTTTGTTTTTAATTGAAATGACACCACTCCCAACCCCCCCCCCCCCCCCCCCCCTTCAGTATGGGGTCTGTCAGAACTGTGACACAACCCAGTTAGTTAATTTCTCTGCAGGTTCAGTCAGGTTTCATTAAATCTCGTCTGGCTGAGCCGAGCTGAGCTGGGATCTAGTGTCTTGCAACATGTCTCTATACTAATGTAGTCTGGGAGTGTGTGGAGATGTGATGCTGTACAGTCATGTTTGTTGATGATGTATAGTGCCGTCCAACTATTTTTCTGCTGGAAAACTGAAAAACAAACAAAGGCTCAGGAGGAAAAAAAAAAAAAAAACACACTGTTGAGGCAATTCCAGATTAGATTTTAAAACTTGCTTGTAAGCTATTTTCACAAAGTTTCATGTCTAAATATTGCTTGAATGTTTTTCAGACACAAATGTCTCACTGTGGTACTGGTATGCCCTTTCACCTCAACAGTAGAGTTGACATGTTTTTCCTGTGCTTGCGTGGTTCTTCTCTACGTACCCTAGTGTCTGCCCCCCGCCCCCAATAAAATACACAAAACAAAAAAAACAAAACCAAAAAAAAAAGATGCATTTGAGGCCAAATGGTGCCTTTTAGCTGCCCCGAGGTGAGTGCAACTGTGTCATTATGTTTGGCCAGTGATGGACTGGTGAGCTGGCTTAGGGTAAATCAGTTCTAAACTGCCTGTAGATGTAAATGTGATCCTGCGGTTATGGTCCGTCTGTCAGTGTTGAACTGGCAACCGATCTTGACTTCACCCTGCCTTTACCCTGCCACAGTCAACTGCTAATATGACCTAGATTTAATGAAGAGATACAGATGATGGACTTGAGGAACAAAGCTTGACAATTAATCCATTATTTCTGCTGATGATAAAAAAATTTTAAATGATACTTTATGACTCTTTAGTCTGAACAAAGTTCAAATGGTAAGTAACATTTGTGCAGAACAGAAAAACTTACCAAGAGGAACCATCTTATCAATTTAATGCCATCACAACCAAATCCCAGGAGAACACGTACTTGGTGTCACTCTGGAGGCCGCCATCTTTGTTATTGTCTACTCTTGCAGTTGCAGTAGCTTTTTTTTTTTAACATTTCATTTTCTCTCCTTTCCACCGAGTCGGAGCATTTTCAAAAAGTTCCACCTTAAGAGCCATTTTCAAAAAGTAGCGCTTTCAGTGGCTTTGAGTATCGCTAAAACGGACACCTAACAAAAGATGTCCGCTTTCACTTGAAAACATTGACGCGTAAAATAGGGTCTCAGGTTATAAAACAAATGTGTTGATGAACTTTTACAATAAAACCTAGCATGAATTTTCAGTGCATCCAGTCCTTCCTGGAACGCTCGACTGAACATGGGGTGATAATTAGGAAACGTTAGCCTGAGAGCGCAATCTAAAACAGTAAGCACGGTTAACATTTGACCTATTATAAGCATGCTGACATTAACGTTTAACGTTGTCCATAAGAAGAGCCTGGCTGAGCTGCTAGCATAGCTGCATCTGCTTTGCCCCGTTATTTAAAGTGCACCTTGGATCCAAGCAAGGCTGCGTCGCCAGGCGGTGATGTCGAAGTCTGAAAATGTGAAGAATACCGTGGGAGGTGAAAATTCACAGCTAAGGTGTGAAGTGTTGGGTGGGTGAACATTCACGGAAACATAAACCTGTCATTTATGAATTTGATACAGGGGGTTTAGCAAAATAGAAGCAAGAAAAAAAAACAAAAAAACAATTTGATGGTAAAAACATTTCCTGGGATGACACTGATTGAATCACAAATAGACTGCAAATGAGCGGCACACTTTACAGCCCTTTTAGAGATTCGGGTGATGAAACATAATTAGGATTAAAATCAATGCGGCTGATCAATGCAGCTTTGAGTTGATACACTGCTGTGAGCCAGCTCCTCTATATCGACTGCTTTGCGGTGCATGAATGCAGACTGTTGGGCTGGCAGCAGGAGGAAGGCCGGGGGTTGTGGGCGAGTGAGGCCACCGCTCACTTACCAAATCAATTGCTTCACTCACCGCCCGAGGAGCGACTGAAGATCTACTTTCAGAATTTAATTCATTCATCCCTGTTTTCCAACCCCCCCCACCTCTAACGCACCCGGACTCCTAATGCTAATTCTCCCTCTGCTTTAGTGAACTAAGCAGATTTTAGTCTTTTGCTATGAAGAAACTTTGAAGTGAGGGATGTTTGTCTTCAGGTCTGGGAGGAAGTGGTAATAGAGCATAGATCTTTCCACAGCTGTCGACAAATCCATTTTATTCATTAATTACCTTAATAACTAGACTTACTTTTCCGACACACATATACAGTATGTTCCCAGGCAACACATTGAAATCAGTCAGCAGCGGTGCAGAGGCCATTACCTTATAGATGTTTTTGCTGTGGGTGGCTGTTTGTAGCCTGGTGTAGTTCCAATGAGGTGCATGGAGCTCAGGATGCAACAGGCCTCCTCCTGCATTAAATCTACCCCCCCCCCCCCCCCCCCATCTCTTCCCCTATTCTGTTTTTCTTTTTCACCCGCCAGTCACACTAGGGTGCCATCAACAGAGCTGGCAGCATGTCTGTGTGAAATGCCAATTTACGGACACACTCACATGGTCAATAAAGACGGCCGGGCTGTGCTGGACCTTGTACATGAAAAAAAAAAAAAATCTTCAGAAAGCTGTCGCAGGAGTGCGCACACACACATACACGCATCTTGTTGAAGATCGGCATTTGCTGACAAAGTCACACACCCACTTTTGCAAATAACGATCCAAACACGTGCCACCACACACACACACACACACACACACACACACACACACACACACACACACACACACACACACACACACACACACACACACACACACACACACACACACACACACACACACACACACACACACACACACACACACACACACACACACTTCGAGACACAATGGTGTGCAAACTGCCTGGACCTGGTAGCCTAATATAGGTATCTAGGTTAAAAATAAAAAAGAGGAAGGCATGTTGCACAGCTGTGAGAAGCTGGAGAGCTTTGTGTGTTGTCAGCCCACTTAAATCACAACAGCTGAGATGACACGGCGCCGTCTCTCTAACCGCCTTTTTTCCTCTTCCTCTCCTGTCGCTCAGTTTTTATTCCCCAACCCTTCTGACTCAATCAATCACTCCACCTTTAGACATTTCTTTCCCGTTCCTCTCGCTCCCCTGACACACATTTTCTCACTTCTGTCTTTTCCTCTTGTCTAAAGATGAAGCCACCCACCTCTGAAAACTCCATTGGCAGCCCAACAAAGCAGCACCCGAGGGTGCAGAGAGAAAAGACTTCTAGTGATGCTTTATACGTAGTTGTCACTACTCAGTCATAATTCACAGAAAAGGGAAAAACAAAACACATCGCAGCCATGCAAATGTACCCTAACTCCTTGGCAGAGTTGTTTGGAATTACTGTCATACGAGTGAAAGCAGACGTTTAATGGATTGGCCATATCTTTATAGCATACATGCCCTCCTAAAGTTTAAATGTTCCTTAAGGTCTAAATTGTAAAGATAAGTTAACAGAGCCCTTAAGAAAACTAAACATTGCCCAAGGGATAAACTGTTAAGAAAAAAAACAAAACGTGTCAAAACACTAAATTTACACCACCCAAGAGAGAAGTCTTGACTCGCAGCCAAATACAACTCTCCTTCGCCAATCAGCACCTCCACCTCCAGCATGAACAAGTCAGCAGCGGGATGAAAAGGATGAAAATGTTTAAAAGTTACTCACCATTTCCCGCCCTCCCCCAGGCTCTGCTGGGAATGAGGAGAAAAGGTGCAGGACGCGGGGGGGTGGGGGGGCACTAAACAAGCTCTCGGGGCTGTTCGGGGGGGGGGGGGGGGGGGGGGGGGGGGGGGGATGACTGAGCAACAGCAAGGCAACACTTTAAACAGAGCTCCTTAATTGTAAAGGTCTGTCTTCATCTCCCTCCGATCAGAGAGCAGGAGACAGCGGAGGATGAAGGGAGGATTGCCCCGAGACTGAGGTGAAGTCAGCAGGTCGGCGGGGTGAGAGTGAACGAGGCAACTAGACGAAGTGACAGCTACAGAGTTTAAGGGGCCGAGCGCAGCTAGGACTGACCGCTTGGCTTGTGAGAGGGCAAACAGCATTAACAGTGACCCCACCCACAGAGCAGTCTGCAGGGTTTCTCCTCCGCTCAGTCGCCCCGTAAATGTTCTGCAGTTTTCTGTGCTGACATCATACGAGAAGGAAGACCAGCAGCGTGAATGTATGAAGGTTTAATGGAACACAACTGAATCCAGCTACAAATATTAGTGCAAAATGACATTACGTGGCTACAAACATGTTTTAGAATATCATTGGACGACACAACAATCCACTGTATCTTTTGCATAAATCTCTAAAACAATTATTTCAATTTCAATCCTCTATCAACAATGATTCAATTCGATCTCAATTTAGATGCTTTGTTTTGCCATACTATTCCATTCATTTCAATAATTACATGATGCAATGAGGTAAGTCCTCAGCCCCGTTGACATGACAGCAATTTTTATTGTGCCTTTTGTGTGTGTTTACATGACAACGGTGCGTGGAGCCACTGAAAATGGCACCTTTTAAAAACGGCTCCCAAGGTGGAACTTTTTTTAAATGCTCTGACTCAGTCTCAGCATTTAGGAAACACTGCTACTGCACATGCGCGCCACAGCCTTAGTAAATAGTTCTTCTGCACATGCACGAGTTGATGGACAATACGCACGCACGCACGCACGCACGCACGCACGCACGCACGCACGCACGCAAAGAAAGACAACAGGAAAAACTGGAGAAACAAGAACTACCACGAGTGGTACTGTGCTATCAGTGCAAGCTTATCACAAGCACCCAATATATGGATTTACATGAAGAAATAATATTTATATTAAGCGGAATTCAGTTAAATTCTTGGCTTGACCCACCAAAGCTGAGGAAGCTATTGCTTATTCATCAGCAGAAGAAATCTGGGTTCAGGGGGATGCCTTTTCCCAGCAGGTATTCAACATATAGTATCTCACAATAAATCCTCATGAAGAAAAAAATAATAAATAAATATATATAAGTAGAAAATGTTCTTTCTACTTTCAAAAGGATTTAATTAAAAGAATTCTGTGACTGAATCTGTTGTAGATGTGATAAATTAAAATATGCATTAAAACCATTAGTGTAACAACAGTTGCAGATACAGTACACTGTACTTATACAAAGAAAGAGAGAGAGACAGACAGACAGACAGACAGAGAGAGAGAGAGATAGCATTAGAAAGTGAAAAATGATCAGCATTCATCTCATTCAACAGCAGTATTGAGTTATAGAGTAGTAAATGTGACTCTTGGTGTGACAATAGTAACTGCATCAATGAAGTAAGTAGGTTTTACAAATAGCAGTGAACAGAAGTAGCATCTTGCTATTTTGAGGCTGAATCTATAGCTTCACCCGTTAATATCTCCTACATGAATGAGCACCAACTAGGCTCCACTATATTAAATTTGAATGCAAATTTGGTCTTGTCTGTCGTGCAATGACTGATCTGTTGGTTTACAGTCTAGTACCGGTGTAGTATCCCCCTGTGCTGCAGTTAATCAGTCTACTCTCCCTCCTCCGAATCCACCGAGGCAGCAGGCTATGGAAACATCTGTTAGAGCACTTTCCAAAAGTCCTCTGTCACAGTTGCACTAATGTTCATTCAGAGTGCAGCGGGAAGCTTAAATCAGGCCAACCTGACTGTGTCCTTGTAATGGGTCTCAGGACGCCAGATCCTAAACTAACCATGTAGCCCAAAATGGCTGACTCTAAAGAGAGGTACCCCTCCTCCTTCTCCTCCTCCCCTAGCCCAACCCTGCCAGTCATATGTCAAATAAATACAGGAAGAGGAACGGTGAGGGAGCAAGCGAACTACAGGAAAGAGCAATCCAACTTTTGTCTGGGGCTTCTAACCCTGCCAAGCGTCAGTGATGTAGGCAGACTGTCATCTCCTCTTTGGTGCTGAGACTGTGCGTCTACTGTTCTCGGGAGTGTAGGACGGTCTGATCCCCAGCTGTAAATCAGGAGAGATTTCAAGACATCGAGCACGCCTACGTCTACACATGAGTACAAAGACGCATGTGGAGTACGTGCCTGACTTTTCTTTTCTTCACAGATACATGTGTAGACACAAAAACGCCACAACAAAGACAAAAGAACAATCAAACTATGACCAAACTCTTGTTAAACCCCAACGGTCATTTGTCTTTAAGAAGACAATGTTGGACAATATTGACGCTGAATAAATCAGTTACAGGCAACAAGCCGCAGCATCTCATGTTTCCTCTCCTGCTACTATGGAAACTGAATTGCTGCAGTCCACATCACTCAAGTCTGGCACAAAAACCCTGCTATCATGCCCAAAATATGCTGAGAATCACCCCGCTGTGCCAGGAACAATTGCTACCATTTGTTCAGAAGAAAAAGGCAGAAGCGAACAGGAAAGGGGCATCCCCCAACTGCACACTGAAGCTCCAGTACCACATAAAAAGAAAAAAAAAGAAGCTGTGTCACACCTCGCTTTCCTAATTACCGACCTAATGCATTTCATAAAATGGAACTGTTTGTCATGCTTAAAAGCCCGTGTGAAGAGGGCCTGAGGTGCTTACAGGAATACAAAAAGGAGAGGAAGAGGGAAAATAAACCTCCTCCTCATCGCTCTGTCAACACAAAGAAAGGAGAAGTCATGTACTCATCCCACTCTTTCCTTCAGGAACAAATGAAGGTATCAATCAATCTCATAGTCCCATGGAGAGAGGGAAGAGGAGGCCAGAGGCAAAGAGAGAGCACAGCTGAGACGGCCAAAAACAACACAGGAATAAAAGTCGATTGTTGTTTTGACCATGCTCCTGCAGCACAGTAGCAAAGAAAGTGATCTGAACTCGCATAGCACGTTAATGTTTACAGGCAATCCTGTAAAACACCATTACAGGTGTGATAGTCCCATTTCTGCATTAAGTAGAAGCAGTCCTGAAGCATCACCACATTTGGGTCACAAGAAGCCGGAGCCTGTCCCTGGGAGGTTGGACAGGCCTCTGATGGTTTGCCACTCCACCAAAAGAGTTCATGTAACTCATTCATAAAAGCTCACACAGTCTGCTTTCAAAATCCAACTTGTACAATTTTAATTCAGGGCAGGCTTGGGCATCTTTTATGTTTGGAGTTTGTATATTCTCTTCATGAAGACGTGTGTTTTGGAGTGACCCGAGGGAACTCAGGTTTCAACCCACACCCCAAAGACATGCATTTTATTCCATATGTGTCTGTTCCTTTGCCATTCCCCATAATGAGTTTACATTGACTTCAGACCGTGTAAAGTTGATAAAAGCAGTAAAAGAAGACTTTCATATTTGAAGAAGTTTACGGTCAGGACTAGCAAAGGACACACACAAGGCCATTTTCTTCAATGAGCTCCTGTTGGTGAGGCCCCATTTACATGTTTTCTCATGAATACGGAAATCTTTTGTCACGTTTTGGAGATCAGTTTATTTGTGTTGGACTGGGAACCTATCCAGAATCTACCCTGCCTTTGCCCACTGTCACCTGGTAACCTAACTCAGTTTTAATCAAGAGATATGGACTGATGGAAGCCGGAGGAACAAAGCTTGACAATTAATTTCTTATGTGCTGCCGATAAAAAAAACTCTTATACATTATGACTCTTTTGTCTGAACAAAGTTCAGATTTCAAATAAATTTGTACAGGATTAAAAGGCACCCAGAAGAACAATCCTATCAACTTGACAGCGTTTCCAAGTGAAACCAGAAAACGTTTGTGTCATTTTGGGTGTCCGCTTATCAACAATTTTGCTCGGAGCAACTGAAAACGCAACATTTTGAAAGCTGCTAGGAAGGCGGAACGTCTCAAACTTTTTGAAAATGCTCCTACTCCATGCCACTCGGTTTACACTGAGAAAACACAGCTATTCTGAAAGCCGTGGCGAATATTATTTCCCAAACGGAAACCCCAAAACAATGTGTTTTCACTTGAAACGTTGTTGTGTAATTGGGTTGTAAATTAAAACTTCTGGTTTTCCACTCTCCATACAATGCATGGGTCTTTGTGTCTTTTTACCTCTGAAGCAGGAACCAAACATTTTGTACCTTTAACTCCATTCAATCTGCCCGACATTTATCATTTCATTGATTTGAGTTTTATCATGTCCTTTCTTGACTGTTTCCAAATGAGTTTCTTTTTTTTTGTAGAACCATGAAACGACTGTGCTGGATAACATAAAAGCTAATTGGATTGGTAGCCATGTTCTTTAACAGGATATTAAGATTTTAGCCGTCGTCAGTGGCTACGCATCTGTAACTAGTCATTTCAATCTTTAATGAGCTTTACAACAGGTGTTTTCTGTTGTGTTCAGACATCGTAAAGTTCGGCATACCCTGAAGAAAACGTAATTAAAAACTTTCTCCAACACCCTGACGTGGCCCAGAACTTTCACTTCGTCAAATCTATGTGAATGTAGACAAACAAGAGGTAGGACGTTTTGAGTCAGTTTGTCTTTGAAGGTCTTTCAAAAAGCACACGGTACCTGCAGGCGAGTGAGGGGTGGTTTTTCTCACAAAGAGGGCTGCTGCTATTTCAGTCAACTGTCATGTTGAAAACGGGCTCCAACTAATTACAGGAAGGATAGAGAGAGATTATCATCAACATGCCGGTACAGTGGGAAAAACTCTTAATCCCATCTTGTTGAGGGCTGCAATGGAAGTAGATTTCCTTGCATGAGGGGAAAGAGACGGCCCAGCAAAACTCTTTGGCTCTGCAACGCAGTGAAGCTTGAATGTGCGAGCTGTGAGCCGTCTAGACACTTTTTAAGGCCACGCTTATCGCACTTAGCCACAAAAGAGTTTAAAAAAAAAAGAAAAAAAAGGATCTGGAATTTGCCTTGTGACCCAGTATGTCGACGCAGCTCAGCAGTGAACTCATCATCTCATGGTTTCTGGCTGTCACCTCGCTCTACTCATTAGGTTGGCTGCATCTCTCTCTTGCTCATACAGTGTGGTGGGTGATGAGAGGAGCGGCGGGGCCGAAGACCACGCGCTGAACACCGGCCAAGAACGATACGAGGGGAGAAAGAGAAAGACGGAGGGCGGAGTGACTACGGAAGCGGGGGAAAGCGAGCGAGGCTGACTGAAATATTTTGCTTTTGTTCAAAAGATAACAATGAGATGAGGGGAGGGAGGCTGGGAGGAAAATAACTGCTGCTGGGAGAAAAGTGAGGGGACTGAAATAGAGAGGGATGAGAAGAAGGAGTCTGCACCCTCTCCGCTCCTCTCTCTGGCCTGGTATTCAGCCCGCTTGGCAGAACCTTTGGTATCAGTTGCATATGGGTAACCCTGTGGAGAGACACACAAATAAAGGGGGAAAGTTAAAGCAGAGCTGAAAACTTTGAGGGGATTTTCGAGGCAGGGTCCTTTTTTTTTTTTTTCTTTTTTTTTTTTAAACTCTGAGGCTAACCGAGAAGCCAAGATTGGCTCTTATTAGACAGAATAATTTTCACAGCTGTTTCCGATCTGTTTGTGCTTCACATGGACCGAGAATGGAGGGGAGGGGGGGGGTGGAAAAGTGGGCAAAAGAAGGGAAGGCAGCACAAAAAAGGAAGGAAGGAGAGCAGCAAGAGCAAAATAAAGAGCAGGAGGGAAGAGCTGCGTCCTCCACTCTGACAATAACTCTACAGTGAATCACCATTTAACTTCTAACACACAAGAGTCTTCCAGGAGTTAACAACATCCTCAGCGAGCTCCTGAGAGCCAATCGTGCTCTTTGGAGGAAAGCTCGGGTTTCACAAAATCCAGCTGTTTTACTTGCACAAGCCCATGAAAATTCCTGCTTACAGTGAACACACAGACGCATGCTTACACAGAGAACTATCTGCAGGTGGTGGAAGATCAAGCCACTCGGTTCATAAAGGGTCTCGTTTCCTCCCACATCTTGCAGTGCCCTCTTCTCCTCTCTCATCACCTCTTCCAATATGTCTCCCAAATCTCTTGGGGCGTAGCGAGCAGCACATTATTCACAGCAAACAAACATGGACCCAAATTGACTTTCGAAAGTGTCCCCATTAAGCTGCCACGATATTAGCTGTTCAGTCCGTCTCCAGTTGGCCTAATGACTTGCTCGCAGCAGTAAATAGACCTGCCAGTCAAAGCGAACACAAAGAGAGGACATTCCGATCTGGTAAACATCAGATTTCTGTGTTATGATAAAGGCTGACTGTGATGAGTTTGATGTTTAACGTGTTTCCCTGAGCGAGCAACGAGGATGATAGGAAACAGGTTTTAATTTGAGATGCTGTAATGGAATACTTTTGGGGAGGATTCGCAGCCTGGAGCACGGCTTTCATTTCTGAAACATGAAGAGAGAGGGATGTCGCTGAAATGATCGTCTCCCTTTCTCTGACTGCGATTGAAATGTTCCACAAACACTGGGCTTATTTCTATGAACAAATCTTCCAAAGCATAAAAATGCTAACCCATAATACTGAACTTTTGTGTGTGTGTGTGTGTGTGGGGGGGGGGGGGGGGGGGGGGGGGGGGGTAGCACAAAAAGCACCACAGTAATGACAACAAAAGATGATATCTGGAACCATGAAGATTACGACTTCTGGCACCTTCTGTGCACCTCTCAAACCACTTTCCAGCTACAAGTAAAAAAAAAACCCAGGAGAAGCCCTTCTCCCATTTCCATCCTCTATTGTATGTTTTCATTGTGAGTCCATAAAAAAGCCACAAAGAGTCCTGCAGAGAAGCTGCCAGCCACTCGGTGTCACATAGTCCTGCTGTCATGTGTTCAATGTTCATATGAAGGCTTCATCAAAGTGTTTCTCCATAGTTTACTGTGAACATGATCGGCTCTGACACTGCAGCTTCTACTAATAGATTAACACCTGCTTAATATTCTGCTGTTGCTCTTTCAGAGTGTGGACTCCAGTAGATCTCTGAAAGTATTCTCTTGTATCTGGCACCAAGACGGGTTCCTGACACAACCCATTTGGGCACTCCATGGGACCACATACATCGGAAAGATGAGTCACAAGTTCATCACTTGTCATTTCATGGGAGGTGTTCCTGGACTCCAGTGTTCAGTATCTATTAGAAATTCTTCACCAGCTGCATTTTGTAGATGATCATTTGTCAAAGTCACTCAAATCCTCATGCTCGTCAATTTTTCCTATATGGAACACATCAACTTTAAGGACATAGCTTTCATTTGTGTCATTCACGTCACGTGTCGACGAGCCATCCGTGTAACTTTACACCTTTAAGTAGTCCTCAAGTTTTTATTCTTGTAGTACAATTTGGTTCATGTAGCCTAGGAGAGGTGAGTTTCAATGATGGAGAGGCTCAAAATTATGTATTTGGTCAACTGCAGTGAAAAGGAATACAGGGCAATTTGCCAACCATCAGAAACTCACAAAGTGTTCAAGGGCTGAACTATCTGCGAAATGTCTGACATGTCAGTTGTTTGGTGAATCATTTTCCAGTCAGGGACGCCACATCATCGGCCATGAACAGCAGGAGATCTCCTCAGCAGGAGGCCCAGTGACTGACAAAGCCACCCACACAATCCAGTGAACACTGGACTCTTTGATCTTCATTTCATGCAGACATTTTTATGTGTAAACCTGTATGTGTTTCTGTAGAGTCAGACTTCACCATCAAATATAATGAGTTATGTACTTAAAATAAGCGTTTTCTTCAAAAGAAGCTGATACAGTTTGGGCAGCTTTCCTTTGCAATAATGTGTACAGACTTTCTTTACTGTGTAGAAGCGGAAGCCGATAAAACATATAAGCAGTATCCAACAAATTGATTTGTGTTCATTCTAGAAATAGATTGGGTACATACAACAAAAAAATATACACAGCCATGCAGAAAATGAGTAATCCACCACAGGCTATGAATACAGACAGTACATCTGCACGGGTTTTTTTTTTTGGAGTCTATCCTAGTTGACTGATGACCTGTGGGTCATCAGTCCATCACAGAGTTAACACAGACAGGCAATTACTCTCACAGGCCAAACAGTTGAAGCAATTACCCTGACAAACATGTCTTTTGGATTGTGGATAGAAGATACTGTAGTACCGGGGAAAAAGGTAAACGGGTAGAGGAACAATGTGAAAACTCCACACAGAAAGGCTCCAAATGCCATTGGGTTCAAACCGAGAAACGTCTTGGTGTGATAAGTGACAGTGATAAGTGGTGCGACAGTTAAACCACTGCTGAACACATACCTGTAGATGCACACAAAGCCAGAGTGGATAGATTGTCTGTGTTTTTGGGAACATCCTTCACTTTATGTGGATGGAAGCACACGCAGTGTGATTTACTGTGGGTAAACTTCCACCAGGATGGAATCCAAGGCCTAACCTCACATTTCACAACAGATCCTCAAACGAGAGGTTTGGGCGTGTGTCATCCGTGTACATTGTGCTAATGTGCACAGCTGCGGGTCCGTGTGGGAATGATGATGCCTTTGTTTATCACCATGGCCACAACTGTGTCTGAAAGTCTGATGCCATGCAGATCCTCAAAATGAGTCTCTTCTCGTCAAATTTCAGAGTGGGAAGGAGTGGAAATCATTCAATAGCCAGTTCCACCCAAACGTAAACCTCTCGATACACGCAACACACGCTTCCCTCGCTGGTGTCATTAAAAATCCATTTCAAGTGCCCCTGAAAAAAAACACTAAAATAGAGCACACGGTAAAGGAAGAGAAAGAAAAAAAGAAAAGAATATCCAGACAGAATGGAGGTGCTTCATTTGCAGTGACTGTGGTTTTACAGTGTGGGATTTCTGGACTGTTTCTAAACAGGGTGCGTCGCCCCCTGTTCTGACAACAGCTGAGCCCCACCCCCCACCCCCACCCACCCACCCACCTTCCCCCACTGTGTTCGTCACACACACACACACACACACACACACACACACACACACACACACACACACACACACACACACACACACACACACACACACACACACACGGTCTCCAGAGATCAGCTCCTTGTGACACAGTGACACAATCAATCAGTGGATATTGCTTCTATTGACAGACCCCAGAAGAGTCTCCTTCTGTTTGATGATCCGGTGCCCTTGTTTTCATCCTTGTTCGTCTGTCTCTCAGTCTAACGACGACCTTTTGGTGCAGATCTGTGGTCTTTCCACACTTTTATCCTGCATCTCTGTCACCACCAATCACTCTGCAACCCATTCTTCCCTTCATTTATTTCTGTTGCCATTTGAGGAAAATACCATGCAGAGAGGAGGCAGACGGTGTACAACCCCCCCCCCCCCCAAGAAGAACAATTCATTGATCTTAGCCCCTAACCCAATCAGACAACACAAAACGATTCCTTCCGTCGTTGGTGGTGGTGGTGGTGGGTGGGGCAAGACTGGGGAGGGGAGTCGTAGCACAGAGCCTCATGCATATTTCATACCTACAATGATACACTTTCTGGCCCATGCATAATGTAGGCACAGTTTAAGGAAGAGCGTTGGGAGGACGGGGGTTGAAGTCGGGGAAATGAAATGGAAAATGAGATACCACCAGCTAACGGCTCCCGCCTCTCCCTAATGTGTCAGCGCACAAACACCCAACGCATCGGCTCAAGAGTTTGCCTCGGCGCTGCTTGTCAGAACAAAGGGTGGATGGTTGACTAAATTGAACAGATCCTTTGATTTTAATCCAAGGGAGACTTCACATGTAGTGCACAAGATGTGTTAACTGGACCGTCATGTGTTTATCCATTCAGTGGAAAATGGACAGAAGGCAGTGGTTGTCGGAGCAGAGTGCTGATCCAGAACAACAAAATGTGAAGCTCTTGTGTGGATGTTGGTGAGTGAAGCATTCGCTGAGCTTTGTTCCAAAAGATCCTGGCTCAGATGATGCAGTGATGTAGTTGGTCCGTTCTTCTGCCAAAATGGAACCGCCACAGCAAATGTTGAATGAATTACCGCTAAAATGAAACGCTTGTTGTTCTCTGACAACTAAACTTTCCTTTTAATGCTTGTTTCATTTTACTTAGTGGATTACAACGAGATTGGCTTTTTGATGCTGTGAAAAAGTCCGACAGGACAGAACATTATTATTGTTAATGTAAATATAATGGCATCTATTAAAGCGGTGGCTCATCTTGCACAGATGGAGTGAGGATCGGAGGACTTTTAAAAATGCTGAAACCTTTAAAAAGAGACTTGAAAAATCTCAACTTGGCTTTCAATCGAGAAGGGTTTATCAATTTATTAATGAATGTTGGCAGGTCGATCCCTGTATCATTTCCATGAGTTTAAATGTTCTTGGACAATGCACGTGGACACAAGTTACACCAAAAGGTGTGTGAACACCATGACGGGGGTTGGGTGGTGGTCTAATAGAAACCAGCATTGCCACTGCGCCCTACTGTGGGGAAACAGAGGGACTAGATGTTGATGCAAGGTTGGATCAACGTGCGCGGCAAAGAATGAGGCCTAAACCGCCGGTGAAATTGCTGTTGCCAAAAGTGTGTGTGAAGATTGAGAAGTAGAACGTGACTTTGTGTGATGAAGTGAAGCAGTATCAGGGTGTTGAAGTGGTAAAAAAAAGAAATGCACTGTGTGAGCAAAGTCCATATTTAAGTCCTTCATTCCAATAACTGCCGCCTTATGACACCAGCTTTCACCCTCTCTTTGTTTTTTCATTCCATTACAATTTTATTTCATTATTATTTGTTGTATTCTTATTTTTTCCTGAAGGTATTTTAATCTGGTCAGAATATAGCTTTTCTGAGCAATTAGTATAGCTTTTAATGCAATGTTACTTATCATTGTCTGGTTTCGTCAGTCATTTTGGAAGCACATCGAATTGCACTAACCAGCTCAACAAACAAAGTTGAATTGATTGGCTGAGTGATTGATGTGTTCTTTGCTTTGTGTCGGTGCTTTTAAGACTGATTGCCATTTGTGCAAGCATTCATTGTGCCAATAAACAGAACTGATTCTTCATTAAATATTTGGTCATATTGATTAGAATGATCCTAAATATGATTTCAATTTAAGTCATTAACTGACCTTTACTTGTTTTTGTGTCACTTTAATGGTGATATTTGTGTTTTGTTTGATAAACAATTGAATGGGTTGGTCTTGATTTTATTTTGACCCGTTGTATTGTAAAATACTTGATTCTTGTGTTCTTAACCTTACACATAGAATAACGTTCATTTTGTTCAATGTTTGGGTATTCAAGCAAACATTTTCTTTTCTTTTTTAGATCGTTGACATTCTTTTATTAAGGACAGTGTCAGTTCTACATGACAGTCGGGGTACAATCGATTACGTCATGTCCATTTTTTTCATATGTAAGGTGAACAGACCAAATAAGAGAAAAACAAACAAACAAACACATTCTTTTTTTTTGTTTAAGAAAAGAACAAGCAAACTTAATAAAAATTGGAAGACATGTAGTTTGCTGTTTGTCCGTAGTTGGCTTTGGGCTTCTCACTTTGACTCATCACTGAAGTTAGGTTGTCAAAGTGTCGTCTTACAGTTTTCATATATTTTACAGATGTAATCCAGTTGTTGGTGAATTTATCGTTTTAGAGATTAAGCATGCAAGTTATCCTTTCCATTCTGTACATTTCATTGACAACGTCAACGTCAAGTAGTATTGTGTCAACAGTTCTAATTGACAAATGTTGCATCACTGTCATCATTAATAAGCATACAAATATCTCCAAGTTTCCTAAATTTAAGCAGAAGTGAAACAAGAAGTTTCAATCATTTGTCCATCTCGGGCGACAACAGCTGATATGTTCCCTTGCTCCCCTTGATCATTTCAAGTAATAAGTACTAAAGTGTTGTAAGCTCCTGAAGGTTCCACAAGTGATATTGCTATCACAGCTGATAGGAATAAATTTGTAATAATGTGGGATTTTCCAGAAGCGGAAGGAGAGGCTGGTCACTCCCAAAAAACCTTCAGAAAATTTTCCAAGCAGTAACTAATACTAACCGGCCTTGAATCCCCCCCCCCCCCCCCCCCCCCCCCCCATGCACACCATCCAGCTCCAGTCAACCATGTGTTGTATATCAATGTGTCCGAGAGAAAGCCAAGCTATTTGTCCCATCAGGCAGGCTTTAAAGACATA
The DNA here is from genome assembly GCF_963383615.2 of Lipophrys pholis. Classification (NCBI taxonomy): domain Eukaryota; kingdom Metazoa; phylum Chordata; class Actinopteri; order Blenniiformes; family Blenniidae; genus Lipophrys; species Lipophrys pholis. Next base: position 12,963,193 of record NC_137637.1, read on the forward strand.
CGGCCATGAACATCCTCTCTCCCACTGCAGAAAACTGCGTGTAAAATGGGGTCAATAACATCGTCATGACAAAGGAAATCCCTTCTCTTTAGCGGATTTAACAGAAAGCCGCTAAAGTACCTAATTCCTGCATTTTATCAGTGGATGTACATTTGGACAGGAAGCAGCGTTGAAGTGGATACTGGCGAAGGAAGAGGGTTTAAGATGGTCTATCACTTGGATGGAAACAAGACAATGAGCTTTCTGGCAGCGGCCCGTCACTTTAATGAGGCTTGTTGTTGACTTTCTTCTTTCTTTACAGCCTCGCTTTTCCTGCATCTCTCGGTGAATGACGCTCTCACGTCCCCCCGTTTCCATATTTCTCTTTCTTCTCTCGTCTCTGCGAATGTCGATGGTTCAGAGGGCCATTTGAGTGTTGAGTGACTGAGTGGACTTTTTTTATTTCCCTCTCAATCCGAACCCTCTCCCATCAACTGAAGCCCCATTTTTCACCTCCAGATGCACAACGCATGGAGAAACACCGGAGATGCGTTTTCACTGGCCACAAGGGAAGTCCACAATCCAATTCTGGTCAAACAGATGTCATATATCAACCCCTCTCCGAGGAAGCCACACTTAGAGGAAGAGAGGAAGCGAGAAAGGAGAAAAAACGTGTAACAAAGGAATGATCAGAGAGGCTTTTGAAACGCAGCAGGCAGCGCGCGCGCGCGCGCGCGCGCACACACACACACACACACACACACACACACACACACACACACACACACACACACACACACACACACACACACACACACACACACACACACACACACACACACACACACACACACACACACACACACACACACACACACACACACACACACACACACACACACACACAGTACGACTGTAGCAATGACGAGGATGTGGTTACCACACGTTATGCAACCTCCCAACAAAATTCAAGATTTGTTAACACAATCCTTGCCTCTCCTCTCCTCCATCCCTCCCACCGTGAGTTTTATTTTCCCGGAAAAGAATAAAGAAAGTAATTCTTCATCGAGAGACTTCCCATTGTGCTTTTGCTTTCAGGCTAAAACGCACCATAAAGGTTGTCAGGTGGGCTCATTATGATTTGTCGATGCTGAGCAGGAGTCATCAGTCATAAAGAAAGGAGGGGGATGGCTGGCAGTGTGGCTAGACGGTAGTTAGATGGATTAATGGACAGATAAATGACCCCAATACATCTGGTTCTAACATGCACTCTGGGTAATTAAGAGTCAAATTAGATGGTGGAAAAATGCATGAAATCCAGCTGTTCATTCAATGGGAATTTTATTTTCATTTTTTTCAAATTGCACAAAGACAGTTAAAACTAATCTACTCCTGCTAAATTTACACATTAAGTTTTATGCAAAAAGACATTAAATATTTAAATACAAAGTGGACACTTACCAAAGTCATCCATCGACATTATTTGGGGACCATAGGTGTCTTTCACTTCAGTGTTTACCCAAAGTAATTTGCCAATCATATCTTTTTCAAGACGTGTGTTTACACGGTTTCAGTCCAGCCTTCCAGTTTTCTTCAAACGATGAAAAAGGAGAGGTTTTAGCAGTCAACCTGATGAAAGCATCTTAAGTCAGAAAACACAATGAATGCTTCGAGAACAGCGAGATAGAAATAGCTCCTGAAATATACATTATGTCCTATTAGCACTGCTACTTCGTACCCACAGGCAACGCTTTGACCGGCTGTATGTTATGAGATTCTGAAATGAAAGCACTTTGTCCACGCTGTGCTCACCTATATTAAAACCTCTACAATGAGTAATGGAAGTTATCCAAGTTCGAGCTTAAGGGAAGCTGATCTTTTACAGATTCTTCTCAACAACTCAAAACAACTCGAAATTACAAGTTTCAAAGTCAACCGGAGTACAGTATTGGATGGGCACATAATTATCAGGGCGTTCCTCACTTTGTGTTCTCTCATTTTATACAGGGAAAACAGCTTTTCTTATTCTGCACTATAAATCTGAAACGGTCAGATCAGATTCACCTGAGTGATTTTAATGTGAGGTTGAAGAAACCTGGACAGAATGTCAGGAGACTCTTGTTATTGTTCTTAATTTTGTAACATTCGTCTCACTTGGGATAAATGAGAATGAGATTGTGTCAAAGAAAAACAAAGGAATATTGGAGTATGGGAATCTCTTGATGTACTGACACACTGACGTTGTATTGCACCGCCACTCTATTATCGACTTTTAGGTTTCAAAAAGCCTGTAGTTTAGCATCATATGTATTAATGAACAAAACATTGTGACAGTTTGTTTTTAAGACCTTTCACTGATGAGATATTTTACTAATGTCCACACCTTAAAGATCTTCATTAAGCCCCTACTGATTACATGACAATTTCTAGTAAATCTTGCCTTTTGAGTATTTGATTCCACGACAGTGATGCTCAGAGTCACTGAAAATGCAACTTTTCAAAGACACGCTGGCGGCGTGAAAACTTCTCTGACACAGAAACACAAAAATGATGCGTTTTCACTCGAAACGTTGTCATGTGAAGAGGGCCTTAGTTTTACGCCATTCTTCAATTCAACCTACGACAAGCTGCCTCTCTACATTGTTGATATCATAGTAATTACAGCCACTAGAAGTCACTACAGAGCATATCCTCAGGTTCTGCTCCAAGCAGTTGGGCCCTGACTCATCCATATCTATGTCACTGATATAAACCAACAGAAATCCAACAACAACCCTGGTAGATTGAATCCATTTCCACTTTGGTTGGAAGAATCCTGCTGAACAAAAATATGAAAAACACTGATTATCTCTTCATCATGACACCTCTAGTGACTATTTTGTCCACTGAATTGGGAGGCTAGAAGGAGGAAAACAGAGAAGCATAAGGATTTTATAGAGTTTGACAAGTGTCAAATTGTGATAGCCATATAACTGGGTCATCTTCCCAGCGTCTGTGGGTTATTCCCAGTATGTAGTTGTCAGGATCCATCAGAAGTGCTCCAATGGAAGGGAAAGCAGTGAACCAGCGATGGGGTCACTAGTGACAAAGGCGTGTAGATGCAGGTGGTGAGTGAAGGCAGGCCTCCATGGTCTGATCAAGAAGATGGGCTTCTGTAACTGGTTCTCATAGAAAAGTGTCAGAAGATGCACATCATAATGTAGTCTCATATAAGTCGGGCGGTCATAATGTTATGGCTGATCGCCGTGTGTTAGATAAGGCTCTGGTCTACGCAGAGATAAAGCATGGTTATGTGGATGCAACTACAGTATATCGGCTACAGGCTGAATCAGGATCGGAAACATGAATAATGAATGGGTGGACGGTCGGAGCGTGACATGTGTTATAAATCTGAGATCTGGCTGGAAATGCATTCACATGAATCCTGAAGATCACCTTGACAACGAACCGAGCTGAAATGTGCCGTACATCACATACTAAGATCATCACAAAGTGCTGAAATAAGACACACACCAGCTTTAATGTATCGTGACTTTGAATAATAGACAGAGCCATTAGATGAAGCGTCTGCAGACAACAAAATGAGTCTCGGCCTGATCTGTCAGCTTCAGCTAATTCAGCTTTGAGCTCATATTCATATCTGAAATGAATATCAGGACCCGGCCAGGTTGCTAGTTAGGCTGCGAGGAGCAGCGAGAGGTGTCAGTCAATATGACAATGATTTTGCCTCTCGTTCATCTCTCAGTGCTTCCCTCTCTTCTCCCGTCTCTGTGCTGGTGTCCTATCTGTGTCCAGTGCCTTTCTGTTCATGGTTCAGGGCTTCTATCTGACTAAGACGATTCCCTTGTGGCGCCATGAAGCGAGACGGAGACGAGGGGTGGGGGGGGGAATCTCATTAAAAACTGGATCATCTGCTGTCAGCCGGCCACCCGGCCCCAGCCAAGCTCGGACACAGAAAAAATACAAAAGTGCGGGGTAGCGGGGAAAAAGAAAAGGCCCACCAGTAATTTGGAGGGCTGCCACGCGTGCACCCTGCTTAATGTCAGCTGTAGACTGGACAGAGAAGTTCCTTTAAGAGGAAAGTCTGGGAACGCTCACAACACAATGGTACATGATATATTCTCACAATATGAAAATCTGATGTAAAAATACTTTGTGTGTAATTCAATACATCAGCGGCAGTTATAATAATGAAACGAGAGCCGTTTCAGACCAGCGGACATCTTCATGAGCACATCAAGTGACGTCTGAAATACTGTAAACAAAGAAGGAAACTGTGCTGAAAGATCCCACGGAATGAGGATAACTACATTTTCCCTGTGAAAGCAGTGAAGCTTATTATAGTAGTTTGATTTCAGAAGTTGGATGCTTGATTAGATCTCATGAGAAGCTGCATGCATCAGAGGAGAAAGGAGAATAGACCAGTAATTGCATCAAGCCTGTAAATTATGAATTTAACATTCACTCAATCTGCTAATTATATTTTCTTGAACATATTGATTGCGTTTTTTTCAGATGGCAATTGACTTTGGAATGGCAGAAATACTGCAGCCATTCGATACGCGAGTTCTGCTCCGCACCTCTCCGAACCATGAGCAGAAGAGGAGCTAATAACATTAACCACAGTTCAGAAGTGTCTCGGTGAGAATCAGCGGCCATGCCACAAATGCTGACTGGAACAAAAGTACACATGTAATTAAAATTGATTTGAGCACAATGTAAAGTGCAGCAGCGGTGGAGGAAAATCTTTGAGGTTGCATGTTTTCCCTTGGCGAGGCAGTAAAGAAGATGTAAGGATGGATGGATGGATGGATGGATGTGCCTCACTTTTATCTAACTGTTGAATGTGTACTGAAGCTTTAGCTAAAAGTAATCCTTAAAAAGCTGTATGATATGACTCCTTTAACGTGTATTCAAAGTTTATTTGCCCCAAATCCAGCTTTTCCTTCATTTTCAGCCATTTGAATATTGGATCATATGAGCTGCATTCAGAATCTTGGGATTGGCTAAACCCCTGATGACACTATATAGGGTTTGATTTTTGATTGGCTCGTGAAAAACCATCAGACAGGGAATTTTGCATAATATGACCCCTTGAAACAATTTGATCGAATGTCCGTGTAGTTAATGTAGCCATAGTTGAGTCTTATAGCGTATTATTTTCTGCAGGCATGTTTGTGTAATTTCATCAGAAAAACAACCGATAGCAGCTAAATGGATGTAAAGTTAATTTCTCATCAATGAGTTAAAATTATTTCTTACATTCACGTTAATCAAATAAATCCTGTTTTAATGTTTTCTCATTAAAAAATGTGTTCTACTCGATTTTATCCTATAATTCATATAGAATTAATTAACTGAAGATCCTGAATGTCTTCAGAGATTTTATTGAGAGAAGGTCAAGGTTGATTCAGGTTGATTATGTTCAGATTCTTTTGACGTTTTAACTTCATGAAAAGTCTCAGCTGATCGTCTTTATGCCATAGATCTTCTCTCTTATCACATGCTTTTGTAATTGGTGCTATTTTGCCACATCCGAGGTGTTCCTGTAGGGTGTTCAAGCAGAAAAGAGCTTCTTTGAACAAAAATGAATCCAAATGTGCGTTGCTGCCCCATTTTCCTCAAATACTACATTCCTCACCACTTGCATTGCTAATTTTCACCTGAAAACGGTCGTCTTATCCTCCAAAATATGCCTTTCTTTAACTGGGAGCTCATTAGCTGGGAATTAAAGTCAGGCTGCCTTTTGCACTACAAAGGTTGAAAACACGAAGATGTAAATCAGGGCGAAAGTGAGAGTGTGAGATCGGGAAGGAGAGGGGGGAAAAAAGGGGGCGATGAAGACAAAGAAGCACTTCAAAGTGTTGCTGTACAGAAAGATTAAGCGTTCCTCCTGGTGGCGGTGCAACAGGTCAGCAGCGATTTACAACACCGGGGTATAAAGCAGACGCCCTCACACAGTTATTCAGGCGTCCTCTTCGAGCAGCTCTGCTGAAACGCTCTGCTTCTGCATCTCATCAAGCCCATCCAGCGATGATTTGACCTCTCCTCCCTGGTGTCTCCATGTCAAGCCTCATTTCCTCTACATCAGAGCCTGCGAGGGGCTCTGCTCAGACACACCGGTGCTTCTGTGAGGTGGTTTAATCAGAGGACGCGTCAATAAAAAAGGCAACGTAGTTTATGGCAGGGTGCGGGTATCCACTGAAGCGGCGTCTTGTTTCCTGGCTAAATCTTGATTCATTCGTTTGTACGCTAAAACGCAGCTTCAGACAGGCCTGAATGGCAAACGCATCCCGAGCGGCTCATTACATCCAATCTCGAAGACTAACGCCACTCGATCGGCACGGCCGAGCTGCACCTTCCCTCAGAAACCCGCTCGCTAACAGGCAGCTGCACCGCGCATGTTAATATCAGTATTTAGGAAAACTAGAGAGGGGGAACGAAAATGTTGGATGCATTTGTGCGAGTGTTTATACGGAACATTAACCTGTGCGTGTCCGTGCGTGCGTGCCTTTTGCAGCATATGGAGAACAGATCAGACACGACACAAATCATTGGAAAACCCGCCGTGTTGAACGGGTCCGACCTTGGATGCTTCCCCAGCTGAGGGAATTCAACAATGCTGAGAGGAACTGTCCATACCTGCCAGGACTGTTGTGTCACGGCAGGATGTTCTGGTTCCCATTCACAAAATAGACAGGAGTCATTCTTTACTTTATACGGAAAGTTGGCGGGGGGAAAACACATCGATAACGCTGCCAAGGAGTGGAGTTTGCTGCTTTTTCATTTCTATTCCATAAGTTTTACACCATGTGCGTGCTCCCTTTAAAAAAGTTTATTAAAACGGGGACATGAAGGCAGCAATCTGCACATCCCACGCAGCAACTCAGGAAAGGACCTCGAATTATGCCTCCATCTACACTACCACTTCTCCGCTTTAACCTTTTTTCCATTAGGGAGCGAGAAAAAAAACAAAAAAAAAAACAGTCTCCTGAAAGAAGTACAAGGATGCTGTCGCAATTCAAACCTATTTCAGGACTAAATTGCAGTGAAATGGGATGAGTCATGCCACAAAGACTGTCAGAAATATCACTGAGAATAGCCGAGGAACAAGTTGCCATGACGCAGGAGAGGAGAACGACAGAACAACAGCAGCGGAGTGGGCGAGAATAGAAAACCGGCCTGAACTGAAGAAATCACATCTTTCTGCATGACGACTGACGACAGAACAAACGTGTCTCGTTAAGCCTTTTGAGCCAGATTGAAATAAAAGACGAGTATGTGACCGAAACGCTTATTCTCACCCTTTCAATCGAGCCTTAACTTGTAACCGGACGAAGAGGGTGAAAACATTACTTCAAAAAGTCAAAAATAGACGTTGATCTCCCACCTAGTCACATCTTATAGTTTAAAAATCCTTGGTTCAATATAAAACTAACAAAACCTTCCAGTTTAACAGTTTCTAATTCATTTAATAAACATCACACTTAACTTGTTTGCTTTCAGGATGCTTGTAGGGTCATTTCAATAGTTTCGGACAAATTTCAGTGTTGTAGCACGCAAGAGCGCTCTTCATCTCGACACCACATTTCCAAGGTCTTCATCTCGACTCTCTTTGCACCGTCTCCCTGTCCATGCTTGGGGGTTTTTTTCCTAAATGTTCAAATTTCCTAAAGCAATTCAAAATCATGGGTTTTATGTTGACTGGTTACTTTCTGGCTCACTGCTGTGAATATTTAACTCTATATATAACATACCTTGCTTGTGTTGTAGAAAATGGACATAAGGACATCATTTAAAACTGCTTCTCAAGACTTAAGGGAAGACGCAGAGCTTTTAGATTTCTTGCTATCGTAATTACAATTACTATACTAATCTGAAATAGATTGAGAAATTATATATTATATAACATAAGTATCTAATATCATATAAGTGTTCATTTTTAGTTGAGGGGTAGAAGTGAATAAGTCTGAACTTCTTCCAACCTTTCTGGCATGTGGAAACACACTGAGAGTCCAAATGACTTTTTAAATTTCCAAGTTTTCATTTCTTCTTCTTTCGGTTTGTCTTTAGCGAGTCACATGATTGGGATGAAATAAAACCAAGAATAAAACAACAGGGGTGCATGTGACTACTGTTCAGTTATCTGTGTTTGACCTGTGATAAACTGGTTTGGAGTTTGAGTGGCCATCAATTAGATGGAGTAACAAAGAAAACTGAGGGGTAGATGTCTAGATTTTATCTGAATCATTATCCACTTTAGACAAGAAAGTGAAGAAGCAAATAAATCAGGTTGTCACCTCTGAAAGCCCTACCTTGCTCCTCTAAATGGGAACAAAAAGGTTACTCTGCTGGAGACACCAGAAAATTAAGGGTAATTGACCTCCGGTATGAAAAACCCTGGGAGTGATCCATCAAAAGCTTCACCAAAAGTGGCAAAGATAGAGGAAGAGAGCTTGGAGAAAAGGCCAAGCACTGTTGGTTTGCACCAAGAAGGTCAAAATAATTAGCCAGTTCATAAAAAAAAAAAAGAACACTATTGTTCATCCTCCCCAGAAGGGAGTATCATCTCAAAGTCCAGAAAATCATGACTTGCGACCGACAAGAACACACCGTTATACCCAGGACAATCTGCAAAAATATAATACAGCTACAACAAAAAAAAACAAACAAACAGAAATACTGTAGAGAAAACCAAAGAAAATGCGCCAGTGTACAATGAAGCAACAACAAGGAAACATCAAACTCAAGCCGCTGACTGATAAACATGAGCCAAATACACTAATTGGCCACTGTATGAGGTGTTGTGTCTCGATGCATGCTGAAGTGGTTAAAATAGTAGAAACACCTCTGAATGTGCAGCTCAACACCACCCACCACCAAATACTATTCCAATAACATTTAATGAAATGTTGCTTTCCAGAAACTAAAGCGTCATCATAATAATGTTAGGAGGGTTTTTAAATCAGAAAAGTTGTTGTGGTGAATCACATTTGTCAAACCGTACTAAAAGAAAAGGCTGGTGATGTTTAATGATCCCTGAACATGGCAGCTGCCCGGTGAAACAATAACTGGATTGATTAGTCTAATCAATTGTTCCCTTTTTTGGAGAGGTCGACAGTGAGTGAACTTGTCCTCAACGCTGGTTCAGGTTATAAGCAGGATGTCCTTTCTGCTCCAACTGCAATACAAAACTTAAAAACCCACACTGAAGGAATATACTAAGACATTTAGATTAGCTCAAGCAGAATCCCATGTTTTAAAGAAATGGAGCACCTATCAGAAGAACTGCACTTGGGAACGTGTTGGAAAGTTTTACAGTAGTTATCACAGAAATGAAAAATTTTCCATTGACACAGCAATGCTTTGAAGACAGTGAAGACAATTCCGTTTACACTAAAATGGCAGAAACACTGAAAATGATGTAGTTTTCATGTTTTGCCACTAGATGGTGCCTTTTGTTTTTTGTGATGAAACCATGCACACATGCACGCAAGTAACAATATGCTCTAAACATTAAGAATGACGAGTAGGTTGTATTGATATTATGGGAGTGGAAAGTACCAAGTCCCAGGAGAAGATAGACTTGGAGTCAAGATACTCTGGAGTCAAATGTTGTTCTTATCGTCCGTCTACTTACGCATGTGAAGAAGAACTATTTACGACAGCCGTGGTGCGCATGTGAAGTAGCGGCGTTTCAGAAAAGTTGTATTTTTCTCTGTTACGAGGAGATGTAATCGGAGTGTTTTCAAAAAGTTATCTTCACCGAGTGTCCATGGCTATGGAGTTGGAGCCTTTTTTGAAGAATTCCACCTTGGGAGTGGTTTTCAAATAGATGTGTTTTTAGTGGCTCTGAGCAACATTGCCTTGTAAATGGACAGACAAACCTCAACAAAAGTTTTCCGTTTTCACTTGAAAACTTTGTCTTGTGACCAGACTTGAAAGTAAAGTCACTTCCTTTGATTTAGTGCCTGCAACTATATTAAAAAACTGAACTGGAGGGGTCCTCCAAAGAACCCTGTGTTTACCCCTAAAATACCAACCAAAAATGGGCAGATCTTAAAACCGCCACGCCATACGCCTTAAAACGTCTCACACCTTTAAGGGCAAAGGCGATTGGGAAGCAAAGGACCATTCAAGGACTAATTAAATCTGATCTGTCATTTTATCTCCTGTTCAGTTTTTGGGATGACTTTGTAAGACTTAAATATTAAAAAACAAAACAGGACAAAAACTGTTCATCTTTCAGTGTCAATTCTTCATTATGCCTTCATAGGTTTTTTTACATAGTCCAAGAATGAATTTTAATCATCTTCCTGAATCGTAATGAAAGCGAGGCTGCATCAGTGAATGAAAGTATTCTGAAATCTGATCATGACAGATGCCCGCTAAACAAGTGGGCTCCAAACTACCCCCCCTTTACCTTTGCCAGGCTAACTGGAGGACTTAAATAAGTCCCACATGTGCACCTCTGGCAGGAGCGCGACCCTATTAACCCTAAACAAGGCCTATGGTGGGGCCTGCTAATGACCCCCCCCCCCCCACACACACACACACACACACACACACCGCCACCACCACCACCTCGCTCCTTCAGCCTCGTCTGGGTCATGATGGCTGCCTGACCGTCAACACACAAACAAACACACCTCATTATTGGCCATGCACACACCAACACACACTCTTGTGTGTTGATCGGGGGGGAGGTCAAACAGCAGATGGCAGCCGGAGGATTAACGCAACTTCTTCACAGTCAACTTCGAGTTAAACACAGCCGAGACTCACAAAGGCAAGCGCTGGTAAATTAATGCTGCCTTGTCATCAAATGGTTTTTCAGAAAAATCCCAACTCGCAAGTAAAATTTGAAATGACGAAATGACTGGGTGTTTGATTTACTTGTATTGTCACTCTTACCACCAGAGGGTAAGAGTGGAGAGCAGTGGTTTCGTAACTCAGGGTCTGGGACCCCCTTTGGAGGCACGACAGATTCCATGTTGAGATCAAAGTCTTTCCACTCTGAAGGTGTAAAAATTAGACGTGCATACATCAAAGAAAAACCACAGAGAGCTGTGCTTAAGCTTCATAACTTCACTGTCATTTCTTTGAAAATGGGGTCCAAAGGTTTCTTTTGAGGCGGTCCGATGATGCTTTGAGGAAAACAACTTTAACTACTGTTATAAACTTTAAAATACATACAAATCAGAAATGAGAAAGAGGCTCCTTAGATTAAAATGCTGCCAGGCTAGTTTGACAATAGTGTATAATGGACATGGTGTTTTTATCTCAATTACATGGGCAAAGTAGAGAATAGATGTTTTCCTTTTTCCACATGAACTAGGGAATTGCGTTTGAATCCCTGACAAGACTCTTTCTGTCCTGTTCTCTTCTCTCCTTCTATCCTCTAACCCAAACTGGAACAGCAGAACGGCTCCACCTCTGAGCCTGGTTCTGCAGGTTTCTCCCTATTAAAAGAGAGATTTCCTCCTCTGCTTGCTCAGTAAAAGGTTGGGGTTTTCTCTGTAAAAGTGCCTTGAGATGACTGTGTATCATTTGACAATATAGAAATAACATGTAACTGAAATTGAAATGAAATAGGCCAAAAGAAAACTGTATAAATTAAAAATATTTAATTTGTAATAAATTGTCCTTTTTTACCGAACCAACAATTTCTTTTGTCCAGTGTATCGACTACCATCAAAGAAACAAAGTTCAGAAGAAAAAGTGTTTGTTTGACAAAGTTCCAATATAATCAAATTTATAAAAACAAACAAGGCAAACACTCAGCTGAGGCAGGATGATATTGTGTAAACATACGATATTTGATAATATTGTTTAGTATTGTGATATCAATATGAATTACAATAAATATAAACATTTATGTAAATTGTACGATGTCTTTGAAGTTTGCCTTGTTTTTCTTCTTGTAAACATGCTCCGTTCTCACTTCTCACCCCTAATTTACACCAGCTGGGTCATTTTTGTTTTTCATCCCATCACATGTGCATAGGCAGGTCTCACCAGTTTCCAAGGTGGAGCAGGTTGTCCACTCAGTTGTTTTTGTTCATTTTCCCTTTGATAGTTTGGCTTTAGATTTCTGCCCTGTGGCCACCAGATATGAAATAATAAGTCATATCAATGGATTCAAATGTTTTGATGAGTTAATAACAATTTTGTTTCATATATAAAATGATTTTTATGAATCTGCAATGCTTAGAAACATTTTATTGCATTTTTCTTTTTTTTTTATATATATGTTACCATATTGCACATGTTATTGCGAATATAAACTTAACAGCGATATATTGTACAGCTCCATTTTCAATACAGATTTTGGTCTGATCGGAAAGATTAATAGAATTAACACATTCGATTCTCTCCACACTTTGTGTGTATATTTTTACATCACCATTTTAAAAGCCTATCAGGAATAATGTCCTTTAAGGAAAAAAAACTAAAACTTTTCCAATAAACACAGGCTGAAAAAGTTAGATATGTGTATCAAAGACATCCGTTGTAATCACACAGGTGTGAGATGTGTATCGGCTTCTTCTCATTACATTCCTGGCAGTCCTGCTGGAAGTTACCTCATATGCTCTGCTGACCTACCAAATGTTCAATGAAGCAAACATGATGTACTCGTGATGTGTCCTGAACACTGCGAGCTGGTCACCAGTTAGTCAGTCGTTCTAATCCCACACTCAGACAACTGATGACATGGGGGAAGAAAAAAACAATCTGCTTCCAGAGGGACAGTCTTCTGCACGACAGACATTTCCATGAATCTCTCGATTGTATGTGTTATGTAAGAAAACAAAGCTTTAAAAGGGCAGAACACTAAAGTCTAAATAACAAAGACATTATTTACTTTGCTCATTGTGAAACTGACTAGCAACAGCAGGATCAGAAGCTCTTTAAGGCAGCAGCGAGGCTTGACATGTGCGTGTGTAGGCATAGATGTTTCTACTGTTGTGCAACGCTGACTGAACTTTTCAGGCCGAGCACGCTCGCACTCCGGCAAACCTGCCAAATCCAGCAGGCGCTCCGTGGATACTTCTCAGCTGTCAGGCAGTCATCATTACAGAGGCGTTTTAATGAGACTTGTGAAACTCGATGCAGGGCAATGTTATGATTCCATCATTGATAGGGTGCATTTTCAGTTCAAGAGTACATGTGCAGCAATGTACATTATCTGTCATGACCTCCACCTCTGGCTCTGCCGAGTGCCAGCATTTTCCCTTCCCCCTCCCTCCTTTCCTTTGTCTTAGGTGGGCGTGTGCTGCACGCTGGTGAGGTGTGGAGTGCAGTCTAATTACCTGAGTGCACTCACCTGAGGCAGGGTGTGGCTACACCAATCAATTCACCGCTCTCCCCATAAAACTGGCTTTAGATCAGGACTTGGCACCAGACTGTAAACTAATGACACTTTGGACCAACCCTGCTGCACCAAGCCCTTGCTTGTGACTCCATTCACTGACACAGCTCAACAGAAGGCTCCCTGTTCACCCTCCATCGGGCTGCAGCACCTGCCCTCCGTCCTGCTTCCTCACCGCCGACCACGCCCTCCTACAGCTCCCCACTTCGTGCCTGGCAGTGTGCTCCCCGCAGCATCTAGCTGGGCCTGAAGATGTACTTTTGAGCGTTACCTTTAGTAGGGGTATGATTCCTGTGTTGTACTTTGGTTCAGATTTTTTTCCCTCTTGGAGTATTTGTTTAGTTTGGCAGTTTCTTAGTTTGTTAGTGTTTGCTGAGTAGTTTAGTCACCCCTTCCCCTCCTTTTGTTCTCCGTCTTCTTTCTATCCTTGTGCACCAGCTCAGCTATTTTGTTTATTTGGGTGGAGTCCCTTGCACGTGTATTTATTAAAATATTCCTGAGAGAACTCCTGGTACCGTGTCTCTGTCCGCGCCCGAGTCTCTTGAGTGTGAATCATGACATTATCTCAATGACAGATGGGGGGGGTTTAAACCACATGGAAGAGATCAAAGTATCGGCAATAAAAAGAATCCTAGTCTTAAAATTGTTTTTGACAATTACATATACATACATACTCCAACTGTCACCAGTTGCCTCAGTTAATATAATTGATTTTATCATCACTTATCTTTTTAATCATGTTTCAATATTAAAAGTTAACAGGGGGTCAAAAAAACAAAACTCTCAACTCCCTAAATTTTTACCCATGTAAAGCGCACTCTACACTTTGAAAACCACTTCTCTGTGTAACCTTGACTGCCACTATGCTTCAATTAGTCCAGCGCATAAGAGTAATTATTTAGCTTTCAATCTAACATTGGGCCCCAAAACATGCTACCCAAATACCAAGAAGAAAAGGGATTGGTTCTTGAGAGGCACAGATTGAGCTGCTCGGCACTGCCCCCACTGGTGGTATTTCTCCATGATCCATACCCAGGAGATAGAATCTCTGCTTTCCAGCTGTTTAAGGCTCATTTATGATCAGTGGTTGAAACACAAACTTTCCGTTCATACTGTTTAAAATTCATACGCATTTCTGTCCATGTCTTTTTACACGCAGCTTTTCCAAATAGCTTTTCTATCCTCTCTTTCTGCAGGAGGTCATAGGGAATGTCTCACCAAAATCCAATTCAACATGGCCGGGCCAGTGAGGTAGAAGCTCGTGTGTGTGTGTGTGTGTGTGTGTGTGTGTGTGTGTGTGTGTGTGTGTGTGTGTGTGTGTGTGTGTGTGTGTGTGTGTGTGTGTGTGTGTGTGTGTGGCCCTATTGTGTTTGGCCCATCCACTCTCCCTTTTGTTGCCCCACATCATTAATCAGGCCAGTCCTAGGATAGTTTCTCTGCTAATAATATGCACCACTGGCTTCCAGGCTCACCCAAATGACGCCTCCTACACAGACTTTCTTGAACAGACTTTCTTGAACAGACACACATGTTTAAAAAAGACTTTGACAAATCTGTTTTTTCACTATTACATTGTTCACTAATGCAAATTCTGTTACTTGATCCTTTAAATAGGGGTAGTGAGTTATGTTTCCGCCGTATGAAGTAAGAACCTGACCACGGTCCCTTTAAAGAGCAAATATTGTAATGGGTCTCTAACTACAGTAATTACAAGGTTTTCTGCAGCACTCAGTCCACTGAGCATAATCATTCATAAGAGACATAATTTGGTAATAATTTCCTAACAACATAAGTATAGAGAAATAAAAAAAAAAAAGGCCACTTTGGTTTGAATGAAGAATTAGCTGTTGCAGTGGGGCAACAAACATGGATTTAATCAAAAAACAAAAATGCTAAATAAGTCTCCACTTGTGACCGTTGACTTTTCCATTCACAGTAAATGGGAAAATGTATCAAATATGAAAGTGTAACAGCAGTTAAGATTTTGGCCCCATTTACACAACAGGGTTTGAAGTGAAAACGCAGGGTTTTTGAATTTTCAATTTAGAAATGTTTTGCATTTAGAGAGGAAATCTTTCTAAAAGGACAACCGTTTATATAGTTTTCAGCGTTACTGCTGTTCCTGTGTAGTTTTCCTGTAGGGCCCCCAGTGGGTGGGGTTTTTATGTAATAAAACCACCCGTGTATGCACAAAAATATGCCCTAATGCTGTAAATATTAAAGCGGGATTCATTGTTATTCTTATGAATGAATCTTTGTGGTGCATGGGAAGAACAATTTTTTCGCCGTTTCCACAGATGTTTTCTGAAAGTTCAGTTTGACGTTTCTGCATTTTCAAAAAGTTTTACTTCGGAAGTCGTTTTCACAAAGCTATCCTTTTCAGTTACTCCAAGCGCCGTTGTCATGTAAACAGACACCCAAAAACACAACAAAGGTTTTCTGGCCTTTGTTTCAATAAACAGGTACTTAGCATAGCAAAAGCTAACACGTTTCCAACCTTGTTTTGTTTGTCAAAAAACACAAATTCTCAAGAGCATTTAGAATTTTCCTCATAACTTGGTTACTGTTAAATGTAGCTGTAAGTAACAGCCATGGGAGTTTAACTGAACCAAGTCAAACCATCAATGGCAAAGTGTAACAAAATCCCCCGACGATGAAGCAAAAAACTGGATATATTTTTCAATGGTTTTTCTCAAACTAGTTTTATTCCTTTCAAGAGATTTATTGAATGAAAAAAAACAACTATGATAGGAGCCACCGCACGTTTTTATTCAGCACATTCATTTTGCTGATTTTCTCAACTGAATAATGAATCGGCTAAATTGGTGAAGTCGCACTCAGTATCACACTAGTGCTGATCCAGTATAAACTCTGAAATTAATTAACTGTCACACACACTCAACAGCTTCGGCAGTGAGGAGACTTGTGCTGCGACACTGACAGCAGCGCAAATGCAGCAGCATACTAATCAAGGCTAGCACATGCAGAAAATCCAGCAATGAGAGACATGTGAGGCACGCACACACACACACACACACACACACACACACACACACACACACACACACACACACACACACACACACACACACACACACACACAGCATTACATCAGCCAGTGCCCCTTGTGCTCAAGATTCATTATTCAGGGACTCGGGGCACATCTCCAATAAAAGCATCCATCTGCAATTCAAAACAGGCCAGAGGTGGAGCTGAAACTCGGCAAGCAGCTCGCCGTCAGCCTGACTCGCGTACCTTCAGCTTCACAACACGCCAAGACAGGACCGACTTACCTGAAGGAACAGAGAGAAACAAAAGGGGGTCAGAATTACTTGAATCAAACTGGAAGATTATTAACGTATATTTGAGGCTACATTTGCACGACAATCTTTTAAAGTGAAATGTATTGTTTTTGTGTTTGTTTCAGAAAAGTTTTGCGTTCACATGGAAACTTTATGAAAAAGATGTCCGTTTACATGGAAACCTCGGAAACGCGAATAATGGTGCAGTTTTGATGTTGGGCCACTCGTGGTTGCTGTTTGTTTTTCAAACGAAACCACAGAGGCAGTGTGTAGAGAAACGGTAACAATGGCGACGTTCATATGGACAGAGGATTAAGTTCGATTGTAATTCTGGGTGACCTACTCTAAAACTACCAAGCTTCAGGACCTCATGGACTGAGAGTCATGACACTCTGGAGGCAAACATTGTTGTTATTGTCCGTCTACTCACACATGTGCAGAAGAACTGTTTGGGGTCGGAGCATTTTCAAAAATGTTCACCTTGGGAGCCGTTGCCAGTAAGTTGTGTTTTCAGCGGCTCCAAGGACCGTTGTCGTGTAAACAGACACTCAAAACGCAATAAAAATGTTGCTGTGTTAATGGTGCCCCGACTGCATCCTAAGCAAGACCTTATTTTTGTTCACATAGAAAATAAAAAGTTCTGCTCTATTGTTTGGATTTAACAATGAAATGTTTGCTGTCATAGTTTTAAAATGATGTTTTATTGAGGAGCAGTAGGATTGTACCAGAACCCCTCCTTTGGTTAAAAGTGTTCCACAGTTTTTATCCCATTCATGCTGTCCACATGCTGCCTCAAAAAGAAGTTGACACAGGTATGATGTCGACGGTGCAAGTTCTTCGTTCTGTGTTCAATTTCAATAATGTAGAAAATCAGAGACCGCTCTGTTTCATCCAATGTTTTGTTTTGTTGTTTGTTTGCTGCAAAAACAAATAATTTGTGTTCTTCTATCATGTTAATGCATACAAATATCTTGCCACTTTTTCCCCTTTTCTAAAATATATATATATATATACTATTCTTAACTTTAAAGAGCAAAGCTTTCTTTTTCTTTTCTTTTCTTTTTTTTTTTTATTGATCGAGCTAAAATATATTTCTGTCCCGGCCCGGCTGTGTACTTCAAGTATGGTCAGTGTGTCACATCTCAGGAATCACACTATTAAACACACACGTGCCTGGAGTCCCACTGGGACCCCTCCTGTTTTCCATTGTAGTCCCGAGTGGAACAAGAGATGGCTGTAAACGCCATCCGACATAAACCCCAGGCACGCTTTCTGGCTCAGGTGACAAGCTATTAAATATTATAAACTCTTTAAACTCTTGAGGGGCCGTTGCTCATATGCCAATAAAGCGCAAGCTGGCACGTGTGGCGGTGCACACAAACACACAGCTGCACACTGTCCTGCATGGGAGACACCTGCTGGAGGCTTCCCTCAAGGTAAACACAGTGTTCAAGCACCTGCTGTCACACACACACACACACACACACACACACACACACACACACACACACACACACACACACACACACACACACACATGCCGGGCTAATGCCTGTCGCTCGGCAAACATCACTCACACCCTGGTTTCCACCTGTGTGGAATCAAATATCAACACAGAGGGCAGAGGCTTCTTATCCGTTTTCCAACAATAGCGTTCTGGCACCCCTTTGTCACGACAGCGTATTTACGCGTCAATCTGATACCAGGAGTCCCGCGCCGAAACCAGATCAGGAAACAACTGTAGCTTCGTCACCCACAAACCGGCGACAGATGTGGGCTCATTAAAGGCCCGAGAAGATGAAAATGGCCTTAAGACACATTAGAAGATACACTAACAGAGCCAAGTGTCTCATAAGTCAACCAGATGGAAGTTAAAGTACGCCATTAAAAAAGAGAAGAAAGAAAAAAAAAAGAAAAAACACGCAGGCCTAAAACAGCAGAGTGAGCCCACATGACAGGAGACGAGACTTTCCGTTCCCATCCGTCGCCCCCCTGTTTCATCAGCAGAGCTGCAGGCAAACTATTTACGTTTCCCTCTCAGCGAGCTCGCGCGCCGTCCATTACATCTCAATTAGTTTCCGCCCGGAGAAGACATTAAAGAGGCCGTAATGAGGAAGACGAAGTTTGTTTGAAAAAGATAAATAAATAATCGCACGGATAAATAAGAGGGCAGACGGGGGAATGGGCTCGTCAGAATCAAACGAGAAACAAATTACAACCCAAGACCACTTCTAAATATTGAAGTCTTTGATCTCCACACCGAATGAGCGATTCGGTCTGTGGGGGAAAGGATGTGTGTGTGTGTGTGTGTGTGTGTGTGTGTGTGTGTGTGTGTGTGTGTGTGTGTGTGTGTGTGTGTGTGTGTGTGTGTGTGTGTGTGTGTGTGTGTGTGTGTATGCCACAGGCAGTGTTATTTTATAGAGGGGGTTGAATTGAGGCAAAGCTAAGCTCAGTGCTCAGGAATGCAGAGATAGAGATCGCTGGCCTCCCTGACTAAGCAAGTCCAGTCAGCTTTACTGTCCTCCACTAACTTTTTTATGAACAAATGTACCCTGATGCATGATGCATGTTTTTACAAACTGACGCAGCATGGCTTTTGAGGCGACTTTGCTCACTATGAGGTAGCCATCTTTCCTGCCATCGCCAATATCTCAGCTCGGGTCTGAGTGTTGTGTTGTGTTCACTGCTCCACGAGGAAATTTGTTAAAAAAAAAAAAAAGTTCTCTTTGAAATTTGGATCATTTGCTTCGTGTATCATGAAAAATGATTTCCCTTAGTTTGGACTGAAACAAAAAATGTTGCATTCATGCCATTTCAATAAAGAATAAGTTCATGCAGGTTTGATGCATCACTCCTACGATTTTTATCGACTTTCTGACAACTGAAGCCGTTTCATAACTGTTTATTTTATATGAAATCTAATTAATAGGAGTTGATCTTGTCTTTGTTTTGGTTAAGTAATAGATATTCTGTTCAATATAAACCATATCACTTTTTTTCTTGAAATAATGGTTCAACTTGAAAATGAACGATTTGGACTTTGGGGTGACTTGGAGGTTTGTCAAATTTTAGGGTCCAAATTATAAGGTCATTTTCACTACGCCAAAACACGTTATGGGTTTGTAATAGACTAAACGGCGAGAAGCTATGTCTTAATTTAATATAGAGTTGAGCCACCGGCACAAAAAAAATTAAAAGATTAAAAATGAGCGAGTATGACTTCTTGTATGGCGTCTGTGATGACGAGCCGTCACGCCCCTCCGTCTGCCTGTCTGCACTCTGGTGGGTCCAAGATGTGCCCTGTGGTGTGGGAAAACCCCAGAGCACGAGATTAAGATGGGGAAAAGGGGGATTTGCTGGTTAAATGCTGACCTCCGACATGCAAACAACGGCCTTTTGATTCAGCTCATCGGGTTTTTCTGCCTCTGGATTTCGCAGCCACGCTGTCACTTAAGTGATGTCACGTTCACTGTCATGTTTGAACGTGACGACGTGAGCTAATGTGAGGGGCTTTGTTGTATGACGGAAGACCAACTGGCGACCTGTCAGTATTTGATGTTAAAAAAAAAAAAAGATCATAAGAAAGCGAGACCCTGACACTGTTCTTATGAATGACATTTAAATGAATTAACCAAGGGATGTGGAAAAGTGGGCCCAGAGGGGGAAAGTGACCCACCAGAGGACCCAATCCCACCCATGGGATGATCAATCTTTTACACTACAAAGTTTCAGATTTACTCACTGAGGCACCACTGTTTGGATCCAAGCAGCAGAAGTGTAACACTGACACCAGAGATCAGTGAACCACCATAGTTAGTACCGAAACCAAAGGGTGAATTTGTGCACACATGGAGCAGAAATGATTCAAACTGGATTTCATTAACATTAGCCTGAAGAAAAAAAATTCCTGAAGACAGGATGGAGCAGCTGATTTGGAAAAAAAGCACAAATCTGAATTATTTGTTGCATTACTTGGACCCCCCCCCACCCCAAAAAAAAAAACCCAGTCATACTGTCTTACTGATGAAAGCTTCTTAAAGAGCATAGGTTTGAATTGGAAGTTATTTTTATTTGAAATATCAGCAGGTTCTAGTTTATGTAAATAAAAATAATTGAAAGACACACTTTTATAACATTTATACCTTTTCAGACAAAAACAAAGACCAAAACTGAAACTGTGTGTATTTATAGGTTATTAAGTTATTTTTTTCCCCCTTTGGTCCAGATCCCTTGAGATCAGTTTTGGTGAACTAAAATTAGTTTGACAGTCAAAGGCGAGTCGATAGCGAAGAAGGGAAACTTTGATCATGTAGAGCCATAAAAAGATCCTTCACTCCTGAGGAGGGTCGAACAATGAGTGATTAATTGACAATGTCTGAGAATAGGACGTCCTGAGTTTGTGAAGAAGGAAGTCAGTCCGGCTTGATTCGATGGGAACTGAAGTCGACCAATCTCCTCCAACATGTCAGTCAGCAGCAACTCGATGACACGCCAGGTAATATTGACGGAGTTGAGGTCGGCCTGATGAGCATCAAGATGCTGTGTGTTTCCATGTCTCGCAGATGGCTGTCGGGAGCACAATGCTCATGTATAAGCGGAGCTTGGCATTTATGCTGACAGCAGAATTTGACCAATAGGTGGCGCAGTGGTTTACACTCTTGCATCACAGCGACAAGGACTTGGGTTCAAATCCTGGCCAGGCCTTTGTGTGTGGCGTTTGCTTGGTGTCTCCATGTGTGTTTTCCTCTGGGTCCTTCCGTTTCCTCCCACAGTTCAAAAACATGCACCCTGACTGTCTCGGTTCAAATATGTTGCGTTGGCTTTCCACGTGTCACAATCTTTGAAATCCCCTGAAGGGCAACAAGGAAGGGAGGAGGGAGTCGCCCTCGTCTGGTCTCCAGCCTCATTGTGATTATATTTCCAGGTGCAGATGTGACTCTGTCGAACCCGAGGTCTACTTGGGCCCTGCTTGTTTCCAGTATTGGGTAACCTAATCACAGTCAAAGCCAATCAAATTCAGCAATCGTTACAGTCCGTCTGCGAGCCACAACTACAAGAGTATCGGGTTCAGAATTAAGTTCCTCTGCTTTCTGGCTTCGTCGACATTTTCCACTTTACAAATACACGGCATACCTTCTTAGTTCAAGCAAACTCGGGGGCCACACAACCCTGGTGAAAAAAATGAATGAGCAAATGGTTCTTGCATGCGAGTACGTCCCAGCTCGCACCGTACGAATGTCTGTTTTCAATCCGGTTGATGCATATCTGTTTTATATTGTACGTTGGGAAGTTAATCAAATGTCACAGGCAAAAATGCAAGCTATTTGCTATCGAGCACAGCACCAGATCCTCCGGCTGATTAAAGTGAAGACAGAAACACATTAACCTGTAAGGGAAACAAACGAGCACCACGTTTGGAACAGATAACTTAGATAAGTGTATAAAATCCAGGAGATGGCCAGGACTCAAGTCTGATACGGTGAAGCCGATGATATTTTCAAATCCCACATAATTCAATTTATGTTGCTGAGGGGGGGGGGGGGGGTCTCACAGAGATGTACTCCTACGTAAAGTCAAACCTCTTGAAAAGCCATTTAGACCAGAGACCAGTGACGTTAGCATTGTTGGTAACCACGGGCAAAAGAAACCTCCAAATTTGGGTGTTGTACAAACTTAAATTCAAAACACATTCGGCCATGTGCGACGACAGAGAAGCAACATCATCCTTTTCGTTTTCCTTTTCCCTCCTGCGCTCCGTTCAGCCCATCTATCCTCATTTGTTCTCCCATTGTCGCACAGATACTGCGGTTCTCGTCTGGCCTGTTGTCAAGGCAGCAGAAAACTTACAGCACACTCATCGCCTTGGCAACTGGTCAACCTTTACAAATAAACTCATCCAGATGAGTGACAAAGAAAGAGAGGAGAGTGAGAGCATGAGTCCACTGCTCAACTATGCAGAGCTGTTTGTGATAATGTTGGAGAAACCGAGCCATTATTAGCAAAATGAGGGTGATGACAGCTTCAGTCACGGAGGTAACTTTGTCAGGTGTCTGGCGTACTGGCGCCTATTTCTGTCTGTGCCTGTGGGTAGTGCCCACGCTGTCTCCTCGCAACGCTCAGCCTCATAAGTACATGTCAAGGTAGCTCGTATCGTCGTGTCTGAACTGGCAGCAGCATGTGCCGCGGAACTGAAATGCGATGTTTAAACTCAACCTGGAGAGTTTGTCACATTTTGAAATCCATCCATTTTCTTGCTTTCCATTCATCCAATCCTTTTGGGTGCATCTGGAATGAAGGTATCGGAATGTGTCTGAAAAGTGAACTAAAACTGTAGAAGAAAAAACTGGAATAAGAAATTCACTAATATCGAGCGCTGTTCTAACCAGATATAAGTGCCTGTGAGAGTACAAGGCTCAGACTTTCCTTGTCCATGATTGTTGAACTGGTGCTTCAGAACGTTTGGGTCCTTGGAGCTTTGACAGTTGTGGCTTACAGGCCGTTAAGCCTCCATTAAGACGTGCAAGATTGAGGCCCCAGTTACACAACAACGCTTCAAATGAAAAAAAAGAGTTTCGCGTTTACATGGCAACAAAAACGATGTGTTTACACAAAAATGGCAACAATGTTGTGAGCATGTTGAGCCACTAGTGGGTGTTGTTTGTGTTTGTAATTAAACCGCACACACACAGGCGCGCAGAGAACAATACACTATAAACATTAACAATAATAAGTACACGGACATTCACATGAACAGACAACAATGTTTTATTGCTGTTAAGGGTGACTCTCAACTATGAAACTACCAAGTCCCAGGAGAACTGGGAGTTATGATACTCCGCCATTGCTGTTAGTGTCTACTCGTGCCTGTGCAGAAGAACTATTTACTACGGCCTTAGTGCGCATGTGCAGTCGCAGCATGTCCGCCCAGGTGCACGAACCCCCAAAGATAATGAAAGGAGACTACAACTGAAGTTTTTCAGTTATTGATCAGCTTGGTTGATGACCATCAAAGTTTGAGTTGCAGTTTTGACAATAGTGAAAAGTAACCTCTGCAACGGTTACATTCACTCTGCTGATGAATTTCCCCAAACTTCCATACAGATTTCTATGGTGAGCCTGAGGGTGAGCCGGTTGAGGAAACATCATGAACTCATCAGGGCTCTGTGAGGGACAGACAGGCTTCTCAGACAGACCGCTGCAGCTGCAGACTGTTAGAGACATCTCATCTGCACAAGATCATGTGTTCACACTTTTTTTTTTATAACCGCTTGGTAAGATATAATGAAAATATGGTGCGAGTGCCCCGTTAATGCATTTTTATGCCTGCAAGTTTTAACACTATGGTTCCAGCTCCAAACTGTTGGTTCTCAGTCCAACTCTGACCCAACAACAGCTCAAATATCCTTCAGCGGGTCAAACGTGGGACGGGACAGACTTCAGAAGCAACGAAGAAGAAAATGGTATGCAGTTCTTCACCCGTTTTAGTTCCTGAAGCTTTTTTTTAAGCTTTTAGCAGGTAAAGCATTTTATCCCATGCATCACAATATTCATTCAGCAAGTCTTTTTTTTTTTTAACTTCCTTTGTCAAATAAGAATGTCACCTTCAGTGAAAATTGAACTGAACCACATGCTTAATCTTCTTTGTGTACAAGTTGCCATGAACAACATTCAGCATGTTGCCTCCCCATATAGGTTGGAGCCATTTTGTCATATGCAAGGAATACACACCATTTTAGCTTGCGGTAATGATTTTACTCATTAACATAGATCGGGGGATGCCAAACATAAGGTCCGTGGGCCGAAACTGGTCCGCAAGAGGCTCCAATCCGGCCTTCGAAATTGTAAACATTTCAAATATGGCTTTTTAAACACATTTCTTAGCAGACACAACACGAGACCCGAGCTGAGATATTGTAGAGGCCATGAAAGAGGTTAACCAAGCATTAGCCTCAAAGCCATGCTATCAGGGTAAGTTTGTAAAAACACACAAAATGCAACAGCTATCAAAGTTTTCTGGACATTTCACATTTCATCATTAAATTAGCATCATGTTGAGATTGTGGTAAGTTTCGGTGGTAGTAGATATTTTCATCACATATGCTCTGCACCACAAAAAAAAGAAAACAAGTGTAAAGGTCATTGCGGTATTGTTTCACCGGTTGGGCCCACTCAAGTTGAAATTGAGCCCAATAAACTAACATGTGTTTGTCCCTTGGTATAGATAGCCAGTGCATTTACAGAAATGCTTTGAGAAATGCGCAAAGCTGAATCAATTTGTCTAACAAAATAAAATGAAGAATGAGAATTTGCAGGTTCACGTCTATAACGACACAAATTGAGAGGAATTTTCCTCCGTAAATGCTCATGTTCATGCTGGATTGAATTTTTTGCTGACTCATTACTTTTTACCTTCTCCCCTCATGGGTCTGTATTTTCTCTTTAAAAACAAACAAAATACTATGAACCAGTAAAACTAGGGAAGCACTGACACTACTTTTTGAAAGATGTACGAGTGCTAACCTTTAGCTACTTGTCAATATTGAGTACTGATACCAGTACTTAGAAATTGCCATTACAATTGTCTTCACATTTCAGAAAACTGTTAATTCACACCTAAACATCCACTGTATAGTTTTCTTGGAACTTTACATTGCACATCTGATCAGTCAATTATCAATGTTCTCCAATCCAAAAAAATAGTCTTCTTCTGTTCAGTAACAAAATGAAGCAAGTAGTGTGCGCTATTCTGACAGGTCTGTACATCTTACTGGAGTGGACGGGGTAGGCTCAGACTGAATGTTTAAACTAGAGTGGACATCATAGTAAAATACTAAACATGGTAAACATATCGATGAATTATTAACAAGGTAGAAATGTAGCTCTCGGCATGACGTTCGATCCCTGTAACTGAAATTGAGCTGCTTTAGCATCCGCATGGAAGAAAAATGTCATTTTTACTGGTTCCAAGAGAGTGTGGACATTTCATTTTGACATTAGGAGGACATAGAAATGCCACAGCCAAAAGAACAGGGAAAAAAAAGAGAGTGTCCTAATGTCCCAGTAAAGCCGTGTTACCGCTTCACCTCTATCAGAGGAAACCGGTCATGCCTCCGAGTCTTTTCTCGTCCCCTGCTTCCTGTTCCCTCCTCCATTCTCTCTGCAGCCAGATCTTTTGATAGATACCTGGTCTGCTTGGCACCGAGAGCCAGCCCGTCCTCTCATCCATGAAATACAGGCTTCACTTAAGAGCCCCTCTGCTATTAATATCCTTTTTCTCTGACATGCACGCACACACACACACACACACACACACACACACACACACACACACACACACACACACACACACACACACACACACACACACACACACACACACACACACACACACACACCCCAGGAAAAGCCAAACACACAACAAAGTGTGCATGAACCAGCTGAAGAGAAGCAGAGCAGCATCACAGCTCATCCAGCCAATTAGCTTCAGCCTTGAGTCATGCAGGACTGAGAGCGGAACGAAGACGACACCTCGCCCACTCGTCAGATGACGACAAGTCACACAAACGTCAGGGAACGAATAGCAGTCGGGAGGGAGGACTGGATGGGCATTAAAAAGGACCAAAGCTGTGACAATGTGAGCTCAATTGTTCAGCGGGGGTAAAAATAGATGTGAGCTTGTGCAACACAACACACAAAGACAAAACTCAAAGACAGTTTTGTTTCAAGGTGAAGTTTCAAAATGCTCCATCAACAAACACGCCCTGTGTTTTCGCCACAGCTCTGTTTGAGGGAATATCCTGTCTGCCGCTGTGTAATCCTGAAAGAAAGGGCTCAGTCAATTTCTATCAGGTCAATATGCTATTTAAGGCCGCCAATAATCAGTAGGGTGGCCGAATCAATAAAGCAATCAAATCATTTAACACTGCGGAGTCATCAAGCTCCTCTTTTGCAGTTGAGACAAATGAAGCTTTGGGCTCCACTGGGGTTTGGGGTCTGTAATAAAATTGCACAAGTCATTAAAGTAATGGGAAAGTCAACAGGAAACTGTCAGCCTCCTCGGAAAGGACGAGGTTAACCCAATACAGCTCTGACTAATGCTCACATGGAGAGAAACATTATCATCTCTTTTTATCAGTGTTATAGAAGTGCCAGATTAGATTAAAGAGCTCTGCTCCAGTACAATGCTGACCTCTATTGGATGATCCAACACAAAACTGGCGAAGCCTTTCACAACCTCCAAAACGTGTGAACAGAAACACACCGCTGCTGAGAAAGTGTTGAAATCCATCTAGGACTCTTGAAACTGGGCTGTAAGTGCAGATCTGATCAAGGGTTTTCTCCACCATGTTCACCCCGAGTGGGAACAGGTGGCTGGAAAGCCAGGAGGAGGAGGAGGAGGAGGAGGAGAAGGAGGAGAGGGGGATAAAACAAGAATCAAAGAGGTCTTTGAAGTGGTGCACTGCGTAAACCGTGCCGCACTGGGCTGGCAGTCTTTAAATGAGACGGATGAGGAGACGCATGGATGGACGGGTGCCTGGAGGAGGGAAGAGGAGGGGTTCTGCGGGGATGAAGGGTGAGCAGTGATACGCAGCAGGAAAAACTGAATACAACTCCATATCTCTCGTGCCCCACTTTAGACTTCTAACTGTACAGAGTTCACCGTGCTCTGCCTAATACAGTTTGTTAAGTATGTATGGAGCAGGAATCCAGGTAAAAGGATACCAGGATTGGTTGTATTTCATCTGGAATCATTACCCTGATAAGTTCTGCCATGGTGTGCATTTCTCACAGACATTCAAGGAGAATTAATCCAATTAACTCTGCTAATTAGGTTTAAACTGGACAAGTAGTCTCAGTTGTCTGAGTGGAGTTTGCGTCTTCTTTTCTTTGTTGGTCAGGAGGAGGATGAGTGTGAGTGTAGTGGGCACTGAAAGTTTTGAATGTTAATAAAAAGGAGCAAGGAGTTTTGTCGTAACCCACCACAATGTGTCTCAATCAAGTATCGTGGTGTAGCATTTCAGGGGCTTCAAATATTGGCTTGGTGTCGACACATGTTCTTCATCAAGCAGTTTACAACTTTATATTGCCAGTATAACTTCTACAAGTCCAATATTGAGATCATTATATACGATTCTAGTTTTGTTTGGTCACTGTCCTGTGCATATGATGCATTTTAATGAAAACATAGTGTGTATGTCTATATGTGCGTACAAACAAAAGTATGTATGTTGTATTACCATTATAAGCTCATCTCTGCCAATGCGAATGAATAAATGAATGCACATGTGCCTTACCTATTTGAACAGGTTTTATAGACTATTTATGAAAAAGAAATTCAAGGTCCTTGGAAAATGAATGGGTCTTTCTTTCACATTACCAGCATATTAATTTTCCTCCTTCAGCGAAATCTATATACATTGAATGTGGAGGTTTCATCCATTTTTGTACATTTTATAAGAGTGAAACTAAGGAGCCTCAATAAATTTGAGCCCACATCACACATGAGGACTCATGTATCCGTTGGTTAACAAGGTAGTCTAACTCTAAAACGTTTTTCTCTCTATCATGAAGGTACGTTCAGGTGTTCTGATGTTCAGGTACGAAGCGGTTACAGCTGAGTTTGTCGGAATTCCTGGTCCCCATAACGCGTGTGTGTCAAAGATAGAACAATGATAGCTGTGATCATTGTCAGCGGTTTTTAGTTACAAACTATTCATGACAATAAGTGTCTCTGTTCACATCTGCAGCTTGCGTGAGTTGAAGAGCTCAGCGAACCACCACCACACCAGAGGACAGATTCAGGATAACATGAATTAACTCTGTAACCCGGGTGGGCGGGTCGGAGTTCTGGGCCTGTGCGCCGTAAATGTTAACTTTCTGTGCATCTGACAGCCTTTTAGCTTGCCTCCCTTTATTCTCAGTGACAGTACAAAGGCATCTTAGCAGGCTAAGCCTTCATTAAGACATGGATCAGCACCGGGGTAGAACTCGGGGTGAATTAGAGCCGTGAGCGTACAAACCACGGGGAATAACAGATGTTTGCTAATGTGGGAGAGGTGGAAAATACTACGAGGTCAAGAGCTTGTTGTGGTGGTTTTGAGCAAGATTACAGTAAATTGCAGTTGTTAAGAGATTATGCATTGTTTTTAATGAGGTACTGTTTTCAGGTGTGAGTACAGTTGCAGTTTTCAATACATATGAGACACAGATTGAACGCTGAGCCTATGGGTATAGAAATGCCTGTCCTCAATCAGCAATGTCTCCACAGACCTGAAACAGTGCAGCCGATGCCTATCTCCCCTAATCCGAATGCATGAGCACCTGTTCTAGATGACCTTGATAAGAGTGGCAGAGAAACCCCCGGAGATCTGGATCAGAGTAATTCTGCTGGCTTTATTGCAGAAGCTGCCAGAATACAATACACAGACCCGTGCAGCTGTCACATACACTGAATCTCTAGATTTAAAAAAAAAAAAAAATAGATACAAAACTATGCTGGGTTTGATGAAAGATAAGAAAGTATCCAATGCTGTTGACGTACGCGAGTCCAGATTAGATCAATGATATTTGTTTTTTCTTCTAGGTATAATGTTATGATCCTGAAGCTCTGTATTATCTTTTATCACTCCTACACTTCAAGAAGATTAAAGTTACTGTGGAGCCCACAGGGGGGTCAGAGACAAACACATCAGGTATCTTAAAGTGAAAGCATGTGACGAGCACATGAATTATGCTTTTTATTGCCAACAGATCCCAACGGCCATTAATAATTTTATGGTGATGTGAAAAATCATTCAACCCAAAAACTTGGGGGATGCGGTGCAGTGGGGCTCATCCTCACACAATCTACGCAATTTAACACCTTTTTGATGATCGTGAGCAATGAACATCATTACCTCAGTGTCGGCAGACTCCATGACAGAGCCGCTGAGCCAGAGACTGTGCAAATGCAATGAAGTGTGAAGTTGAGCGTATATTGCCAATATTGAAGAAAAAAATGAAATGGCTAAAGCCAAAGGTGCAGTGGTGGACGAGAGGTTTGGGAAGCAAGCTGGTAAACAGCCGCTGGAGTCCCTGAATAAGGCCTTTAACCCTCACCTCCTCAGGCTGCATCCATCTGAAAACCTGAGCCGAATCAAAGAAACTGGACAAATAGATCCACCATTGATTGTGGATGAAATCAATCCTGGTGGTTTGTTATTCCACAGATAGATGTTGTTTTCTGAGAAGCTTTATATGTTGTGCTTCAGTAGCGCCATTGAATCAACAGTCTTTATGTCAATAATATGACAACACAGAATATATTTTATTTTATTTTTTTATTTTTTTAATTCATCATCAGTTTGCCCATCACAAGTAAAAAAATTGTTTAACCTGGACGCACCAAGTGACAACGGTGCACTTCTCACTGGCCTCGAGCGCAGTGTGTCTAAATTGGACTTGATTGCCCCCTGCTGGTCAAGTTGGGGTTTGACCAGCAGAAAGGAAAAACAGCTCATTAATGACGCCTGAAGAAAAGTATCTAGAATAGTAATACTTTATTAATCCCTGAGTGAAATTCTTAACAGTGTTTCTCCACACGGGCTATAATAGAATAGACAGTTAAAATATCATACAAAACAGAATGGAAATTATTAGATATTAATATGTGCAAGGCTTAACTGTGGCTAATGTATGCCTGGTAAGAATGAAATTGACAGAAAAACATGGGAGTTATAAAGTTGTATGGCCACAGGAATGAAGGATCTCTCATGGCGCTCTGTATGTATGAAACGACAGAGTCAAACTGCTTATCAATGGTGGATATCCGAGGTGAAATTGTTAGAAAACAGCGGGATTTTCCTTCTCTTGAGGGGACAAAGGTGAAGAGCACAGCAGCATATTCTCCTGTCAAAACATTGTAACACAAGTCTTTTTGTTGCAGCCACATCTCTTCAGTCTTTACCAGAGCACACCCTGTCAAAAAAAAACAACAAAAAAAACCTCAAGTACTATTAGTAGAAGGTCACAAAGGCCATTATGAGCACAAAGCACAAGAGAAACATGACACCTGCCAGGGTCTCAGGTTAAATATCCAGACCCCACCTTCTGGATGAAATAACACTACCTGCTGCTCGTGTGCCTTCGATCCGCCTCCCGCATTAGACATAAAATTGATCTGTTGGGGAATGGAGCACGCACGCCAACCACAAGCACAATTACAAGATAACAGGGTGCTTCTCCTCCTGTGGCAGGAGCTACAAATACTCCCCCGGCCAATCACACCACACAATACCAAGGTATCACACTGATATCTGGGACAGCTGATAGAAGTAACACTCACAAAGCAATAAAAGTAGCTTCCTGTCACCGCTTGAACACATTTTTAGGCCAATAATACGAGACGTCTATCTGGAGGAATCAAGGTGAGTTTTCTTTCCGAGGGCAGAGAAACAATCTGTGCATTCAAAATGAGAGTGTGTGTTTGCACTAAACAATTGTCTCTCTACTGGAATGTGTATGGCCGATGAGGTGATGTGGGGGTTTGCATAGTCTTTGCATTTGTCTAAATAAAGTATGAACACATGTCTGACAGAATGTGTTTTACCTACATCATGGGAGAATAATTCCCATATAGGGGAATAAGTACCGATTATTCCAATTATTGGTGTGTGTGTGTGTGTGTGTGTGTGTGTGTGTGTGTGTGTGTGTGTGTGTGTGTGTGTGTGTGTGTGTGTGTGTGTGTGTGTGTGTGTGTGTGTGTGTGTGTGTGTGTCTCACTATACTTGTGGGGTCTACTTGTGTATATTGCCCTATGAAGACTATCAATCTGTGTTCCTATGGTAACAGGAGTGGTAGTTAAAGCGGAGTTGTGAGTAGGTCATATTTGTGGTGGTCGTCACTGATTTAGACCAACGTTTTAAAAGTAAATAGAAGAATTTACACCTGGGTTCAGCTCACTACAGGCGAACACCAGCATATTTACACTGCGGCAACCTATATTCTGTGACATTGACTTTCACGCTACATGTTGGATTACTGCATTGGCTCATTAAAAGTATGTGAAATTTATAAAAGGAGTCAAATCAGCGACATGAATTTCTCCATTATGTACAATAATTATAAAAAAAAACTGACAACATGGAATCCTGCGCCAAGAAAATCGAAGCCTACTTAGTCTCTTATTTGTATTCTTGTGTTGTATGTTGTTCACTTGTTTGGGGCACACCAGGGTGTGTATAGCAAGATTAACACTGCCTTTTGTCTGAATAACGCTTCTTGAAAGTAAGTGTGAACAGACTGTCAGTCTGCAGGAAATGAGTGCGAGCGTGATGTTCCCAGATGAGAAAATAAATGTATGTACGTGTGTGTGTGTGTGTGTGTGTGTGGCTCTTGAATTTTGATGATGGGGTTTCATTGGAATTCAACAGTTGATCAGCAGCCTCCGGGGATTCGTGGCGTGGACCATCTCTGCTTACGTGACCACCATGCATAAGTCTTTTCTCAAGTCAAATCAAATTCTCAGTCTCCTGCATGCAGTGTATTCAGGACAAATAGAAAAGAACCCAGGTGAAACAAAGCAAACAGCGAATAAAGGCAGAGAAATAGGAAGCGACAAGTTGAGCCTGGTACTGTCTGAGAGCCCAAAGGTCAAACTATGATTTATATCACACTCTATCTGTGAACATCCGTCATGTACCGCGGGGGTCCTGCAGCCTTGTCAAAATATGACCCTTGAAAATAAACCTCTAAATGACAAAACACACCAATTACAGAGCAAAAAAAAAAAAAACAACCTTCCTGACCTACACCAGCACGATCACAGCAGCGATGCCAGTGCTTCCAAACAATCCCCGAGAAGGAGAGAGCACAGCAGGCCAGACACTGTTTTCATTCCTGGAAACCATCAGGCGAGGAGGCTTTACCATCCCCATGCCAATACAGAGACAGAGCTTTGGTCGTAAATCTGCTGAGCTCTCCATTGTCTGGCACCAATCGCCAAGAATGGCCTGGTCCTCCTCCCTCCTCCTTCAAACCGAGTCCCCTTCTCTGCCGCGGTGGTCAGAAGCAAGAAGCCATTCACATGCCCCGTTGCCCTGACAGTCGTATTTGTGGGGCTGTCTTGTTAAAACAGTGAATAGAGGGGGCAGCCTGTGTTATGCAGATGGCTGTGGGTTACCGAGGGGACAGACGTCAGTAAGCCATTCAGAGGCGGGTTCAAAACTCAACCCTGGGCTCTCTTGTTCTACTCTCTGAAACCGTCCTCTTTCTCCTCTTTCTCCTCGTCCTCTTCTGTTTTCTTCTGCTCCCTCAGCACGACGTTTAACCGGATAAAGTTTCAGGCCCTGTCGCATACAAGGACGCTCTTTGTACAGCACAGTCGTTCTGGCAAAACCTGAAACAGACTCCCTTAAATTAAGTATTACGTTGTACCGCTGCGTGGAGGAAATTAAACTGCTAATGGGAAGATCTCATTGCATTAATCTTTCCAGTGTAGTCCGAGTCTGCAAAACAGGGGAAGTATTACAAAAGTACAACGATACATAAGGATTTTCTGGTATCTAAATTTTACATGTGTACTTATTTCTAACACTGCTTTTTACTCATTTCAACGCATGCATTTCTTTATTCATGATTTCTTATTCAAAACTTTGGTTTTAATTATAGTTTGCAACAGATGTCGATATGAAATGAATGTAATAATTGTTTTAATGTCTTTTATATCATCCATGTTTTTGTCCCTTTTAATTTGTTTTAACTGCATTTTACTGTATTGTCTGTATTTATTTTTCAAATCTATTTTATATAAACTTGTGAACTGTGCACTTTTACATCTTATTTATTCTTTGGACAGAACTTTGGTCCATTGCTGTGTCTTTAAATGTGCTTTATAAATAAAATGGGGCTGGATATTTATTTTTGCTTGTGATGTTAAATGAAGTTTGTGGCAAATGAGGCAGTGACTATCTCAGAGTAAAAGCTTGTTTTTTTATCATTATTCTTCTAAATTTGATCTTCTTTCCTACCTTTCATGGGATTATATCATGAATAGAAACAGATGGAAATGTAACCTGCATTTATGCATAGTATCACCTTTACTTGTGTTTAGCACCGCCCCCAAGAATGCGGCGAACGTATCGATTGCCTCACCTCCTCCTTTTTAATGTGGACTTCATCCATCTTCTTCTATCCAGCTGAGAGTTGTGGGGTGCTGAAGTTAATGCCGTCTAACTATGTGTAACGGCAGAGTACAGCCACAGTGCATGCCCAACATCAAATCAACAATACGAAGTACTATGCTGAGATAGAAGCATTGCATACCATAGTTTTCAGAAAGGGAGGACTAATAAAAGTGTTTAAAGACATTACATTAATGAGATATGAGGAAAAAAAGCAAAATAAATGCAGGGAGCCTAAAGACTCAACCATCTTTGTGGATGATAACACAGTTTGAGGTTAGACTGCGCTCATAGCTGCCATAAGCTGCACATCTCTGGCCAGTTTAATGGAAATTACATTTGATTCTGATGATAAAATCAATGAAACTATTGTAATTAGAGAAATGAGCTTGTGGATTATACCAGTACATAAATTAGGGGTATCAAAAGTGAGGCCTCTGGCTCAAAATCGGCCTGTAAGAGGCTCTAATCTCACCTGCCAAACCACCAATCAAATTGTCCAAATTTTAGACACGCAATATGCATGATTTTGTCATTTGAAAGTGAGGATTTAATATAAACCTGCCTACAAACACCACAGCAGTGACAAACCATGACATAGTAAAAGACGCTCAGCCTGTATGTATGAAATCACACAGGAATAAAGCAATTTCAGCGATTGAAACTCATACAGAAACGACACTGACAGGACATAGCACATTCCAAGTACACAACACATTAAGGTTTAACTTGATGTTGTACTATTTGTTAAGACAGTCTCACCTCACTACATGCTGCTGCCACAAATCCAGCAAGCAGCAAGCAAAGAGGCCCGCTCAGGGCCATTTCGAACCTGTCACTTCAGTTTAAGGGGATTTCAAGTTGTCGACGTCGATGATCGAGACCAAAACTCTCATCTAGCAACGAGTGGCCACAAGTTTGAGGTCCCGATTAGGGGATTGTCGTCGTAGAAGAGAGTTTTTAAGGCGTCAAGTTGGATTACTATTACGGTGGCTCTCAACTATAAAACTACCAAGTCCCAGGAGAATCTGGACCGGGAGTCATGATACATTGTTGTTGTTGTCTATCTACTTGCACGTGTGCAGACAAAGTCTGTTTACTATGGCCTCTGAGCACCACCGTCCTGTAAATTAAAACTCTAAAAGAAATCAACAAATGTTTTCACTTGAAAAGTTAAGGGGTTTTCACATATTGTCATTGATATGGCCCATTGTCTGCTCTCTCTTGTGGGGGCCCCTTCCAGTTCGGGGGCCCTAGGCCCTTGCCGTCCCCCTTAAAAACACCTCTACCTTTGCCAGTTCTCAGTGTAACTCTTAAAGCAGGCCTTGCATGCAGCTTTGAGAGAGACGGTCATGGTATCCGGGTGATCAGGTAGCACCTTCACACTCAGGTTCTTGTTAAGAAGCCTGGTAATGAGTCTCATTAGCACACGCAAATCAATCAGGCCAAAGGCGAGCATTAATAATTCAAAAGAGGCAATGTTGTGCAAGAAGAACCTCCTCCTATTGCTCCCCTGCCCAAAGCAGTCAACTCAGCTTACTGGATGACACACGCACGCTGACACACAATCAGCCAGGGAACTGAAAGTTATATTGTCCTTTTCTGTGTCCACACCAGGGTGCAGCATCCTTCTGCACAATAAACTGCTGAGGTGAAGATCCCACAGGTATCCTCAAATGTCCAGGGTGTTTGACCAGACGTGGGCTGCTTGGTTTTAACACTCACACCGGCGCAAAAAACGACACGGCAAATTGTTGAGGGTGACGTTTTGGCCGGCCAGGGTGATTTTCAATAGACGCCACAAGACTTCCTCCAGTCTTCACTATGAATGCCTCAACTTACTATGAATGCCAAGTCAGAAAAACAACAACAA
Organism: Lipophrys pholis; assembly: GCF_963383615.2. Taxonomy (NCBI): domain Eukaryota; kingdom Metazoa; phylum Chordata; class Actinopteri; order Blenniiformes; family Blenniidae; genus Lipophrys; species Lipophrys pholis. Next base: position 12,998,878 of record NC_137637.1, read on the forward strand.
AACAAAACAGCCTGAAGCTTCGCTAAATGGGATTTTCTATCGAGGCAGTATGGAGAGAGGAAAGAGGAGGGAGGGGAAAGACACAAGATGAAAAACAGCTGTAGAGTCAGTTATCGAATATTTAGAGTATCATGAATATTTCAGTGAATTCTGAGACAAACATGTTGAGAGTGTAGTGAACGACGGGAGGGCCGGGTATCGTGGCACACTTCTCTGTAACTCCTTCCTTTTGGAGAGAGCTCAGCTCTTCTGGGGGATCCCCCAACAGATCCAACATCCCCACCAACTATTCATGACCTACATGTGAGGAAACTTTGTATCATCCTCTGATGAAAATACAATCAGGATTTATATGACGTCAGTAAAAGCAAAAGTTAAAACCGAATTGACATGATGGACAAAAACAAACAAAAAAAAAAAGACATAATTCCAGATATCTTAATAAAAGTCCAATGATTCTAGCGTTCCAAGGTGCTGCCAACCGATTTCAGTGATGCGAAGCACTGATCATGTCAGGTGGGCTGCTGTGGAGGCCACAGCTGGATGCCTTCCTCCACATTTAAGAAAACCAATAAATAAAGTCACTTTACACTACAGGTGTCCAATGTACGGCCTGCGGGCCAGAAATGGCCGACCAGAGAGATTTGCCAGTCGTGAAAGATTAGGACATCAAGCCGCCACCAGGGAGGTTATAAAATCACCCGCATTCATTTGTCTTTTAACAAGTAATTTCAAAAACTAAAGAGCTGGATCTTCGTTTAAAAAATGGTGCACAGGTGCATTTTGATCAAAGAAAGAAATTTTGGTGGCGATCTGGATCAAAATAATTGTTCTAATAGAACATTTTCATTTTGCAATATATTGTCTTATCTTGTGTTCTTTCAATTTATGAAATAAAATCACGTGATCACCAAAGTAAATAAATGAATAAAGGCAGCTAATCTGGATGTGGAATATGTGGCATTTCCCTGACGGGCATTAAAAAAAAACCTCATTCCTCACATAGTTTTTAAAATTTGGATTAATGCATTGGAACGAAGAAGTAAAATGGGATCAAGAAAACCAAGAAATTGTTGTCACATCTTTTTGATTTTATATGTCGAATGCTGACCTCATGTGAACAACAAACACATTTCATCGTTTATTTTGTGAGACAAGCCACCTTGAAGAAAGCCCAGACTTGTGTTGTTAATCTGGAAAAGCCTTTTTTTTTTTTTAGAGCCACAGAAAAAAACGATGCTCTCAATGTGGCAGGGCGCTGGTTGAGTTTGAGCATGAACAAAGATCCAGTACACCACAAAATCTGTTCTAGACTATATGAGGCCCTGTTCACGTGTTTTTATATCAGAAAAGATTCACGTTTACAAACATCCATTCACGATTTGAAAAACCATGTCCGTTTACGCACAAGCGGCAGAAATGCTGAAAATGAAAGTTTTCCTGTCGGGCCACTAGTGGGCGCTGCGGTTTGCTTTTGTACTAAAAACACATATGTGCACAGAGAACAATATGCTTTGAGCATTAACAACGGAAGTACACAGACAAGCCGATCAAGTTGGATTGCTATTCCAGGTGACTCTCAACTTTTTATACAAAATCATTGGAGAACCTGGACTGGGAGCGTTTGTGGAAACGGGGGAAAACACAACACAGTCTCCATGTAGATGGGACAGAGTGTTTTTGAAAAGTTCTACCTTGGGTAGCAGTTTTCAAAAAGTCGCATTTTCGGTGTCTCGGAGCCCCGTCGTCGTGTAACCAGACGCCCGAAAGTTTTTGAAAACATTATTTTGTCAACGGTGGCTAATAGAAAACAGTACTTCTTTATTTCAGCGCCTCATTCCATCCACAACATCGACACTCTTGCCTCCCTGATTCTTTGCCCACGGGGACACTTAAAGTTTGACACATTCCAAAAACACACCATGACTGAAAGTAATGTTATGGCAACACCTTTTTTCACTTGCAAAACAAGCCAAAATATTCCCGTGAAACTGTTTCACGTTTTTTTCTCGGACACACACACACACACACACACACACACACACACGCACACGCACACACTTTGGAGTTATAAAACCCTTTTCCTCAACTCACAAAGGCAGCCTCCAGTAGTCTGTGTCCACTGACCATGTTTTATTCTAGCTTGTTGAAGAGGGAAAAGTTGACTTTATATTGTGAGACGGCAAAGACCAGCAGTTAAGAGCAACATTCCTGAGCTCACAGTTGCCCCTGTAAGGGTTCACTTCACTGCAAATGGAGACTGGACGGTCTTTATGGGTCGGACCCTCCTCTTTCATTGTGGATCCTTTAAAGGGACTAAAATCCCACAAATCCTACATTAATTAAACAAAAGGCAGCACCAATGTAAATGCACGTTTTTCTTGTTTTGCTTTTTTTTAACCTGATAGCCATGCCGCTACATAGGATTCGGTCTTTTTTTATGAAGAAAAACTGCATTAAAGAATAATTCTAGCTGCAGGAGGAAGTCACATCCAGCACATTAAACTTGCAAGATGAAATTCACCAGAGGGAGATTGAGCGTAATGAAAAACGAACGAGTGGGATGAGCAAAGGTTTGCTTCCCAGTCTGTCTTATTTCCTGTATTTATTTAATTTTTTAACAAAAGAAATTGAGACTAAAAAGGAATGAGTTGAGTTTAAAGCTAATATTTGTACTTAGTCTAATGGATCCTAAATGCTGGACTATAATGTTGCACTTCAGTAAAAGTTTCGTCTGTCTAAAAATGTGTTTTGAAGAGGAAAAACAACAAACACTGCTGATTAAGATGTATTTATACTAACACACATAAGACATAACTGCACTGCCTACATAACCTTCTTTGTTTTTATCCATCAGGGTTACAGTTTCTCTGTTTGCTTTTCAGTTTCTCCAAGACTCTGAACTCTTTTGGCTGCTTAATTTATCATTTTTACTTTGCATTCTGCTTGTGGTGTCGGCCAAACACTTTAGTAATGGAGGGGTTTTTAGGTGGCAGCATTCTGTTGTCATACAGTGACATTTAATGGTCCCCGGTAGAATGCACCGAGATATATTGTTCTGAATGTCCATTCTTTCTATGTCACATGACCAAACAAATTACCAAAAATAATTGTGACTTTAGTACACAAGTTTTTCAAGTGAAGACAAAAAAAACTGTTGTTGCAGTTTGGGTGTTTCCACGGCAACGGTGCTCGGAGCCACTGAAAACAGAACTTTTTGAAAACACTCCCAACTCTGTGTCTATGGAAACGGGGGGGGCAACTTTTCTGAAACGCTCCTCCAGCGCATGCGCACCGCGCCCATGGTAAGTAGTGCACATGCACGAGTAGATGACAATAACAACAATGGCGGCCTGCAGAGTGTCAGGACTCCCAGTCCTCATCCTCGTGGGACTTGCTAGTTTTATGTCTGTGTACTCATTATTGTTTTTTTATCATGCATTTATTCTCTCTGCACATATGTGTGTGGTTCCATCACAAAAACAGTACACACAGGAGGCCCTATATGAAAACTAGATCGTTTCTCAGCGTTTCTGCCGGGCATCAATCTCAACGTGAACGTGAAGCTTTTCTAAAATGAAAACGCCAAAACAATGTATTTTGACTTGCAATGTCGTGTAAACGTTGCTTCATAGTCTGGAAAGTAGGGTAAATGTAATAAAGACATGTCAAAAGGATAAACTACGTAGGACAGTTTGGGGCCTTTTGTATAGTGAGACATAACCACTCAAACTAGCAGGGCAACGTTAAGGCTTTCATTATCTGGATCTGAAATCAACCAAAATTTACTTTTAAGCTCCAGATTTTACACGACATTTAGCAACTTAAAGTTCAACTTTATTTGTGATAGTTCTGCTTTATCTAGATTTTACATTACACTCTATGGTGAGTTTTGTCCAGTCTGTGAGAATGAGCTCATTTAATCCGCCCTGTAATAAGAATGAGAGAGGACGTATTGAGCATATTGGACCATGTCAGGCAGCTTATTTGTCTCTTTCCCTTAAATGTTGGATTTGTATTTAGGACAGAATGTGCCTTTGGGGGCCACAAAATGAGAATCAGCAGCCAGTAAACAGTAAGGTAAGAGGGTGGTCCGACTCACAACATCGGCAGAGTGACTTTGTTACCAAGTGACTGATGTTTATAAGAATCAGCTGACGCTGATAAACTAAATGGCGCTATTTAGACCGTGTGCAGTACGTTCTGTATGGCATTCCTACGACAGAGTTGCACACATTAGTCACACTCTTTCACCCACTAACCCGAACCACCTGCGGGACACAGCGGGACCGCTTCTTCTCACAAAATACAGTCTGTTGCACAGCCTAAGCAAGCTTGAGCGGTTGCGACAGCATGACTGCAGAAGCAGGAGGTTTAAATCTTTTCCTGCTGCTCGAATGTGCTCTACAGTAAAAAAAACAAAAAAAAAACATTGTCGTGGAGGGCAGAGGAGCAGAACAATGGTTTCCTAACAGCACTGTGCATGGCTGATTCTATTCAAACTACCAAGGCCTTCATCTGAAAGAGCTCCTCCTGAATGAAACTCCACTTGAACGAGTTTTTCTTTGGAGCATGAGTTAAGGCTTAATTAGGTAGCTACACGCTCCTACTGCCGACAAATTGCTCATGGATTATGTTATCTTGGCGTTCTGCGATGTGTGCACACGAATGGGTTCGAGATCAATTTGTTTCCCGTTCAAACATCCGGTTTAGACGCTTCAGAGCGAAGCAGTATCGTACCTCCATTTGTGCAGGGTAAAGCCAGGACACTGGTCTCCGCAGGCGGCACAGGGCTGTCCTCTCTGCGGCTCATCAGCGGGGTGCAGCTGAGGACACACACACAAGCAAAAACTGATGGCTCACAGCGTGACGTGGCAAAGACAGTAGCGAGTCCAGGGCAGTGCCTTTAAGGTCTGCGGGTCACTGGTTTACAGGTGGTTTCGTCGGGACTGTCCGTGAACAACATTCACAACTTGTTCCAGGCAATAAGAACTTAAATATAATCAACAAAGCCTATTTACACGGCACTTTTATGCAGGTTAGTACTGTTCACGTTGCTTCACAGATGCTGGTAAAATGGCGTCATATCATCTTTTAAATGTACAGTTTAAAGTTTTGTTGTTGTTATTGTGGCGCAGAGTTTGTGTGATGAAAATGTTCTATTTATACAAAACTAAACAATTGCTGCCTAAATTTACAACAATAAAAAACATAAAGCCAATTTTAATCAAACCATCTGGTGCGAATTAGTGTAACGTTCTTCTGGAGCATTATGCATGTCTTTACAAACTCACCCGGACAACATCACTTTGAGGCTAGTTTGAAACCAATGAGGTAGCGAGTTTTCACCGCTATCTCAGCTATCATGTTGCATTGTTTACAATACTCTTAAGAAATTTGTTTACAAAATTTTTTTTTTTAAAAAATCAATGTTTTCTTGCTTGGTGGTTTGGTGGGCCAGATTGGAGCCTGTTGTGGGCTGATTTTGGCCCACGGGCCTTATGTTGGACTCCCCTGCTTTAAGTAATTTGTAAGATGTATTTAAGTAACATTGCATTAGAATACATCAAAAAAGACAAACTAGAAAACAATCTATTGGAAATATCAAAACAGAGGAAGAGTTACGTTGAAATAACACAATTCAGAACAATAATATTGTAAATAAATACATAAATAATGTGTTAGTAGGACAATCAAAAGAAAATCAAATATACAAGACAAGAAGGAGGATAGGGTTAGAAGGTTGACAGGTGTAAATGTAGTAAATAACACTGGATTAAAAGCCATTTGAGAATGAAAAAAAAAAAGAATTAAAAATACTAGGCATATGATTAAAATGACAAAAAGATGTGGAAAACTTGATACTAAAGTATTTTAAACTCCAAAATAATAATAAATAGAAACGAACAAAACTAGTAAATACAAGGCAAGAAAGGGGAAAAATATGATTAAAATATTTTGGAAAAACGTTACTTAAAAGGATAAAATTGTAGCAATAAGTAAAGTTATTTTGAGGGAGCGCCTGAAAGAAATAACATTTATACTTTTTCAAGTTGAAGCTCAAATTGTAAAAATTTCAAGATCTGACAGAGAGAAAAACATTCTTCATCAGTTTCTATATGAGTTATGTTCCTGTGAGTAAGATCTGCAGCTCAGTGATCCTCTTAGTAACGGAGAAACACAACAAACCAGGAAGGAAAAAAAGTCGCATCGTATTTATTACTCCGAGACATGTAGTTTCTTATCAAACTGAGGGGGGAAATAAAACACCACATGAGAGCAACTTGATGATGCGAGCCTCACCGGTCTGCAGGAGTCTCTCCTCCGGGAGCTGCGGCTGAACATGACCCGCGGCAGTGCGCACGGGACGCACGGGACGCACCGGAGATCAGTTCAAAAAAACGTTCAAAACAGCAACGAAAGTCACGATTTTTTTATTTTTTTTTTTCGTTCTCCACTTCTCATCCAACCACACGCAAAGAGAGCCCGAGTCTTCTCCTATTAAATCCAGTCACTGATCGCAGCTGGTGGTGTCCCGGAGAGCAGCTCCACCCTGCGCCCCTCGCAGCCAATAGGAAACTGTTCGAACTGTAATTACATTTCCACTAAATAATAGTGGATGAGAGCTACTCGGGGTAAATGACAGACCAATCACTGAGGAAATAAATGGTTTATATATGCATTCTCCTCCAAACACTGTTTTCATTTGATTCACACCAGCTTTAATGGCTCCCAGCTTCGTGTCTCGGGTCTGCGAGGTTTACGCACAGAACTATAGGCAAAGTGCCTCCGATGACGATGAGAGCAGAAGTTTGTGAGGGTGTCTTTAACGGAACGTTTTGGTGAATGGGGTGGTGCGCAGTTGTTTCTCGAGGCAGTCTGAGGAGAACTGGAGGGTTGAACATGCTGGCAACGTCGCATAAAGATGAACTTTCTGTCTGCACTGTCTTGTCTTACTTCTTCTGTTCATTTCAGTTTAGCGCTTTTATTTATTGTTCTTTTACTGTTTTAATGAACCTCTGTTTGCTCCTAGTCCTCTGCAGTCATATTTCATATCTTATTACTCTGTTTTCACTTTGTAGCTCATTTCATTTCATCAGACTCAGAAACATGCTCCTTTGCCATATCCACCCGAAGCTCACACTTTCACTGATTCACACTCATTCTGCACACACATTTTGCCATGTCGCACTATAGTTGCTGTGATATTGTATTATTTTTGTATGCTACATATTGTTCTTTTGCACTGTGAGGTGAGCAGCTCTCCAATCTCATTCTATTCTATTGTATTGTATTCTATTCTATTCTATTCTATTCTATTGTCCTTTCATTGTATTTATTGCAGCTTTTTATATCTCTGTTAGATTGGGGCTTTTCTTTTTTCTTTTCCATTAAGGCACTTTGCTTTATGCTGGAGCCAATCACAGCTAACAACAGAAAAAGATTCACCTTCGACAGGCTACTGGTCCGTCACCAAATCAAAGAGACACGCACACCTACACACACGAAGAACATGTAAACTCCCTTCAGAAAGGCCACACAAGCTTTATTATTATTAATGTTAATATTGTTGTTGATGTTCTGGTTGTTATAGTCACAATAAGTCTCTTCTCAATCCTAAAATGTGCTGCATCACATTTCCTGAGGAAATAACCATTCGCGACTCTCCTCTTGTCTCCGAGCCATTGGGCTTACGCCCCTCCCTCCTCGCGGTCTGACAGTTCTGACTCCCTCCAGCTGGAGCACCAGCTACAGTATTTACCAGCAAAAGAAAAAGGTTTCTGAGCGTCAGCGTGAAAGCACACTGACTCACAGGCAAGGCGTGCTTTTACTCCATTATTATCATTTCTCCACACATATTCTGCTGAAGGCCTCCTTCAATACTTAATTGTGCGGCTCTGCCAGCAGCTCTGAAGTGGAGGCATGCACAATTGTGTGACACACTCCTCGTGGGTGGTGTTTAACATTTCTGTCTATTGACTACAAATGAATCCTCTGCTTTTATGTTTCTTTCAAATGGAGTGGCAATACAGCATAGGTGTCAAAGCTGCGTCACACAGCTTCAGGAACAGTCCCATCACTGTGGACACCTAACTAACCAATCAAAATCCATGGATAGAACTAGGCAAAGTGCGAATAACAACATCCTATTACATGTTTTCGGCTCTGTTAAATTGTTGCATTGAAGACATGTTGGAACAAAGTCTCACAAATAGAGTTGTCATTTAGTGTCTCACCTTAAAGAGACCCTCACATGCTAGTCATAACTATGGATTTGTGCCTCTGCATTTGTCAGTGAATTAAAACGAATCACACAAACAACAAAAACAATTACATAAAAAAGTATTTATTTTTGTGACGGCTCTACTTACACAATTTCTTCTTCTTTGCTTTTAATCCTTTGCCAGAGTTTTTGTCGGCGCCTTTCTTTCACTTGTCACTGAGAAACAAGGAGAGAGAGAGGCAGCAGTGCAGGTGTCGGCACTTCAAAACAAGCTGGATAGAAAAAGTCGTTGGGGGAGGAGCTCTGCTTTGTCTCAAGGACAGACTTCCCACCTTCAGGTGTTCAGTCGCACCAGTGAAGGAAGGCGACAAAAAGGCTATTCCCACGATGCGTCAGAGGTCTGCAGTTCGGCCATGGCAGTGTGGAAAACACTGTGTGTGTGTGTGTGTGTGTGTGTGTGTGTGTGTGTGTGTGTGTGTGTGTGTGTGTGTGTGTGTGTGTGTGTGTGTGTGTGTGTGTGTGTGTGTGTGTGTGTGTGTGTGTGTGTGTGTGTGTGTGTGTGTGTGTGTGTGTGTGTGTGAGGCTCCCTGCTCAGTCCGGGATCAAAGTCATCCCAGATTCCCTTTAGGAATGATGTTGATAATGATGGTTGGGAGAAGTGACCCTGAGGACAGATGACTTTAAAACGCTCCTCATTAAGTCCAGAGTTAAGAGTCGGAACACGCTCTCTCGGTAGAATTGAAACCAGATTTCGTGCCATTTTCCCGACTAATGCAAGAACTTCATAGAAAGTAAAGGTTAATCTTTATTTTATGTTCTATAGTCAACAAGCTGTATTGACCGGAGAGGGTTAAGGCCGTTTCAAGAGAATCGTTTTCCTTTCAGGAAAGTTTTGCGTTTACATGGTACTGTACACGGAAATGCTGAAAACTATGGAGTTTTCATGTTGAGCCACTAGTGGGTGCTGTTTGTTTTTGTAATGAAACCCAGTCTCACTCAAGATTGTGTAATACCTACGTTTGTCCACAGCTGAAAAACATTTCACAAAATTGCACAAAATGGCTCTGAAAATGTAAAATGAGTACATTTCATCTGCCTAGTTTTTTTCTGTTGTGAAAGTACGTCGAAACGAAAAAAGAACGGATCGTTTACATAAACCGAATGGATACACTGAAAACAAAGTGGACATTTGTCGTTAGAAAAATGAAGCTAAAAATGGAGCATTTTCCACCAGAAACAGAAGGGATGTCCACCATGTTTAGTCTTAATGTCAGAAGTAACTTGACCTGAAGACTGACCGCAGGAAAAAAAAAATACTACACTGTCAGGTCTCTGTGCCTGTCTGTCTGTGTGTCTTGCGTCATGTTTTCAATGAACCAATGGCCTTCTCTCCCTCTGTGTGACCCCATCGTTCTGAGTTCCACCGGTGTCCACCCTTTCCCTGTGGATTTAAACCCCTCTCCATTTGTTGTCTTGTCACTTCCATTTTCTGGATTTTTTAGGACAATAAACCTGATTTTAATGGAACTCTGTGAGCCTGTGATTGGGTCCATCTGCGCCCTCCCAGACAGAAGCAGCCGACCATTCATGGACCCAGTGGACTCAGCCGGCTCCTCACCACTTCAAGGCTCCTGTGTGGCCGGGCCCTGTCCAGCCTGTTCCCGTACAGCTGACCCGCCAGGAGGCGTCCTGGCCCCGGCAGTGTCCACAACAGCCATGCAGTGGGGGGGAGGTGGAGATGCCCCAGTGGACTGGACAGCTAGCCCACGTGTCCCCGGAGGAGAGGGACCGAGGTCTCTCCGGCTGATCTTCCACGGCTCCTCAAGCTATGATTTCACCGAGTTCTATAGTTTCCTGTCAGTCCCATGAGTCCCAGTCCTTTCTGTCCCATGAGTCCCAGTCCTGTCAGTCCCATGAGTCCCAGTCCTGTCTGTCCCATGAGCCCCAATCCTTTCTGTCCCATGAATCCCAGTCCTGTCAGTCCCATGAGTCCCAGTCCTGTCTGTCCCATGAGCCCCAGTCCTTTCTGTCCCATGAGTCCCAGTCCTGTCAGTCCCATGAGCCCCAGTCCTTTCTGTCCCATGAGTCCCAGTCCTTTCTGTCCCATGATTCCCAGTCCTTTCTGTCCTCTGTCCCTTGGCCCCCATGCCTCCTGAGTCCCGAGTCCCTCGGCTTCCAAGTCTCCAGGATCTAGCCCCCCCCCGGTCTCTTGTCTTTGGGCCGTCAGGTGCCAGCCCTTAAAGGAGGTACTGTCATGTCTCATGTGCCTGTCTGTCCCTGTGTGTCTCACCTCATGTTTTCAATTAACCTATGGCCTTCTCCCTCTGTGTCCACCCTTTCCCTGTGTATTTAAACCCCTCTCTCTTCTCTGTGTCGGCTCCTCTTGTTGTCTCGTCACTTGTTTCCTTGTGTTCCCTGGATTTGTTTGGACAATAAACCAGATTTTTATGGAACTTTGTGACTCTGTGCTTGGATCCATCCGCACATCACCTGACACTACGCTTAAACCTCATGTAAACTGGGCCTTAAAAAACGAGTATCTGACTTTGCCTCGTATCATCTCATATCTTACCAGTGAACTGAGGCAGGCAGGAGTCTGTCAGGGCTGATTTAAGTGAAGCTTTCACGTGGGAGGTGGTGGAAATGACATTCAGAGGTGTGAGGAACACGGAGTTCAGCCTCGAGCCTGCAGCAGTTCAGGTCACTGCGCTAAGCCTTGTGGGAAGGTCTGTGCAACTGAAGTGGAGAAAAGGCACATGGAGAGACTCAATAGATTACAGTTCAGTCGGAAAGTATGGAAGTGTCCTCTTGATACCAAACAAAATGAGGTTTTCCAACCGACAGTTTTGGATTGTTTTAAACACCCCGTGGTAAATATGACCTGTGCCTCCCATAATGAGCTCGCCAACATTATTCACTAACGCCTCCCTTTTCCTCGCTCAGCAATAATAGCATAAACACAAACTTCCACGCATAGCGTTTTCAATGTAACGGAGGCGGCAGGGAAGTGTTGGCAGAGTACAGTGCCACTTAACTCCAGAGAAGCTGCAGACTTCTTAACCTGAAAGTAAACAGGTATTTATTTAAAAGGGGAAAGAGAGTAAATGGTAGTGAGAAACAGCAGAAGGGAAATAGCGCAGAAAACCTGAAGTCATTGACATACAGTATATAGTGTCCCTGTTGAAACTAACTTTTGTCTTTATAATGATTTAATGAAGTAGTTTTTGTTTATTAGAAATTACTGCAATGATGCAAGTTTCAGCCACAATAAGCTGCGAACTGACGATCATACTATTCCTGGTTGATAGCATTAGCATTAGCATTATTCTTGATCTCACTCGTCATAGGAGCCTGTACCCGCAGTACCCGCGATGCGTTACTAGTCTTATTTGTGCCTTGTCTCATTTAAGAACGTCCAAAGTATGGAGCATCTTCCTCCAACTAACTGATGGAACTTCAGCTGAAGTTAACCCTTAAAAGATCCTTAAAAAAAACTCCCTCATTCGTCCCTGAGGACACAAAATGTCACTCTCGCAAAAGCTGCTCTAAAAATTTTATACATTAATACTTTTTTTCCACTTTAAACGATTCAATCTTTTAAAACTACTTCAGCCTGAAACATACATATCAAATATTAATGCATTTTTAGTTATTTAAAACCGTAAATCGGCTGTTTTTCTATGGTTAAAAAAAAACAACCAAACCACCCAGGAGCTTTTAAGGATAAGTGAATCTATGATGAGACAGAGCTGACAGCTCAGCCAATCTGTCCAGCAACACTACATTAACACATTAACTATTATAAGTTACACAAGAGACACAATTTACAGAAAAACAAGAGTCACGTTCTCAAGTAACGAGCTGCTTTGTATTTGCAATGACGATCTGAGGAAAATAACTGGGAGCAAACAGGCTCGTCATTTGTGGTATATTGCAGAACAATCAGCATTTTTGTAGAAATTTAACAGTGGTGAAACTCTTAATATGAAGGAGGAACGTATTTTATTGCATTTTGTTACACTTACCGAGGACATGAGTCTTTTCCCACCAATATCTGATGTGATACAATCCTGCAGATATGCTGTTTCATTAAAAAAAAAAAAAAGTAAACACAAAGGGTCATTCTTTCAGCAGCCTGACCTCCACCTACTCCGGTTTAGACGAGCCCCCGTGGAGCGGCTGAAAGCACCTCTCTTCAATAAATCTTTCCTTTTCACGCTTTTCCTCAGCCTCTGCACAGCAGCCAGTTCAGTCCGACTGTTTGACGGATGTTTGAGGAGTTCAGTCTCTGACTCACCTGAGAGAAGCTTGGTAAAGCTGCGTCGCCTTCCTCACCGTCTGTGCCCGAGTCAATACACAATAACACGTCTATCTGGTTTTCCTTATAGACCCCAAGATTGTCACAAAGAAGCACTGAGCACCCGGTTTCCCATCTGGGATTTGCCTCAACATTACACTAAATCCACTTTTATCTGTATAACACTGTCCTCGATGTTTCCACTGTGTTCTACTATATTAGATTTGTTCTGGACATTTTGTTTTAATTAATTTACAATTTCCCTGAACGTGGATCTGCTGTGATGTCGAACGTGTGCATATATTTGAATGTTTGTGTGCAGAAAAAGAAATCTTTCTCCGTGTCCCTGCCAGATCTCTATGAAGAACTTTGATGTGGAAGTTAACCTTGACGAATAACTGATGTATCAACACAAGCCATCTTCATCGACCATCTACTTACAGTTCATGACATCGAACCCTCCTGGAATCTATATGTGAATTTTATGCTTTGTGTTTTGTAATGGTTTTGGATATTTGTATAACTCTTTAGATGTGAGCCTTCTCTTGCCCTTCAGTTCACTTTGCCCCTCCTGTTTCTCTATGCCTGTTTTTTTTTTTTTTTTTGACCAGTCATTGACCGGTCATTTTCCACCTAAACCACAACATTATGTGTATTATATACAGTATTCTTCGCTCCTGCGTTAATGTGCTTAACAATGAATTATGTTTATTTAGAGTAGCTGATAATAAACCGAGATGAACACAAACAGAGACTTGATTCGAGCCTTAAAACACCTCCGTCGGGTCAAAAGTTGGACTGTTACAGCAGCGTCGAGTTTGTCATCATAATTAGAGAGAGAGTTGGATTTTTATGGCCTAAACATTAACCCGACCCGATTTATTTATTTATTTTTTACAGCCGGTATTATGAAAGCGTGATGACACATCAAGGACAAACTGTGGAGAAAATCATCCATTGGTGTGAAAATCAGACGGACAAGTGTGGAGCACATGAGGCTTTTTATTGCTCTCTGCAATCATCGCCCGATCTGCCTTCATACATAAATCATGCTCTTCCATGTGGCAGCGACCAACTGAGTTTAGACACTTTATACACACACACGTACAAATATAAATATTCATGAATTAAAAAAAAAATAAAAATAAAAATTAACAATGGTTTATTTTAATGGAAATACTGTGTTGTAATTTATTGTCAAAAGCTAATGTACATTCACAAAAAACAAAGGAAAAATAAATATTTGTGTATAAAATAGAGAATACATAAAGGCACTTTGCATTGGTTAAGAGCTGAGAACACACAACAAACATGTAGCAAGAGTGTAAAATAACACGTTTAAATATAATCCCTTCATTTATGACACCTGAGAACGTTGTGGACTGGATTACATTCGGAGATTGACGATGACGAGTGCATTTGACAGTGAGACACAAGCTTCTTCCTCCTCTGTGTCTTTACAGTTTCAGGTGCAGAACGACGCTGTGTCGAATTCCCTTTGGCACACGTGTGTGTGCACACATTGTCAGTGACGGCACCGAAGTAGCACCAAACGGTTAAAAAAAAAAAAAAAGAGGCAAATATGGCTTCTTAATCAGTTATTAAAGAAGAAGGTCTTTTCTTTGAGAAAAGAAACAAAGTACCCTGATATTTTGACGAACAAGTGGAAGCCGGAGCAGGATAGTTTTGACACACTCTTGAGGATGGAGGAGAGAATTCGAGGTGCAGCATCTGGACAGAGAGTGTGCTGCAGGGCTGCGAGCTCGGCAGGCTGAGAGCGTCTCCAGGGTCACACCATGGCTTCTTATCGGCCTAACGACTGGCAGGATGTTAATACCCTGAGGTGATGTCTTGGTTTTTCTCTTTCAAGTTGCTCAAGGAGAGAATATGACTGGTCGGTAAAAGCCCAATTCAGATTTGTCATGTTTAGATTCTTCAGAAATTTGTTTTAAAAACAAAAAATCTGTTTTCTTTGAATTTGGTGGTTTGGTGGGCCACACTGGAGCCTCTAGGGGGCCAGTTCTGGCCCACAGACCTCATGTTTGACACTGATGATTTATAGTCTAGATGACGTTTGACTCACTGATGCTGGCATGCTGAATCTTAAGTTATGCTAAAGCTACATGGTATGCCGGATACTTTTCCAGCTTTGCTGATGGGAAACGGTGGAGACTAAACTACAGCATGACCAGGAGTTTCATTTTTATTTACCCTGAACTTGAACTTTAGAGGCACAGTAAACTCTGGGACACCTCCAGAATTGGTGTTGTTTTTTTCTTTTGTCTTTACTGTAAGCAAAGTACGACCATACTGCTATTAGGAACAAATGGGGTTTGGGAATCTTGCTTGAAGTACGCTTTGGAAGCAAAATGACGTACGTGTGTGTGTAAAATGAGACTTTTTAAGCACAGATTTTAAGCACAGGGACCTGTAAATGTCTCTTCCGTCTCATGCGACCTCTCCCCCCGCCGGACTTCTACAGTTGGATTTTGCTTTATTCCTGCCATTACAGATTTGTTTGGGTTTTCTTGTCCCTTGGTGTTGACTGGCAGGCTCATTCGTGAGACTCTTGACATCACAGTGAGTAGCAGTGTAGTACAGCTCAGTGACTTCAGACGTAACATATTACAGGAAAGGGTAAAACCTGGCTTTACTAACATGATCCTGTGATTCTTGATCAGAGGTCTGCAACATTTCCCATCAAAAGAGTCTTTCGTCACTTTCCACCAAATAAAATTCTCTGGAGCCACAAAACACATTTAATCATAAAAGGTCACACAGCTTATAAAGTTCTTCATGCAGTTTTTCTAAATGTACATTAATGGTATTTCATAATTTGGCCATTTTAGTTTTTCTGTCCATCTTAGCAAATTTAACCTTTTTTCTTATTTTAACTGATTCACTTAGTTTGGTTGTTTTATCCATTTATTTTAGCCATGTTGACCATTGTAACAGCTCCATTCTTTACAGTTAAGGTTTTTTTTAAGCAATTGTAGCATTTTGTAGCCTTTTTTTAGAAGCAATTTTAGCCTGAAGAGTATTTGAAAATAAGCGAGGTATTAAAAATAGTATTTAACAAAGATTTATATGTTCTACATATAATTTTCAGAAAGCTTCAAAGAGCCAATAAGGAGGAACTAGAGGTACATGTGGCTCCAGAGCCACAAGTTGCAGACCTCTTGTCTAGACTGAAGTCAATAAAACTGCATTTAGAGGCGAATCTCTGTCTTAAACTCACTTATATGAATCCATCAGACGGAGAGATCTACCTGAGGTGGAAGTGAAGACGGAGACATCTAAATTTCCTTGAAGGCATAAATTCTTCTAAATATGACCACTTGGAGACCCCTCGCTGCATTAGAGCCACAGGATGGATGAAATAAACAACAAACAAATGGCTGGAATACACGTGAAATGGAGCAACACAAAACAGTACTGAGAAGTTAAATAAGCAAAAAAAAAATCCACAAAGGAAGGCACTTTCGGAAAAACAAAAAAAAACAACTCATGAACGGCAACAGTGTGGTGTTTGAAACACTTAAATTATATCACATAGAAAAATAAATGCTGAATACAATAAATAAAAGACTTTATCCTGATATGTACAGTACTTACACCAGATTCATTTACAATATACACTTGAGGAAAAGGGTTTGAGTTGGAGGAGGACTGTAGCACCAATGAGGAGGGTCTTGTTCACCTGAAGATGAATGAAAATCCTGAAGCAGAGATGCACGTTTGTTTTAAAAGATGATTTTGTATTTCCTCCTCAGAAATGTACCGTTAATAAAGACTGAGAGCGTCACACACCTGTTTCATACCTCTATGCCACTGTGACGGGCAGAGTGCGGCCAGAGGACGGCGTGCATTTACCACAATAACCTCCACACATTCCTGACACGGTGCTGCCATCCTGTGGACACACCGGGAATCACATGATATGAAGCAGGATTACACAAAAGACTTCGAACCTGACATTTGGGTCATAAACCTCACAATAGTTAGACATCAGATTGGAATTAGTCTGGGCTGAGTATTTCTGTGTCTGTGGGGAGATTAAACTCTTCAGATATTTGATCTGATAATGATTTGAACCTTTTTAGGGTGCAGTATGTAAAATACGAGTAACACCACGTTAGGTGGCAGTAGTGAGTCACTGTCGTACCGTGTTTTAAAAGACATTCAGTTATGAATTGCCAAAAAGCCCAAAATCTCAACTGAAACTTTTTTATTTGGCTGAGAAGAGATGAGATATTGGATTTACAAAAATGGACATATATCCAACTTTAGTACTCATAATGACAACATGAGAGTAATTGCTTGTGTTATAGCATTTGTTGCGTTTTTAAGATGTTTTTTTCTCTCATCTGTTTTTACTATGAAGCACTTTGTGACTCCATGTCTGTGAAAAGCGCTATAGAAATAAAATTTACTTACTTAAATCGATAAAAAAAGTAATGACTCAGTCCTTATACATGTGTTAGTTTGAAAGTACAATTAGGTTTTGTGCTTCTCTCCAATGAAACTCCTTCACAGTAATAAACTACAACAAAAGCATCCATCTATCAGCAGTAACACTAGAGTGAACGAGCTGTTGTTGCAGAGTCGATTTCAATGCATGTTTAGAAACCCTATAGGTCAAAGGTATGAGGGGAAAGAAATACTTGAAGGAGACGTACATGCAGTCAATGAAGGTAAACTGTAGGTGGGCTATTGAATGTACTATTCCTTTTGTAAAGACAGAGGCCCACCAAGTAGGTATGGAGGGGTCCAACAGCTTCAGCAACACTGCTGTGAAATACAAGCTAATTACTCGACAGTCCTCCACCAGCAGCATTTGCATGCAGTATAATGGTGGTTCAGTACCGACATGGAGAAACAAAAACCAAATCGCCTCTGACGAGATCACTATCCCACGGCATGAAAGCCACAGCGTGCACCAAGTGCTTTGTCTGATCTTCACTGGAGTGCCGTCTCTGTCCCACTGTCACAACCAGCCTGTATTTAAACTGCCTGCAGAGCCAGAAGTGGGCCAGCTGGCTGTGAGTAACAGGCTGCGAACACTTTCTGGCATCTCCATTGCCTCCTCTTTTCCCCTCGCCAAAAATCGCTCTCCGGCTCGATCTCCATGTTTAAAGTGGACGGTGAGGGGCCACTTGAGAGTGCAGCTGCCTTATAAAGGTCCTTTTTTTAGCCAGTTTATGTGGAGAAGTGGGGCTCAGGAACATTGAAGCCACTTGAGGCTTTGCCCACTTGATGGTCTCAAACCCCGGGGAGGTGACGAAGAGGAGGAAGCAGTGAAGTAACAGGATTTCTTCATCCATGATGAAAGACGGAATCCTGTTTTTGTTTACTAAATACACCGACCATTCATTGGCTGAGCGTTTATTGAGATGTGAATGTCAGTATGTGTTACCACGTACCTGGGATTTGTGTATATTAGCCACTGCGTAGTTTCCCTGGGAAACCCAGGAGGTGCCTTCAGCCACCTGGAAACCTGTTCCTGACAGGTTGATTCTGAACCGGCCCTAGAGGGAGGCATGGGAGCAAAAAGCATTTAAACATGCTTAAGTAATAATAAAGTTAAACCACTTTGATGCTTGAGGAGCTATATTTGCAATGAGTGGCAGAAAACTTTATTTGGCTTTTTCTCTAATCAGGAATTCCGTATGTTTGGAGAAATACAGTTTTTGATGTTGACGTTGTGACTAAGTGCTGTGGAGCCTGAGCCAATGACAAAATTAGGAGCCAAAGTGACTAAACACGGCATAAACCACAACCATTTGGACAATCAGACCAAAGCAGCACAACGACTTGACTGGCCGAGGTACAAAAGGCAAAATGATGCTTTGGAAGAGTTTGACAGAACATTTGGTAAAGCCAAAGGCATGAAATAGCTTGTTTTTTTTTCCACGTTAGACCTTTTGACCCAGCAAGAAAGCTTCAGGTGCATTTAATAACACAAACAACAAACACATTTCATTGTGTTCCTTTCCAGGGCTCGGGTTTCATGCATACTCGCTTCCTTGACACCTGATTGAACTGAGCCGTCGCTGATGTTATTTGTCACGCTTGTGCTTTTCCAGTTTGATAAAAGGTAAACGGCTGCTTGTGTGCTCACCTGTGGACAGCGGGTGGCGCTGTAGCAGTCTCCGGCTGTGGCGAATGGAACGCTCTTGCCCTCACGGTTGACGGCAAATTTCCAGTCTGTAGCTGAATATTAAAAAAAATAAAAATAAAGCCACTTGTTGCTACAGGACCTCAGATGAACTCCTCCAGCGGCAGCGTGCGTGTGCCGTAATGACCGAACGCTGTGTTATTTACCAATAAAACTGGCCTTCGTTTTGAGGGTCAGCCAAATAGCAATATCAGTATAATTCCACCTAGTTAGAGCAGTTTCATTTAATCCCCTCAAGCCTTGTAATTGTGTGTTGGTTAAATGAACCTTAAAGACATCTTGAGCCCATTAACCTTCATGAGCACGAACATAATTAAATGGCAAAGGAAGTTCTCATTTGAGAGTAATGTGGAGTTAACATTGGCACAGGATGCTGCTGGTGTGTGTGTGTGTGTGTGTGCTGCTTATGAAAGCGTGGGCGGACTCACTGATGATGTTCATCTTGCTGAGGTCCAGGCGGACTTTAGAGAAAGTGGTGGTGCCAGCAGCGGAGTAATCTCTCCGGCAGTCGCAGTCTTCTCTTCTGGAGCCGTTTGCCGGACACTGGGTGGGGTCGTTGAGCCTGAGAAGACACACGGACACACGGACACACGGACACGACCTTAGCTCAACCTTACACTTCTGAGGAATTTCTTCTTTTACAGAGAAAACAACACTGCCAGGAGTCAGCTGGATTCTTTGTAATGAAACTAGCCGTTTCCATTGTTATCTTCTGAGCTGTTTACCTGAAGCCATAGATCTCAGAAAAATTCTCCCCTTCGCCAGTTGTCAGGGTAATGTACTCCTGTGGTGTCTCTGTCTGCATTCCTCCACAGTAGACCTGAGGGGAGAAAAGGCCAAAGGGAAGTGAAGGTGGGAGACCAGATGGTAAATGGAAGGTGTTGAGAAGGTAGAGGCAAATAATGAAAAAGGAAAAATGCTGATTAAGGGAAGAAAGATAAAGCAGCACTCGGGAGAAACTAACAAAAGATAATACATATGATCAGGCTCATGAGCACTACAAACCTAGAGGCATGTATATGTGTACATATATGGATAAATCACAACACAGTCCCTAAAAGTAACCCAACCCAGGCCATTCTTCACTGTCATTTGAAGGCAGCAAACCAGTTTTCTCTGACCGCACATTATTAGATGTACTGCAACTCCTTACAAAATGTACTTGTAGCTGGAGGGCCAAAAGAATGCCTAAACACTCACTGGGAGAAACACACTTAAAGCTCTTTTCCTGTACTGAAGGCAAACACACAGAGAGACCATGTAAACAGTGGAGCAACTGCATCCTGCCAGTGTTTATCCATACATACATATTATATACTCTCTTTATCCAGCTTAGGGTGAAGAGGAGCTTGAGCTGCAGGCAGGCAGGAGAGTTACAGTCACCCTGAACATGCAAAGCCCACACAGCAACCCTCAGAGTGTAGATCAGGATGTCAAACACAATATAATTCAGGGGCCACATGCAGCCCAATTTCATCTTGAGTGGGCTGGACTGGTAAAATAGTTCCATAATAACCTTCAAATTTAAACTTTTAAGTTTCTCTTTGTTGTGGTGCAGAGTATACGTGAGGAAAATGTTCATATTTCCTCAAAAAATAAATAAATAAACAATTACAACCAAAAATGACAAAATAAAACTTGTATCGCTGTTGCATTATGCATGTTTTTACAAACTCACCCTGACAGCATGGCTTTGAGGCTGAAACTACTAGTTTTCTATCTTTCACGGTAGCATCACCGATATCTCAGCTCGGGTCTCAGCATTGTATTGGGGGGCTTGTCGGGCCGGATTGGAGTCTATTGCGGGCCAGTTTTGGACCACGGGTCTTATGTTGGAATCAAACTTGAGTCCTTTGCTGAGGTGAGAGTGCAGAGTTAACCTCCACCACTGAATGAGGAGCTACGCTTGTGTTTAAGTCATTTGAAATGTGACGAGGAAAAACTGCACCTAACTTAAGCGTCCAAAAAAAACCCCCAGCCGTTATGGCCCCACAATCTGGACTTTATGTCACAGGGAGGTAATGGGCTGATATTATCTTACCTTGAGTGCTTTTCCTTGAATGCTGAGAAAGTGTTCGCTGTCTGGGACGGGGCCGTTCACGCTCTGGATTTCTTGACAGCTGAAAGGCAGATGACCTTGAAGAAGACACAAAGGAAACAAGTAACGTTCAAGGGTGAATTTTTCAAAGGTTCGACACAGGGCTCAAGATTGATACTGCGTATGCAGATGTGCGCTCGCAACAAGCACGCGCGCAAATTTCAGTGGCTAAGTCAAGTGTGGAAAATCACTTCATCGAATCAAAGAAAAAGGAAAAGCCACTCTCTCTTTGATGTCCCATGGTCCCGCCGGGAAGTAAATACACCGAGCAGTAAATCTTTAGTGTTGGCCCGAGATCATAAATATTTCACTCAAGGCACCAATCTCCGCAGCGATGACCGAATCGTGTCGAGCCACACCTCATACAGGATTCTGAGCTGCTGCTGCTGCTGCTGGCCTTGACCTTTTGTTAAGAGGAACAGAAGAGGGTTTTTTTCTGGAACACTCACAGCTTGGATTTCTGCAGACTTTTCTGGCTTCTGGCACGGCTTCACGAGCACACCTGCTGCTTTTCTGACCGTCTGCTGACATGCACTGCACCGTCCTCTCCATCACGCCGTCCCCACAGCTCACCGAGCACTGGCAGAGAGAACCGGAGGCAACGTGGGGGGAAAGTGAAAATGGTGCAACTGGCTGATGGTCTGTCAGCACTTTTCAGCTTTATGTCACACAATCTGCAAATAATTTACTGTATGGCTTCGATACAAAGTTGAGTACAGATTGATTTATTTAGTATTTATGTATATTCAACTATAATATAACTATAGCTTTCTTGACAAGGGATTTATACATGTGTGCATTTTCATGTATTTATATATATATATATATATATATATATATATAAATTTATGTTTTATATTTTGTATCCATCTGTATTTTGTGTATGCTTTGATATGTCTGGAATAATAACAACAGCAACAAGAGCAATCACAGATTTTTGATGTCCACCACAGGTTGGCCTTGTCTCAGAAATTAGGTGATTAGGTAATCTGTCATGTAGTTTTGGCGTAATCCTTAAGGGCCTCTCACATGAAATCCTGACCAAGAATCCATTTCTGGATCTGGATCACCTCCTTAATTTAAAGGAATCTTCCATGGCCTAATATCCATGTGTGGTTAAAATCTCAACAAAATCTATACAGTAGTTGACGTAATCCTGCTAACAGACATATTAACATATAATCGAGTCACATTCATGCGTTGTGCTATTTTGGGAAAGAAAGACTTCATTCTCTTCTAATAAACTGCAGATAAATGACGTGACAGCAGTGAGGAGCGAAGGCTCACCGGTCCCCAGATTCCAGCCCTCCACTCCTGCGGCTGTGGGCATGGGTCCAGGTTACAAGGCATGTAGCTCTCAGGGGGGGTCCCGGGGCAGTTGGACAGAGACTGATGGCCGTACTCATAGTTGTCATTCTCCACATGCACCTCGCTGCAAGAGACCAGGCGCTGGCGGTAGCCCTGGCCACAGCTGGCTGAGCACTGGATGAGAGAATAAATCAAAGAAAAGTGTTTTTCAGTGGAAACATTGGCTGATGTCTGTCATCTCTGCATCACTGGATCTACTGATGATTATTTACATGAGTGGTTCTTTTAGAAATCGCCAAGTCTTCCCAATTTATACTTTTTGAACAGCTCAACAGCCTTGATTAGATTGTGAGATTGGATGATTTTGACTCTCACCTCCGTCCATTCTCCTGTAATCCAGATGAAGTCACAGGCGTGAGTGCTGCAGCTCTCCAGGTTTGGTGGCTTGATCTGGTTCACGCAGTACATCTCATGGACCTCCTGCTGGTTGTGGTTCACACACTGCAGAGCTCGCTGTCTGCGGCCCGATCCACACGACTTACTGCACTGTAGAGGAACGAGACAGGGATGCAGCATCGTGGAGGTGTGGTCTACAGAAAAAGATTTCTCTTGGGATTTTAGATAGATTAGGGAACAACTACTAAACAACAAATTAGCTTTCAGAGCAAAACACAGATATGCGACATAACAGCAGACTGGGATTTGTGAAAAATGTAGCCTATTGCCACTCTAACAGGGATGATACTGCCCCCTAAAGAAACAATGGGTAACATAAGGACTAGACTGTCTTTTTAATGTTGTAATAAAGTAGATTTGTAATATAGTACATTATTATCCATATAGTTGGGTTATAATCAATGCTAAAATGATACATAATGGCATTAGCATTCATTCCTACGATTTCCCCTGTTTCTTTCTTTTCAATCCACCCTGTCACTAGTATGTTTCTGAGGGTTACTGAACTTGAATACAACTATTATGCATGTCTTTGTCAGTCCCAATATTAAACAAATTGAATAAATCTATTGATTTTTATGTATAATATTGAATAATTATTCTTTCAAACCCTTATTACATTCGAGCCAAAACTGTCATGCAACAAGAAGGATATTATAAAAAATACTCTCTGAATGGGGCCAATTGCCAACCCCAAAAAACATAATAGTCAGGAGATACATGATTTGTCAGAAAACTATTTAAAAAGCTTAATTAGTAGTAGAGCACTGATTGAGAAGTAAGTACAACATGTAATAAAGCAATACAATAACAATTCAATAGTTGCAGTATTGGTTGTACTCTTGGTTCAATTTCTAAATAAACATACCATGCGGATTTCCAACCCAAAGGCTGAAACAAACAACTTAATGACCCCATTATTCCATACCACAGAAGAAAGACTGTCAAAGTGTCACGCCGAAGATTAGTGACCCCTTGTTTTCCCAGTTTCTCCTTAGAGAAATGTTTCCATCAAAGTGTCACAGTTCAGCACACCATAACATCTCGTAACATCCAGGCTTAAGTGGTGAGTCAAACAATACAACATTCAACTCTGTAAATGTCACCAACTTCAAACACTCCATATTTAACAGGAGCTCAGAGGGGCTCCTGCCTGTGTCAGGAAGAGTTTCTGGTGAACTGTGTGTTGTTGCAGCTCCAGCTGCTCTTCATCACTCTTAATATAGAGAAAACTGTCAAAACAGCCAAAACACATTGAGCCGCTGTGCTGTGCCGACAGGTACTCCAGTTTGAATATGTTTTTGCTCCATGTTGATAGAACCGCTTGGGTCTACAGGCTGCAGAAGAAATAATGGTGTTGGTGTGAGCGATAAAGTCTCTGATTTGTGGAGTCAGTGGAAGTGCATAAAATGCATTGGCATGTTAATTGGGACACCAAGGCAGGGACCTGCAAACACTTCCCTGGACTAATTAGACTCTCCTTTCAGAGAGGCATTTCATGCTGCTCGATGACCCAGTTTCAACATCACTTGAACGCCGAGAAGAAGAAACTCCTTCCACAGTTCCTTTAAAGAAATAACCGGGATCTGTAGCCTCGAGCATAAAGAGAAGCGCTGACTGTGGGATGATAAACACCCAACACAGCCCATATAGGGGAAACTCAATGGTAAAAACGATTTTGAATACTCGAAGTGAGGTTGAATGAGAAAGCCATTAACCGTGAAGCATCCTCCTGGAGCTGATAGCAGCAAACTACCAGCAAAGCCAGGGTAAACCCTCATCACAACTTGCCTCAGGGAAGGCACAGAATCATGACAATCGATGGGTCAGGGTGATGCCTTTTCCCAAAATTAAAAGGTAATACCATCAACTATTCAATTAAAGCACAAAATATTTAGAACTGATCTTATTGTAAGTGTGAAAGTTGAAATTAAGGCCACATTTCCACAACAGTTTCACGTTTACATGACCTCTCAAGTGAAAGTGCCTAATTTTTGCGATACAGAAAAGTTTTGCATTTACACGACAATGTTTTGAAAATGATTTCTATATACATAGAAACTGCAGAAACGCTGAAAACCATGCAGTTTCCATGTTTCCCCAGTGGGAGCAGTTGTTTGTTTCTGTAAGGAAACCAGGCATACAAGAAAAGAGGACAATACGCTATAAACATTAGCAATGGCAAGTACGCAGACATTTGTATAAACAAGACGACAAAGTTGTATAACTATTACCGATGACTGTCAACAACAAGACTACCGAGTCTCGGGACAATATTGACTGGGAGTCATGTCACTCTGGAGGCCACCATTGTTGTTATTGTCCATCTACTCACTATTTACTACAGCCGTGGTGCGCATGTGCAGTAGCATAGTCCCATTATAGGTTTTATAAGTAATCAATGCATTACTGTAAAAAGTCGTGCTGTTCCTCCAAATGTGCATTTATGCATTACATGCTGGTTTACTCTTGGCTGCAGCTCCATGAGAACTGTCAGCTTTATCGTTTGTGAGGCTCATAAAAGTTTGGGTAATGACCAGTGAGATGGCCCAGGTGTGCATTTTACAACTTCTTAAAAAGCACCAGAATGCTCCTTTAGCTAATGAACCAGGTTTCGGGCCTGCTGGGTGTAAAACCGAAAAGAAAAGAGAAGAGCGGATCATCTGATTTTCATCAGGGGCATGGAGCGGCTCCCTCCTTCCTCTCTCCCTCCTTCCTCTCTCCCTCCTCCCCCTCCTCCTCCGACGGAAGCAGTGGCTCTCACACTCCATTGGAGTGCATTCACCCAGGGGCCGGGCCTGGTGAGGCACGCAGCCAAGGCCGGGCGCCGCTCGCGGCTTCTTACCGTCTGCCAGTCGCCTTCCCTCCAGCGGTACCGAGAGGGGCAGTCAGCGGCCCGGCAGCTCTGGCTGGACGGCGGCCGGGAGCGCGGAGCGCAGCCGCTCTCCGTGGGACTCCGGCGGTCCCCGACCTGGCAGAACACGTCCCGTCGCTGGATGCCGTCGCCGCACGACGCTGAGCACTGAGAGCAGAGCAGGAGATAAGCTCAGAAAAGCTTTCTATTTCTTCATGTAAGTTTACTAAATTAACGTCACCTGCTGTCAGTGTCGGGCAATTAGCTTTGTAACTATGGCAACGCACCTGCGCCTCGACCTTAGTCAGCGACGAGTGGAATGTACCAACTAAAATGTAAATAACGATTTTATTTATGATAAGTAAATACTGCTTTTTGCTCATTGCTCATGCACCCTGGTCATAGACATTACTTTGCGTTATGTTCTGCATGTCATCTTGTGTTCCTTTTTATTGATTCTTTTTTACTTAGTAAGTATATTTGTTCCCATTATGATGGAAATGGTTTAGTCGTTGCATTCTCTAGAAAAGATAACATGCAATGCATGGAACAGTACTAGGGTGTTTTAAATCTACCTGACTGTTTAAATGCATTTCAAACATCCCTGCATTGTTTCGTGCATTGTATGCTATCTTTTCTGCAGATGCAATAGAGATATTTTAGATCTATTTGATCGTTTTGATCAATTTAACCAAGCCTCAACGTTCATACTCAAGCCGAATACAGTCGATATTAGTGCAGGTTTGTACAGATGGGTTCAGATGTTGAAGCTGGAGCCCTGGATGGTTTTGTCAGTATGTGTCCAATCCACATCAGCAGCTTTTCAAATGAAAGCGTGTCTTCTATGCCATAATACAGAACACATTTTCACAGAGAACAAACAGAAAGAGAGAGGCGGAGAAGAATGTGTTTTATTTTCTGCCAATTCTGCACAGCCCTTAACCTCTGATCGTACAAAGTAGTGCTCCCCCCTCCCCCCGCCAGCTTTAAACTTTCTTTTCTTGATTGGTGGAGATGTTATTTTACAATAATCACTTTTTGACTTGTCTCTTTTGAACAGATGCAGCCAAATCTGAACCAACCTGCGCTGCACTGATGTTAACATGATAATGCTGGATGGTTCAATTCTTCTCATTTATGTAGTATGAATGAATTCAAGGTTCAAGTTTGAGTGAAATTCAGTGAGAAAGCTGCAGTCTTGTTTGTTTCTGTGTTGTTGATATTAAACATTTTCTCTGCGTGACTCCATAAAAAACAAAAACGCATCCTTTCCAGACATATTTGCATTCCTATTCCTATGTATCACAAGTTGGAGGATCTGAACCCTGACGCAGAATGATGCACCGTGCCGTACTTCACTAAGAGCTTCGTGTGGAGTACGGCTTTCTCCTGGCATGCGTCCTGCTCCACAGCTGTTTCCAGCAGGCACACATCCTCTGTGACATGTGTGGTGCAGATGTGTCTCCGATCTCAAACTATTGAGGTGAAGTGGGTGAACGAGGATGAGAAGAGAGCAAGACAAACTCCTGGATGGGCTCCCCAGGTGCACTTTGTGAGGGTGTCTGGCATGATGACGTTAGCAGTCTGCTTCCAGTAGTGCATGCAGGGAAAAGACCAACACGTGGTTCCCATTGGGGAGGCAGAAGATGCAGGAAGAAAAAACATTGAGAGGAGATTAAAGACAAAAAGGGGAGAGGAAGGTGAAGAGAATATATTGAGATGAGGTGTGTTGGTTTAGATTGGCTGGACACATTGAAAAGAGGAAAATCCTCTGTGGTGACATGCTATTGAATGCCACCTCAGGTCTGTGCTGCTGCTCCCTAGTAAACCGCACTGTGTTGTAGAAAATCACCCTGCCTAAGTTAGTGGCTTGGTACGGTACATTAACAGTCAGGTTCACAACACAAGTTTCACACATATGGACATACTTGACAGCAAGCTGGTAAATATTAATGTGGGGGAAAGGAGGGAGGGAGGGAATAGCCAGCATGTCTACCAGTGTGAGAACCCCCCCCCAAAAAAGTGTTTAATGGCAAGGTCAGAGAGTCCTACCTCTCCCCAGTTGCCCGTCTTCCACTTGGGACATCGTCCCCCTCGACAGCGCCTCTGCTTGCTGGGTTTTGGAGAAAGGTGCTGGCAGCTCTCCTCTGGGACGGGACGGCCTGACCCTGTCACGCAGCTCACCTTTCGGGATTTGAAGCCCCTCCCACAGGAGGCCGAACACTGCAGGATGGAGAGAAGGAATCACAATTACAACAAGAATAAAGTTTTTTTTGTACTATTCTGCGGTTGGTGGGAGTCAGGCAAAGCCTTTGGTTTCTGGTAAACAGATGTATCAGTAACACATGTTTGCAGTAAAAGAAATGTTGTAAAAAGTATAAATGATTCCTGAACTAGGATGTTTTTTCGTTTGTCTAATAAAGAGAAAAAGATGTTTGAGTAGCTTGACCAATGGCTCCGTGTGCTGTATGACACCGGCAGCAGTTTGTTTCACGTCCGGGTTCACAGAGTTACTGAAAAGTGTAACTCAGTGTGACAGGCCAACATACACACACACACACACACACACACACACACACACACACACACACACACACACACACACACACACACACACACACACACACACACACACACACACGCGCGCATGCAGCATTACTGGGTGGAGCAGAAGGCAGGGACTGTGCTGGGATAATCAAAGAGGGGGTGGGAGGGAGTTGGGATGAATGGGAAGCGACAGGCCCAGAGTTGAACGAGTGCGCGGCCCAGCGTGTGGTTCTGTCCTGACCGGCCAGGGACCGTGAACACGCCGCAACCCCTCACCTCATTCGGGGAGGAGAAAAGGTAGGAGGCCTCATGAGGAGGCAGAACAACAATGGATATATAAACAGGAAACCCATATCCTGATCTAAACTGGGATCTACAAGAATTACTTTGATTACACCATCAGTAGATTCAGTAAATAAGGCTTTTTCACACCAGGATGAGAATCCAAACTGAGTCTAAATGGTTTTATTCTGATGATATGGTGCTTAAATTTGAATAAACATGATCTTCACTGTATTGCTTGTTTGTTTTTTTCCTTTCTTAAAACCATTGAGCAATGGAACACATGTTAAAGTTCACTAATAGAGCAGTTATGTGGGGGCATCGCTAAAATAACAGGCTGGCCGAACTAAGTATGATGCAAGTGTTTGATTGCGAGTGTAATCACAGGGAAAGTGGTTCTCTAAGGGTTGGCATTTGCACTCTCAGTAATCTTTCCAGACTTCACATTTATTTTTACAAGGGTTTTCCTGCTGGTGCACTGAGCAGAAATCCCCTCAGAATACCTTGGAAATGGATTTAAATGGGTCAAATAAAAACACTAAGGGGTTTATCGGCATACCCCCCACCTTCAGCCTGGGCTTTGTAAACTTTACCCACAAGTTCTCATGGCTTCTCTAAATAACCAGTGGGGGGAAAAAACCAACCCGTTAGGACTTCCACATTGTTTTACACATTTCCTACTGCAACATATAAAGTTTTATTGACATAATATGGTTGATGCAAACTGGAGAAAGCCATTTACTAATCAGAGCAGCCTGATCTGACTTGTAGACACAAGTTTAATGGATGTTTTCCGTTCTTGGGAGTTTTCAACACGGAAGCAGAATTAAAGTCAGAGTCTGCACTATGTGGGATTGACCTCCCGCTCGTCCGCCACCACCCCCCCTTCAGTGTCAGCACAGTGTTTGGGAATTCTATTGAACATCATTTTTGTTGTCTTTAACCAGGATCACAGGCAATTTCCCAGAAGTCTGCCTGTGTGGATGGGATGAACCGGGAAGGGGCCCCTCACCAGATCAAACATCACCTCTGACCTGCCAGTGCACCACTGTATTGTCTAGCTGATGCCTCCACACTGCCCCATTGACTGTCAGTGGCCCCCACAATGGTACAAATGTCATCAACCTATGTTAGATCAGTCTCGGGTCGGGGGGGGGCTTGACAGAGAGGGACGTATGGCGCTAGGCAAGCAGGCGTCCATACCCATTCCAAAAGAGTAAGGAAAGCAGGTTGGGGCACTGTCACACAGGAACAAGATTTACCTGATTGGAAACAGCTTTGAACTCCTGACACAGGCTGTAAAAATGTGCTCACTGAGAGAGGTCAACAGAGGCCCCGGCCACGTAAAACAACAAAGATATTGCTCACTGATTTGTGCATTTTCATTCAGGAAAAACACCCCATTGACTCGACCCGGAACGGGCACCGCTTCTCTCCCCCCTGTTTTTAAATCTTTTGCCAAGGCCATAGGTAAAACACCATATCAAGTAGGCCACTTCCTGATCTACAAACGCTATAATTACCATAAAGCCTGAGTTGGTGATCTGGAGTTAAACATTTCAGTGCAGGGCTTAGCAGCAGGAGAACCAAGTTGCAAGCAGCGAGGCCATTAGGGTTAATGAATGTTGTTAAAAACACACGCTTGGATCAGTTATCTGTTCCTGTTTTTGTTTTTTAAAACAACCTTACTGTCGTGACAGTAAGTTGACCGCATTAAGTTGGGTTTTCTTTCACATTTCCCTGCTAAACATATGCAACAACAGTGGTTTGTTCAAGTAAGAACGAAGAAAAGCCTTTGTTAGTACCTCTACTTCACTTTAATTGTAGCCTTTTTCTGGAAATGAACAGAAATCCAACAAATCCATTAAAAAAAATTAAATATTGACATAACATTATGATGAATGAACAATAAATACAAGTAATTACATAAATATACAGAAATATTCTTGAAACATAGACTAATACTGCCATTTGTGAATAAAAGACATACAATATACTTATTTCAAGAGCCTGTTCGAGCCGGTTCATGTGACATCTGTGGCTTACTGCTTTTTTTTTTGTTGTTGTTTTTTTTGGCACAAAGTGAATTGACCACCAGGGGCCAAACTGTTGAAACTAACTGGGAATACTGAGATATTTTCACGACAATGTGTTAAGGCTGTGTTCTACTTTCACTGATTCGGCCTACGTTTGACTACATGCTGCCTTTGCAATCACACATGGGAGGCATTACAAGCAACAGTTCTCATTAGTAGATGATGTGTGGTTAAAAAAAAAAAGAAAAATGATTAAAAAAAAGAAAATGTACTCACTGCTGTGTTAACAGGCCCTTAAAATAAGGTGTGATGTCAGTACAGACATTTATGACCAGGAGGAGTCAACTGGGTGGGCTGCAGGCAAAAGTTGCCCCTAACCACAGATTCTGGATTAGTTTTCACTGTCTTCAAAGAGATGGGAAGCATTGCATGGTGGGAGGGACACACACACACACACACACACACACACACACACACACACACACACACACACACACACACACACACACACACACACACACACACACACACACACACACACACACACACACACACACACACACAGATCTGTGTTTAGGGCCATCAGCTGCACAGGGGAGCTTAAACCACTCATGCTTAATCTTAGCCAGCCAAAATCCCTCCAGTGCAAGGGAGAGGAAGATGCGGCAGGGGGGCAATCATCACAGAGACTGAGGTAGACACATTAGGTTGGCTCAGAGAGCGAGCTCTGGATACAAAACACCATAAACATCCCCTGTGGTCAGAGGTATCACATGTACAAACATTTAACAGATCATCTATTGCAGTCCTGGTCCAAAATGTGAGGCAACGCCCAATTGACAGAGAAATATACCATTGTGAGTCATTTGAGCGATACGCTGTGGGTTACTGTGCAAAACCGGCATCAAAGTGAAACAATGCAAACACAAAATGCATCCCAGACAGACATACTGGCACCCTTCATTGATAATTGGTTGCAGAACCTTTGGCGGTAATGTTGACCTCCAAAAGTCTCTTTTATCCATGTGGAGGCTTCTTGCACCTGTCTGCTGCTACATTCTTGACTCTCTTCCATTGTGACGAGTTCAAGATCTGTTTTTATTTCGGCTCTCTTTGGGTTGCTTCAAAGCAATTTAAAAAAACCCAACCTTTTTAGGGATTTCTATGTGCTGCTAAATGTCTTCTTTTCTGTCATTGAGACCAAACCCATCTCAAAGCACACTAACTGACATCTCTCTCTTGTTAATCACAAGATTTCAAAGTTAACGTCATAAATTGAATGAGTCCGGCACCACATTGACTTTTCTTTGACTGTTGCACCTCTACAAACATAGGTGTTTTCTTTTCATGTATTTCTTTACCCATAAAAACCTAGTTTGTGCAGTTTTCAGCCTGAACGACTGTAAATGATTTAGTTAGTTTTCCTTCACATTTTGTCCTGACATTCAGATTTCTCTGACTGAGGTTGATTTTAGCTGCAGGTTCAAGACTGCTGAAGCAGATATTTGACGATCTTTGGTGATTTTGCCAAGTCCTTTGGGATAGAATTAAATATCTCTCATGCTAGGAAAACTAAACTAATCATACTTTATTACTACCCTAGGGAAAACTCCTTTTTCCACATTTAAACATCCTATTTCTAGGATGGGGTGGGTAACCACATTAAGGTGCTCCTGGGAGCTGATGGGGGTCTAGGGTCATGCTCAGGGACCCACGGTGGCGATCTGTCGACTGTGAGAATTGAACCTGTGAATCACCGATCTCAAGTCCGCTTCTAGTATAAGAATCATTTATTGGTTAATTTGGACCGTGTGAACCCTGAGAATGAAGCACAGGTACAAATGACTTCTTATGTTGTTAGAGGAACAGATTGAAAATTGATCAAAAGGTGCCAATAATAGTGTCCAGCAACATTCTGCGTCCATATTGTTTTCAGCCTTTGGCACATTTTACAACTGTGATTAAACCAATGTCTTTCAATTTCTAAGTGTAATCTGTGAAGATTTTCTAAATTCTGTACTCATGTTGATTTCAAAGAATGCCATTATTTGGACCAAGCCTGCAAATGTCAAGCAAATTAAACGATGGATAAAAAAAAAAAAAGAAAAAAAAAAAAAGAAAAGAAGACAATTCAACATATAATTAAATCTGTGATACATTGTGTATTTAGCTAATCAATCTGATGAGTGCACAGAAGAAATGAAAAGCACATAAGACGCAGCATTGAACAGTGACGTGCCACAACGAACAGCTAACCAACAGAAAAAGTGATTCTTTTTTTTTTCTTCCTTTGTTTTGATAACTCATATCTCCCTTGTTTGGCCAAAGCACCACTGTTGTGTATGTCATCGTTGTTTCATGGCTAGTTGAGTTGTGTTTCGTTCCAAGTGAGGTATTGTTTGAGCATAGCATAAAATAACATATTTAGCAACTCCAAGTACTGACTGTACAAAGCAAATATTACCTAACACAATATAAATACACTCATATCAAGCACCTTTTGAGGCGGAGAGCTCTGACTGTTGCTGTTTGGGAATAAAATGTGGGGTCCAAGCCCTCCGCCAAACAGGAAGTACAATGGCTATGAATTCTACCTACCATGAAAGTGGTGAGACACTTTATTTTACAGTGCGCTCGTTACTGCTGATACTGGACGTTTCAGGCACTTTTGAATGCGCATGTCCACTGCCGTGTCATTGTTTTTTGGGGAGCGACACCACGAGTGTTTTATAAACATAAACTGTAAAAGAAAGTGTCTGAATAGGATTAGTATGTTCTCTACAAACCACATGTGCCTTGAGACAAATTGAGTTCTTGATACAATAGCCACTTCAAAAAAACAAAACAAATACATCTTATACAATGATGTAAATATAATACAAAGCCCAGATACAGTCCTATGTAAAGAGGTGCTTCTCATGCTCTTAACAGAACATGCACTATTTCGTGTAGCACCACATATTTGGAAATGACGGGCCACTCTTTGGATAATAAAAGAACAAGGCATTGTACTGTATATTCCTGATATACAAAACATTCATCAGTATCTGTGTATGAACAATGATTGGCTATATGTGCGAATACAAAGAGCTATGACACAATATAAATGACTTTGTTTTGTTTAAAGTTAATGCTATATACAGAGAGGAAAAAGGAGAGAAAAAAAAATATCTTAATAAATTATCTTTAAAAACAATATTTTACAAGACTAACTTTGATTGTGATACAAAAAGATCCTGAATTTTCCAAAAAGAACAAAACAAAAAAATAACTAATTAAAAGGCTCAACAACAGTTTTATGGTTACTAGCGCTGACAAAAAAAGAAAATACTCTAATGGTCACAGCTGTCACGGAAGTATTCTGTGTTGTTGTACTTCTTTTTTTTTTTTTTTTTTGGCATAAGTGCGTGTATAGATATTTTTTTGCCATTCAAGTGCCAGAGAAATTCTTTTTTTTTTTTTTTATTTCGAATGTCTTGAGGAGACGTTGACCAACCAATCACAGGCACCAGGGATGGAGCAGGAAGTGGAGGTGGTTAAAGGTAAGAGGTGACGAGCTGGAGTGTGATACCTCCAGAGCAAAAAGCACCACCATCATGCTTCCACCCCTTTGCGACTACATGCGTTTGAAAATATGAACATAAAGCAGAGAGTATTTTTTATGAGCGTACCGAGCTCCATGGGTCTGTGCTCCAGTGGGGGCTAGAAGGGCACGGCTGAGTATTGCACTGCTCGCGATCTGGCGGTTTGTCGTGGATCTCGCAGCTCAGATCGTTGAAGCGCTCGCCATTCGGACGCTGACACACCACCAGCCTCGTCTTGATGCCGCCTCCACACGGCTTGGTACACTGCAGAAGACGGAGAGGACAGAGTGAAGAAAACACCAGCGCTAATCGATGGATGTACAAAAGTCTGTGAAGTTAAACCCTTTATGGGGTAAATGACTGTATTTTTCTCATTTAGTTAACCTTTCTTCCCATTCCCTTCTAGTTCAGGGGTGTCAAACATAAAGCCCATGAGCCAAAACCGGCCTGCAAAAGGCTCCAATCCAGCCCGCCAAACTACCAACCAAATTGTTAAAATATCAAAGAAAACATTGATTTTTCACTATATTTTGTAGAATTATCATTACAATTGGCGTTATTTTGAGATTGTCGTCATATTTGGGATAAATGTTTGTTTTTTTACAAAAGAATATAGACAGTTTCATCATGTATAATCTGCGCCACAACAGAGAAACGTTTAAATTGAAAAGTTATAATGGCACTGTTTTACCAGTTCAGCCAGCTCAAGATGAAATTGGTCTGCATGTGGCCCCTGAGCTAAAGTGACTTTGACACTGCCGCTCTCGTCAGCTCATCTGCAGTTAACTTGAACATATGATAAATAAATTATAAAATCAATGTAACCCTAAACTTTTCCCAAGTTTTACAACATATGCCAAATGCCAAAGGTATGTTACATTTAAGAGTTTTTTTTTTTTTTTAAATGTTCAATTATTAAATGGTTGGGAAATAGATGAGTAGGGAAATGGTGTTCAATAGCATGTAGCTCATCTTTCACAGAAATCCACAAGTTAGAAATGGTGAAACGTGTGATTTTCTTCAGTGCAAAATGCTTTACACCATATTTTATGTTACACCTAGTAAATGGAGCATCAGCTTGTCTATTTCTCCAAATGTTAATTAAAATATGCAATAAATATTCTCTAAAGCAGGGGCGTCAAACACATGTGGGCCAAAACTGGACTGCAAGAGGCTCTAATTGAGTCCATGAAAAGAAAAAAAGAATTTAAATTTTTTTTCCCCAACACATTCCTTAAGAGTAAGCGGACACAACACTGAGACCTGAGCTGAGATATCAGTGATGCTGCCTTGAAAGACCGGAAACGGGCATTAGCCTCAAAGCCATGCTGTCAGGGTGAGTTTGTAAAAACATGCATGCAAAAGGCTGCAAGGTGCAAGTTACAGGAGATGATTTTTTTTGGGGAACATTTCATGGATTTTGCCAAAGAAAGTGACATTAAATTTGGCCTTTTGTTGAGATTGTAGTGATTTTTGGCACCAATCGTTCAGTTTTGCAAACATAAGGACCTTTTCAAAATGTACACTCTGTGCAACAACAAAGGAAAACCTTTAAAGTTTAAATTTAAACTATACTATGCCTCTAGTTCACTGACCTGGCCCAGCAGAGATGAAATTGGGCTGTACATGGGCCCCTGAACTTAAATGAGTTTGACATCCCTGCTCGAAGCGGT
This sequence comes from Lipophrys pholis, assembly GCF_963383615.2. Taxonomy (NCBI): domain Eukaryota; kingdom Metazoa; phylum Chordata; class Actinopteri; order Blenniiformes; family Blenniidae; genus Lipophrys; species Lipophrys pholis. The sequence continues at coordinate 13,034,415 of NC_137637.1, forward strand.
TAAAGAACAGACACCTGGCGAACAGCCATTATCTGATAAGCAGAGGTAGTGCGTGTCTCACCTCTCCCCAGTTCCCATAGATCCACTGGGGGCACGGCCCCGACTCGCAGGATCGCTGCTCGTTGGGTCGGCTGCGGTCCTCACAGCTGTTGGCCGGGTAGCCGTTCTCGTCCTGGCACACTACAACTCGTCGCTGGAAGCCTCCCGCACACGTGCTGGAGCACTGTTGTTAAAGGGAGAGGGGCACAGTGTCAGAAATACAGCTGTTGCAAAACAGATGCTCGGTGTGCAGGCGTGGACGAGTCCCGGAGGGATACAGTGTTTACATTTCAGTTCAAGAAAACGACGAACGAACAGCGCAGAGGAGACTCATGCAGAAATGACTAGAAAGCTTCAAAGTAGAAAATAAGGTATTTATAAGTTGAGCGTGTGATTCTCTCTTTCTGTAGTAAAGCCCTCTCTGACTGAGCCTTTGACATACAGTGAACGGATTCCTCGAGAAATGCATCTTGAAACACGTGCAGAGGTGCACCATTTCCATATTGCTTGAATTTGCACTACTTTCCATAGAGTCTCATGGTCATTGCAGATGTTTCAAACCCTGCTTTTTAGCGAAATAGAAAGTCTAACAGATGAGAAATGAGGATTCAGTGTTCATCCATTCTGACATCTTCATCTCACGGCTTACTTCACGAAATCCATTTCGCTTGACGTCTGATCGGAGAAGGATTGCGGGGAGACCCAAAGACACTGAATTCATTTACTCTCACACAGCTTTTCTTGGCATTTCTATACCTTTGCAAGACAGCCGTAGGTTCCAAAAATACACACTTTTATCAGATAGTCGTAGTGCAAATCTCAATGAAACATTCTATGAATGTTGACCGAGTGATGGCCTTGCAGGTGGAATTTTGACCCAAATTTCACCAGGAGTTCCTGAGAAATTCCTTCACTTTTCATGCAATATACCCAAAGCACCAATTCTATGCTTTTTCAACTGGAAATGAAATCAAATGTGTACAATTGGTGGGGGTACAGTAAGAGAGGGTTATGGTTCCACCATCCTGGATCTTTGCATAAATTTGCATGTAAATGAAAGTAAATGAAGGTTTTCATGTCTTGTGTCACCTGCACCAACAACCTGTGGGTATGCCGTGTACTATAAAGTGGCAAAAAGCAGTGTGTACCTTAACATTGTAATGCACTCGCAAGAATGCTGTAGAAATCCCTAAACCCATTCAGAAATGTGACTCCCTCACCCTGTCTTTTGTCTCTCTACAAATCAACACCCTGGACATAAAGCAACCACAGACATTCAGACAATACCAGCAGGCGTCTCATGTCTGAAAACTAAATGCTGGAGTTGAAATCCTCAGGACACAGGAAGGAAATCCCCCGAAATAGCTTTGATCACTTCCCAGAATTATTTGAAGGTTATTTCTGATCAGCACTGACCCAGTAAAAATAAAAAACCCCCAACAAAACAGCTCAAGAGAACACATAGAAATAGATGCACGGGGTGAGATGACCTGTAGCCAGCGGGTCATACCAGGGATATGAATTCCACACACAAGATAAAGGGAGATGTGGAGAGAGTGGCTCTTCTGTTGGGAAGTGGGAATAACAATGCATCTTTATGGATGTATGAGTAGCTATGCATATTAAAACTAATAAAAATACTCAACATTTGCCGGCCTCTTCTGTTTTTGAGTTCATTTGATATTTCAAAGGCTGACATCGTTATTAATAATGACTAAATTGAATAGGTATAACAAGTCATATTTCTATGGAAAAGCATTAAAGTTTTGAATAAATCTGTTTGTTTGTTTTTTCATAATGCTTTGAGGCTTTGGAGAATGTGCAAGCTTGAAACAGGAACTGAAAGCGAGTGCACAATGCTCTCATCATTATCCTGTGACGTTACAATAAAATGGCTAAAGCCCTAATAGACCTGAGCTTTACTTCCAGGTTGATTAAAAACAAAGTGAATATTAAAAAGTCATTCCAGGCATCTGCTGCAAGCGGTCACTACAATTACAAGGAACACATGTTGGCGAGCAAAAAAAAAAAACAGTTGAGCATTAGACACACATTTTGGGAACTGTTGATTTGGGCTCTCAGGACCTGAGTTACTTTAATCCCAGACAAATTGTGCTGATTTGCACAGATAGCGTGATCTGTTTGAGCGTGTTTTGTGGCTTATTGAGGGACAAAAATTAGCACCACTAACAACAACATTCCTAAACTAAAGAAAACATTGCATCAAGTTTTGAGTGTGCCTGCTGCTGCTCGCTGCTGACTAGTATCCCCTCCATATTGCCACTACTAAGTCCAAATAGCAGGCGCTCTATCATTATGCGAGTGAGTGTCTGAGAGAGAGAGAGAGAGAGAGAGAGAGAGAGAGAGAGAGAGAGAGAGAGAGAGAGAGAGAGAGAGAGGATAATAAGAATTTGTAATAACAACAGTAATCCTTAAGTATCAATGACGCACAACTTATAGTGAAAAAAACTAATAAAGTGCCAGCAATAGATAAAAACTATCAACAAAGTACGAGTTATAGAGAAAACGTATCTATAAAGTACCAGTAGTAGTGGAAAAAGTATCGACGTGGAACTAGTTTCGTGCCGAAAATCCGGCATAAGAAAAGTAATTTAAAAAAGGCAAATAAAAAGGAGTCTAGTGCTTGGATTGTAGTTATTGTGCCTGCCTATATCAAGCAAGCACGGTGAATAAAATCATTCAAACATTACAGGCATTAACCTTGAAGTCCACCTTGGGAAGTTTGGGTGAAGTGAGAATTAATAACCTGAAGTTGGAAGTTTGGGTGGAAAAAAAGAAGAAAAATCCATATTTAAATAAAAAAAGACAGAGCATGGCAGATGATTTGTCACAAAGTTAAACTTTGAAGAAAAAAAGGGAAGAAATTGAGAAAAGATGTCAAGACCTAAGAACAAAAGAGAACATATGTTAAAACCAAGCACCACAAATAAACCTGGTTGGGTGCGGCTGAAGGAAACTCCTCTCAGAACGACAGCAGCTTTACTTCTGCTCGACGATGAGCTGATTTGCACCGTCACTTTCAAATGTGTTAAACATGGATGCGACTGCTTTCAGGCGCCGGAGATCACATTGAATTATCCATGAGCATAAACTGCTCGGATTCTGCTCATTCGGAGAAACATGACTGATATTACCGATATTTAGTTTCGTTGCACTTCTGTCAGACATAATAGACCCAATTTGTAGATCAGTTTTCATGTGGTATCACGTTTGAGTGCCTTTTTTAACTTGGAAATAACTTATTAGCAATGAGGAAGCTTGACGGCAAATGCAAAATACACTTGGACCATATGAGCCACGCCTAGCGGCTGCACGCAGAAGGAAGTTCCAATGATTTGGCCACATTACCAAGTAGACCAGGAATGGTCAAGTGGCTGACATCTTGGTTAACTCACATCAAGGAATGATGATCGAAAGAAGAGGTGGAGAACAGCGCAGTAATCTTTTTCCACCAGTAATCCCTTCAGTAAATAAATCAGGCCTTATGTGTGAGACGGATGAGTCATGTCCACTGAAAGAAATTGTCCAAATGAAACAAAACTCCTCACAAATAGCTTCTTCCAAAGACAACATGTGACTGGCGTTACCATTGTAACCAAACTAAAAAAAAAAAAAAAAACAAGTGACTTTGATCCACATGTCACATGTATAGTGTCAAACCTCAGAGAAGTGAATCTGTGTGTCATGAGGTTCTTGTGTGTGCGGTGCCTCACCGCGCCCCAGGGTCCGGTCCGCCACTGGTGGGACTGGCTGCGCGGTAGGTTGTTCCTGGAGCTGGTGTTGGGTGAGGACGGCAGAGGTCGGGACTCGCTGGACCGGGGCGGACACTGAGACATGGCGCAGTCCTGCTCCGTGGTGGGACGGTCGTCGGGGTCGCACTCACTGGCGCTCACCTCCTGGTCGCTGAAGTTGACGCACAGCACCTGCCGAGTGGTCTTCCCCTGGCCACAGGTTACCGAGCACTGACGACAGAAACACGGGGTGAGGAAGGAATTCTCTCTGGATGCATAAACATTCTCCGCTGAACGGTCAGCATCACTTCACTTATAGGAACATACTACTGTAATACCGGATGATAGCCGGATTTTTTAAAATAAACAATTCTTACCATTAAAAGACAGATGGGACAACAAAACAAGGGGACTACAAACAGCAGCTCAAAGTAAGATCATTTTCATTTACTTCTCTTAATTAGGTGTTTCTGTGCTCCACGTGGGGAGGATATAATCTGAGGGGAAATTCTTACTTCATATTTCACAGAAAAGCTTTCGTATTTCAGTTTGTGGAATTAAATTATGTAATAAATTAAAAGAAGAGCTAAATGAATGCTTAAGAATGAAGCAATTTAAGAGAAAATCCATAAAGATATGATATTTTGGATTGACATGAAATAGCCGTTTCACAATACACAATAATAGTTTGCGTTCATCGTGGGGAATGTTTCTTCTATTGTTTGCTCTTTTTTCTGAATAGTAATATAACATGTTTGATACAGACAGCATATTGTAGTTAAAGATGTTTATTTTCTTGTGTATAGAATCCAAATGGAGCAATTGATGAAGATATTGAGAAAATTGATACTCTTTTTCAAATATGTTTGGATGCTTTATGCTTTACAGTATATTAAAATTAGATTTGTATCTAAAGATCATTCATTCATTGAGTTTAGTATAATAGTAACAGAGCTGCTCCCAACTATGTTCACCTAACAAATCTAAAGTGTACCGTGTCCAAAAGAAGTTTAATTGTCTTGATAATCAGTTTTTTTCTGTCCATATGTCAAAAATAAGGATGTCACAACAATGTGTTCCAAAACACTTACTTCATGTGTTCATCATATTACGGAACGTGTGTCAAACATAAAGCTCGCGGGCCAAAATGGGCCCGCAAGAAGCTCCATTCCAGTCAAACCACCAAGGAAATAGTTAAAATTTCCAAGAAAACATTGACTTTTAAACAAATTTATTAACAGTCGCGGACACGACACAACACTGAGACCCCGAGATGCTGGAAGTGAACTCGCTTTATTCTGAAAGACATGGTGTCAGGGGGAGTTTGTAAAGACCTGCATAACACAACTGTTAATGACGTTTTGTTTTAGTCTTTTTTTAACATTTCACTGCAGTTTGCACAAGGAGCATTCATTAAAATTGGCTTAATGTTGTGATTGAAGTACTTTTCTGTACTCTACGCCACCAAAAAGGAAAACTTTAAAGTTTAAATTTAAATCTTATTATTTCACTATTTTACCAGTCCGTTCTGAAGTTTTGGCTGTATGTATGTGGCCGCTGAACTAAAATGTGTTTGACACCCCTGGATATTAAGAGATTCCCTAATAAGTACTAATGGTTTCTCCCTCAGCTGCTCCAAAGAAGATTCTCTCTGCCTTTTGCAAAATTTGATCTATTATACAACATTATGCAACAGCTGTCTACTGAAAAAAAAACCTGGCCTGGGATTACACTCGCCAGATGTTTACACATCTCTGTCACTACATTTCATGGGATTGTAAATACTGTAGGACAGTTTTGCGCACATAAAGCTGAAGCATATGATGTGACACTAAATGAAGCTGTAAAGACCCTGAGAACAATAACAGAAGTCTGTGATATCGGAGCACTCGGTCGCTGCCAGTTTTTAGTTACTCAATCTAATGCATGCGTGTGTGTGTGTGTGTGTGTGTGTGTGTGTGTGTGTGTGTGTGTGTGTGTGTGTGTGTGTGTGTGTGTGTTTTTGGACAGTCCCCCGAATTCGTTTTTGGGCGTGAGATGAACTATTTCTCTTCTGGGGGTCAATGAGTGTCTTTGGCTTGGTGGTAGATGTGTGGGTGGTGCCTGTGTGTGTGTTGTTTATGTGTATGGTGACCAGACCTGCAGTCTTGACTGTACTGTATCACCAGGGCTCTGATGAGAAACATCTGTAAACAAGGCCGGAGCCCCCTCACTGCAGCCCCTTGCATCTCCCAGCTCCAGAAACTTAGCGCCTTGCTCCGAATGACTCTCTCACTTCCTCCGTGCACACGCACACACACTTGCGCACCAGCTGCCAACCTGTCTCCGCATCCTTTCTCACACCAACATCTAAGTGCAGTGGGCACTCACTGATTATTGGCGGGACTAACTCCACACCAACAGAGCTAGATCTTACTCTAAGAAAAACATCTGCATGACTGTGCTGATGACATAAATTAAGTTAATCCTCAAAGCTGACACTGTCTGTTAAAAAGAAGAAAAAAGAAGAAAAAAAAAAGATGCAGATCTTAGGCAGGAACGGGAAAATTCACTGCCATATGTTCATTTATTTGAAGTGTTCTTCCAACTCTGGCTGAGCTATACGCCTTCTGAGATAATATTCAACAGCTTTGTTAAATACGAACGAATCTTCTTCTTCTTACCACTGTCCATTCCAGCACTTTCCACTGTCCGCAGGCCACCACTGAGCACACCTCCCTGGCGGGGGGTTTGGGAAGGTGGGCGCATGCCGCCTCTTCCGCCACGCCACCCTGGTTGTCGCGGCAACTCACGTAGCGCATCCGCGTCCCTTTGCCACAGCTGGCACTGCACTGTTGTGCAGACGAGAAATGTTAGAAAAGCTGCTAAAATACAAAAAACAGCCAACAATAAAGTGGTGGTACATGTGGCAAGCGGGCCGACCTGGGTCCAGGATCCAAACCGCCACTGGGTTTTGTGGCTCTGGTGGGAAGGGACTTTAGTCCCCGGGGGGATTGGGTGGCTGCTGGGACATTGGGCCAGTTCACAGTCCTGTGGAAGAAGGGACACATACACTCATTCATGCAGTGATTAACAGAATGAATATACTGTACCAACATCTGTCTCTGACAACCAAATACCATGAATATTACAGATAGCTCTTCCGACATGGGACAGCCATTAACTTTAACTGTATTCCTTTCAGCCCTGCATTTGAGAGTCGTTGTGTTTCCCATCAGCCCTCCACCCCTGACCCTCACCCCCAACCTTACCAAAACAACATTAACAGGGTCCGCCCCATCAGTTCAAACTATGGATTGTGGCAGTAAGCCACTCAGCATAAAGCCCTGATCCCTGTCATAACAGGTCATAGTGGAGTGGTATTCAGGGCTCCAATGCCCATGCTGGCGTGGTCATAAACCCCACCCCTAATCCACCCCCTTGTCCCTCACCTTCCGCCCTTTCCTATTTTTTCCCTTCATGCCCTCTGGTGCCCTCTGACCCCGTCTCTAGAGATGAAGCCCTTAATCAGGTCACACAGACTCTGAGTTGACCACAAATTCCACACACTTCCCCCTAAAAAAAAGAAATATGCCTCATGGTAGCACTAAAAGTTGCTCTACGCACACCTCCTCACATTTTGCACGTAAAAAGCTTTTTTATATTTTCTCAATGAGACCTAAGTGCTGGTCGGCTTCTCTTCTATTCCTTTGTGGGAATATCGAGCAAACAATCTTTTCAGAGCGCGTTCCTCCTCCTTGTGCTCGGACCTCCATCCATCAATTCTCCACTCTTTTTGTAAGCCCTGCTCACTGATGGGCGTTGATGGTGGTGGGACCAGCGGCCTGGTGGCCCACTTCATGGCTGGCTGGTTAGAATCACAACGAGGTGGGGCGACTGCTTCAGGGTCACTGGTCACCGGTCTCTGCCGGCCCAGGCACCGGAATTAAGAGCTGCTGCGACTAGAGGGGGGCCTCATCCTGAGTCTGCATGCTCAGCCCTCTGAAATGGGTGTACGCCCCATGCTGACCAAACAAAACTCTCATTCAGCTCAAAATACTCAAACTTTATGAGACACTCTCAATATGTGTTTGTGTGTTTAACATGCAAACTTTTCAATGTCTTTTGACTAAAAACACTTTTGTGAGTTCAATGCATATTCTAAAACATTCTGATATGTGAGTAATATAAGGGGAAAATCTGTGAACATTTTGAGACAATGATTCAAGAGGTAATGATTCAAGAAGCAGGAAGCTGCCGAGCGAAACAAGTTAAATCCCAAGACATCACTGTTGCAGGACATAGTAAGTGGGCTGGTCCATATGGTTATGAATGTATGTTAAAAAAAACAAGATCATCTATCAAATGCTCATTTATTAAAACAAACCCATTAACCTTTTCTGTCATGACAGTATATTTGGGAGGATTTTAGTGACTCGGAGCCACTGAAAACGCAGCTTTTGGAAAAACGCGTGGACCAAAACAACGAACAATATAGTTTTAGGGAACGTCAATGTTTACAGCGTACTGTTCTCTGCGTGCATACATAGATGCCTTAATTGCATAAAAACAGCACCCACTAGTGGCCCTACGGGAAAACTACATCATTGTTTCAGCCGTCTCTGCGTAAATGGAAATCGCTTTCAAAACACTGTCGTCTAAAGGCAAAACTTTTCCGAAACAAAAAGGCCAAAATGATGCATTTTCACGAAGAAGGTTGTCCGAAAAACAGGGCCTCATATGAACTTACCTCTAAAGTGCTCGCTGATTGGTTGTTATAGGAAACGGGAGGAGACTGAGCCACAGAAACGGACTCTCACACAAGGTAAAAAGTTCAAGAAAAGTGCTCGGGTGTTTCTTGTTTGGGGGAGTTTGCGCCTGCGTCCGAAGCTTAAGAGGGTCCGAGGGGCTTAATGGTGTTGTTCTCTGCACACGTGTGTGGTTTCATTAGAAACTGATATACGTTCCTGTGTAAATGCTAAACTTTTATGAAATGAACATGCAAAAACGATACTTATAACCTTGCTGTGCAAACAGGCTCCAAGACGCAAGAGAAAGAGCACTGTTATTTAGAAGAAGCTCTATCAAAAAGCAGAAACGGTCATGTCCAGTGCTACCACAAAACTCAACATCGTCACACATGTTCACCTGATATTGTGCAGCCCTTACTATATGTTATTGAAAACTGACATCACAACTGATTTATCTATTCATGCCTCTTATCAAACTCCGTCCACATGGGGCCAGAACGTCCCGGTGGTCCTCTGAAGGAAGACACCTGGGGGGCGTTTCCCCAACCGTCCAAATCACTACCCCGAACAACCTCAGATAGTTCGGCTTACTTACTGATGACTTACTACTTGTGTTTGCGATCTTATACATTATTATGCCTGTAAATACACGACCATAGGTGATTTCAAGTAAATGTTTAAAAGCAACAGGAACTTTGAAGAAATTCATGAAAAACTCGACAATAAACACCTCTCCCAGTGTTTTGCACTATCTAACTGTCTATTCTGTGACTGTAGAAATGACCAAACTGCCTCTTCTCATCTAGTTGTAGTCTGTGTTCTTCCCCACATTTCTTTGCATAGTCCGGTTTAACTTCCCCTTCATTTTCTCTCACCAGATCAGAGAGGATATTTCTATTGAGGCCAGGTGGAGATTAAATGTTCATTTGTGTGTGTTTCAGGCGACGGCATCTCATGAGTGTGGCGTCGGCCATGGCACAACTGTGAGGAGGAGGAGGAGGAGGAGGAGGACGAGGAGGAGGACGAGGAGCACAGACTGAAGGGAGGATGAGGAAGAAAAGACTTTCCTACCTGTGTGTCAGTGGGTCGTGTGGCAGCGTTACATTCAGTGTCATCCATGACGGCACCATAAGAGCCAACCACACATTTCACTGCTCGCATCTGGTAGCCTGGCCCGCAAGAGGTAGTGCACTGGGTTCAAACAGAGAAAAAAAAAGAGTTGGTGGTGGTGGGGGGGGGGGGGGGGGGGGGGGGGGGGGGGGGTGGAGAAACATTAGCAACACTGAGCCAGGGAGAAAAAGACAAGGAAAGCAAGCACAAAACAGATGGTTCATCTAAGCCGACATAGCAATCCCCCTCACAAACAAGTTAATAAAACAGCCTAAATACAAAGGATTTTCCTTTCTGATAATAGTCTCGAGGGATCAAACACACCAGGACGCTCGTATACATCGCACCGGCTCGCTTTTCCACTGTAGCTACGTCAAAGGGTGCGATCCCGCACTTTCTTCTGGCTCACTGCCCTCAGTGAAACAAGGTCAAACTTGTGTGGCGGCAACTTCAGCTACCATTTGACCACGCTTCATTAAACCACTTCAAATATACCTTAACGTGTGCACATCCTCTGACGGGGGGCGCGAAAATATCTCACATTTTTGGGTGTCCAGTTCTTGTGTACACAGGCAGACACTGTCGACTATGGCGATAATCCTATAGCTTTTGGAAGTTGGTGTCTGTCTCTGATCTGCTGCAGAGGGGAAAAAGATTTGTCTTGATAGCTCACTTTCTAACTCAATTTTACTCATCTTGACGTATGAGATGATAACTCTTTAAGAATAGCACTCAGACTCAATCTTCAGGGGACGTGTTCATTTTCAACACCTCAGCCCGCACATCAATACCACTGACAGACCTGATGTCAGGAAGAACAAGTGCTTTTCTACATGTAGCTAAAGCAATTGGGAGGCAGTTTGAATACAGAGCAGTCTACCATACTGAGCTTGCTAAAGCTTCTTTATTCTTTATTTGCACAAAAATAAAGAATATAAAACAGAATTCTAAGAAAAAAAAGATCATGGAACAACAAGCAGAGAAAACTCACAATGGATTTAATAAAAAACAGTCAGAATCAGTAGGGTTTTAGTTGGACAGAAGAAATAATTTACCCTTAAAAAGGGCCAAGTTCCATTTCTCCAGGTACCTACAAACCAGAGATTTTGTGGCCTCTAACTTTGCTCAATTTCCATTACGTCCACCTGAAACTCTACTAGAATCTCAAATGTAATGTCAACACAAAACAAATAATAAGTAGAATGTACATTTTACTAAATACATCTAATGTGGATAATCGGGACTCTCTCCAACACAGATGGGAAAAAGATTTAAATGAAAAAATTCCAGAAGCAAAGTGGCAACAAATAATACAAAGAATTTACTCCTCCTCAATATGCCTTAGACATGCTGTGGTTCAATTTAAAATAGTCCACCGTCTTCACTGGACCAAAGAAAGACTAGCTAGGTTTAATAAAGATATTGATCCGACATGTGACCGTTGCAAACAAGCTTCAGCCACATTACTACACATGTTCTGGCTATGCCCAAAGATGTACAGTTTTTGGCGGTCTATTTGTGAGACACTCTCTATAATATGTGGAACAACAGTAGATCCTTCTCCAATGATCTCACTGTTTGGTGTGGCCCCGGGGGCCACTCCTCTCCCTGGGCACTTTAGAAATATGATGGCCTTTTGCACCCTGCTCGCCAGGAGACTTATTCAATTTAAATGGAAGAATGTCCGGCCTCCAACATATGGCCAATGGATAAGGGAAGTCATGCGCCATATTCATTTAGAAAAAATTAGATATACCATTAGGGGGTCTACCAGAAAATTCTATATTACCTGGCTGCCATTTATCTCTTTTGTAGAAAACATGGCAGCTGCCAATATTGAAACATAACCCAAGTGACTATGTACCTGTTATTTTTAATTTTCCTTTTTGTTGTCAATATGTTTACAAATGTGCTTAATAAGCTTGCCGATGGCCCAGTAACTGTGGGTGGGTGGGTGGGTGGGTGGGGTGGGGTGGGGTTATTGAGAAATTGATGTAAAAGTTCTGTGATTATATTGTTTATTGGTTGTATTTGAAAATAAAAAGACGTTCAAAAAAAAAAAAAAAGGCCAAAGAGGAAAGCATTTTAAATGATTTGTCCATGGAGTTGCAGAGTTGAGGAACACAAAATCAAACTGCATATTTGATTTCCTTCATGTTCAGTTCTTTGAGTCATCAATGAGTCATTTTGCCGGTTCCTGCTTTAATTTTTCTATTTCATTTAGCACATCCAGACTGAAGAAATGGTCCACTGTGTCATGTTTTGAACACATCTACCTGAGCCACAGGACACATCACAAAGTTATATCTATTCCAAGGATAGAGAGACTCAATCTAGTTGGGAAACATACACATATCAGCCATAACATTATGACCACCTTCCCAATATTGTCAAGGTCCACCGATGTGCAGTAAACATCAATACAACGTTGACTCTCACACATTTCTATCAGAAGCAGCTTTAAACTCAAGAGCAATTTGACCTTGTCTGCTTGATTGTCAGCTTTCACTCCCCACATGCATCAGTGAGCCATCAGCTCTCCGACTTCCCCTTTCCTTGGACCACTTTTGATAATGACCACTTTGGGCTGAACGAACCCCACAACAGCTTCCGGTTTGTCCAATTTTCCTCATCTGACGCATTAAAACGTTGCTGATAAATATATCCCACCATCTAACCGAGGCCATGATGAAGATACCTGTGTAAACTCACTTCACCTGTCAGTTTTCATAATGTTATGGCTGATCGGCGCACACATGCAGACAAACACACATCAGACATCACTCCTGCATACCACCGAATCACACAAATAGTCACATTTCTAACATGCCTGAAGAAACCCGACGGAGGCGTCTTGAACATGACGTAACCACGTGTGATGGGACTCACCTGTCCCCACGGTCCGACCTGCCAGGAGGCACACTCCTGCTGCTGGCACGTCTGCACCGATTCGGGTTTCGATGTGCCACAGAAGCGATCATCTAGACGGTCCTCACCAAACTGACACCACGTCTGTCGGTGCTTGTAGCCTTTCCCACATGTCACAAGGCACTGGAAAACAGAGATTGTTTTTTAAGTTTCAAGGTTACATAGATTATTAACAAGTGGACGAACAAACAATGAGCTATGACTCTAGACCTCACATTGTTGTGTGAAGAGGAATATTCAGATCTTGGAGTGAAATGAAACGGTGGGGGTCCAAAAAATAGGGCAAGTGTGTTTATTATTATGTTAGTACAGTCTGTATGTACATAGAGGAGTGTTAGTGTTTGGCAACACCACACAGTAAATCTGAAAAATTCCTGGAATGCAGCCCACAGCTTTGCAAGGTCCTTGCTCTACAGTGTGTAAACTGTGCAGCGGTTAAGTATGATCGTACCCTGCAAACACCACTTTTCCAGCACTTAAAAGCAGCAGAGTGAGAGAAGAAACTTCCCCAAAGCTGCACAAGTAACATTTCTATCTGATCACTGCTGGCAAGGAGCTCGAGTGCTCTCAAAATACACGTTTTCTCTTTCAATGGAATAAATACTGAAGCTACGAAGGCCTTGCATAACTGAGTAACTGTAGACAAATGGCAAAATCTTCCCTGAAATGTTTCTTTCTATCAAAAAATATTAGCACCAATCGGAGGAAAAAAACAACTGAATATAATCAATAGGAGGAGATGCTGCCTTGAAAGACAGAAAACTAACGTTAGCTTCAAAGCCATGCTGTAAGGGAGCGTTTGCAAAAGCGAAATGCCACAACTATACGAGATGTTTTTGGGACATTTCACTGTATTTTGCACCAGAGCATATCATTACACTTGGCTTTATGTTGAGATTGTAGTAATTTTTAGTAGTAATTGTTTGGGATGTGAAACTATTGACCTTTTCATCACCTACACTCAGTGCTGCTAAATACATAATTAAAAAAACAACAAAAAAAAACTGAAATTGTTGAAATGGCAAAAAAAAAACTAAGTTGGAAATGTGTAAAAGAAAAGAATACAAAACGGCTAAAAGGCGAACAAGGACAAAATGGTTAAAAACTGTCAAACAACCTAAATTTCTGAAACAGCTGAAAACCCTAAAAAAAGGGGAACAAAGCGTACAAAAACAGTTTGTTTTTATTACATTGTAATTACTCATTTATATTTTATTGCTGTCATGTAACTGTGAAGTTTTACACTGAACTGCTGGACACCTTGAACTCCCCCCCTGGGAGATTGTTTTTCTTCTCTACAACTACTAAGAACTCTTAAAAACTCAATAAGATGTTTGCTGTTATAAATTGTACTTGAAACTTCAATGAGAAGATCAACTTTGCCAACTTCATGAGCTGTGCTATTGTCATTTTTAGGTTTAAAACATGTATTGTGGCTCCATTTGAATGTGAGCTGGTGGAACGTGTCTCTTCTGGTCATAATGGCGGCAGGCCTGTGCGCTGAACTGACCTCGGACCAGTCCCCGGTCTTCCATTGTGGACAGAGGAATTCGTTGCAGGGTTGGACGGTCAGCTTGTCTCTTTGACTGCATTTGCTCTCGTCACCGCCGGCCTCCGCTGCCTTTCGACACACTGCCCCACGACGGCGGGTGCCCCCGCCACAGCTCTTGGAGCACTGCAGGGGAAAGGTGTCGTCAACACCCGATCAGATGAAACTTATTATGAATCGCCGCCATTCTCCAGCTTCGGCAGCCGTACCTCTGACCAGGGGGAGTACTCCCACCCGCCCGGGTTGCAGTCCCCATGACAAGTCTCTTTGTCGTCGGGTTTGCGCAGGCCACTGCAGTAGCGCTCGTCAACCTTCTGGGTCTTTCCGTCCGCACGGCTGATTTTGGCACAGTATATTTCCAGCGTGCGATATCCGAGGCCACACTGGGCCGTGCACTCACTCTTTCGAGCTATGTGCCACCTTGATAAACAGAAAAAATTGCTTTTTTCGAACTTTTCTCAGTGACCCTGTAAAAGAACACCCGCTGATCGGTTCGTATAAATACTCACAAGACGATAATACACACCTGACTTCACATTCGGTGTTGCAGGGTTCAGTGGTGACTGTGGGCCTGGCTGTACCGTGACACCTCTGGTCTGACACCATCACTCGGTCCGACTCTCTGGTGCAGAGAACCTTCCGCTTGCGCTCACCTGGAATGGCACAAAAAGCACAAGTTTATAAACACAGACACATTTAAAATAGTTCTCAGGAACAACATACTAAAACAATATGACAGTAGAAATAGAGCAACATGTGCAAATGTTACATAAAGGAAAAGAGTTTACATGTTATCCTTCCGCTTCTGTTGGTTTAATCCGAGAATGTGGCCATCTAAGATCGTTTCAAAGCATCTTTTCCCACATCGCAGAATATTTTCTTGCCTCCACTGACCACTTTAGTCATCAAAACCTTGATTTTGAAATAACGCTCACTTTTAATTCTCTAAGGACAGATGCACCAGGTTGTTCAGGGAAGCTTCTCTTTCCTGTCTGACCTCGTCTTCTCTTATGTATGATCTCTCAGGTATGATATAGAACGTCAGGACTGCTAGGAAGCTGAACAGCAAAGTGTTTGCTCCACCTTGCCACTGAGGGGTCATCGCCTTTATAACTTAAATCTTTATGCGAGTGGTTTTTCTTTCTCTCTGTGTTTAACCTGCCTTCACCATTACTTAGCTGGTATTAGTTCAAGGTACAAAAGATGGATGGAAGCAGCAGCTCTGTGGAGCTTTTATCAACTTGCACGTTTCCGAAACAAACTAGGGTCTATCGGTACATGTCTGATATCTTTTATGTAATGCTAACCAGCGAGATTCTTGCAATCTGGTTGGATCCAGGGCTGGAAACTCCCACACAGTTTGTGACTCTAAACTCACAAGTCTTTCCTCAAGCTGCGACTGGAAGATCAAATTTTAACTTTGTGTGTTTCACAATGAAATGCGGTTTGACCATCATTGAGAATCTTACAACTTAAAAATGTGCTTTAAGCAAATTCCCCATTTATTGCCTAAGAGTGATATACAGTAGCTATCCCACTCACAGCTTCACATTTTAGACTCAATGAAAGCTCTTTATTTGTCCTTGTTGAATGCACAGCATTGCATGTACTTTAGTTCTGCACTTATTTAACTTCGTAAATGGAAATATTTGATTAATTCTTCTGAAGGTGGCTTGTAAACAGACATCAAATGAACATTTTCTCACTATCTTTACAAGTACATCTCGTCTTCTGTGATAAGCCAAGACACTCCAAATACATAATTAGCTGTGATCTGGATGGTAATAAGTGTGTGTATGCGTGTGTGTGTGTGTGTGTGTGTGTGTGTGTGTGTGTGTGTGTGTGTGTCAGCCCTGTTTAATCCTTTTTTTTTTTAACAAGTTTTTTTTTTTTTTTGAAAAAGCCCCCCAAAAAAGCACAAAAGTTTCTTTATATGCCAAAGTTGCTTCCAAACAACCGCTGTCTTCAACCTCAACCTGCAGCATTCACCCTTTGTCGTTTGTTCTCCCTCTATAATTCTATATTTTGGTTTTTTGCACGGCTTCCCTTACTTTCGGTGACCTTGCTTTGTGAAAAATGTTACACTGAAACGGCTTCAATTGCTGGCTTTTGTTGAATCACGTTGCTCCACCGTACAGCAGAGGGCAGAGATCTAAACCTCATGTGCGTCTAGATAATAGACGCTCTATCAATACCTCATGTTACTGAGTCCTGCGGCCCGGTGTTATGAGGGCTTGGCGTTTTCCTGCAGAGGGCATTACATCTTAGCTGTTTACCCTGCTGTGAACTGTGAAGTTCTTGGTTTTCTCTTTGGAATTCACCTGTTCAAGCAGAGCGGTGAAGGAAAAAAAAAAAGAAAAAAGAAGAAAGTGCAGAAAGAGATACTGTGGCAAAACAAAGTGACAAGAGGTTTTTGAGTTTACTTGCAATTCGCCCCTGCCTGCCCACGCGCTCCAGCATACCCGCCGTCATGTTAAAGAACGTACTCGGCCAACAGCAGGCTATAAAACTGAAGTCTGATCATTTGTTCAAAGAGCGATAAGTCTAGCATGGGCCTGTCAGGTTTAACCAGGAAGGCCTCTCCATCTCGTATGTCCTTGGCTCGGTGGTTCCCACGTCTGCTCGCTCCATTCCGCCCCACCTTTCGCTCTCGCCACACCATTTATCATTGACCTTTCCCATCAGCTCACCCTGCCAACCACATGTGCCTCCCCCTCACCTTGGCACAGGCGGCTGCACTCCTGCCAGGGCCCGTATGCATCCCAGAAGAACTGCTGAGGCTTGTCCTCTATGGGGATGTTAAAGGAGTACCTGACATCTGGGTTGTAAAGGTTCCCCACAGACAGCACCTGTGAATAATGCAGACGATATCATATCAACTATAACGCAGCACGGCTGTGGGGCTTTGACATGATAAGGATTGTTCAAATCTTTCCAAAAACATACACCAATATTTTGGTATAAAGCCTGTAGAGGATTTCAGATATTTAACTCTTAGTGTGATATCTGTACGTGTATCGCTCCTAATAGTTCCAGGTAGGAGTACTTTACCTGGACGATGATTTCTTCTTCGATGCGATCAGTACAGTTGATCCTCTCAACAACATGGTCGGAGCCACTGTACTCCAAGATGGCATTTCCTACTTTGATTTCCCTTTTGAACATGCTGACCACAAAGTCTCCATTAAGCAGGAACTCTCCACGGCTATTTGATATGGCTGCAGGGAGACAGAAACCGTCACTGTGCTTCATCACACCGAAACAAAATGGAATGACTGGTATTCGATGCTGGATCAAACTATGGGAGCTTGAAGGACCAAGCACGTAGGACTCAGGGAGACGTTTCATTACATACGTACAATTCAAAATGATGGTTTACTTAAGTAGAATGTCATGTCTATCAGATGCTGTCTTTGTTTCTTTTGTATGCATTTAGCAGGGGCTACTATCCTGTGCTCCAGTGTTCTAAAGCAGGAGCTGACGATATAGAAACAAAGACTATAGATCAGGAGTGTCAAGTGTCAATGAAAATGACAATCTCAACTTAAAGCCAATTTTGATGAAACTTTGTGGTGCAAAATACAGTTTAATATCCCCTCCAAAATTCTACTCAAAAATAGCTGTTGTATGATACTTTTTTTTTTTTTCTGTCTAAAATCACCCTGACCACACGGCATTTTGATTTGATAAAAAAACTTAAAAAAAACTTAAAAAAAAAATCAATGTTTTCTTTTTACAATTTGATTGGTGGTTTGGTCGGACAAATTGGTGCCACTTGTGGGCCGATTTTGGGCAAAGTGCGTTCTGTTTGACATCCCTGCTATAGAGGATATTTTTGAGGGGTTTTTTTTGTGTGTAAATTTTATGAAATCCATTGAAACTGACGAGGGAATAGTGACAGGAGTGTTTGGACATAATATAGAGGGCAAAATGTGTTTATGTCATACAAAAAGAAAGCAATACCCTGTTATTGCAACAACAGGATAGACCAGAAACTGTGCTTTAAGTTACACTGAGGTACGAACAGTAGGCAGCAGTGAAGCCGTACTGAGCGAAAATAATCCACAGCGTCTGAAAAAAAAAAAAAAAAAAGTGGCATCCTGGGGTGTCCTGTTCAGCGGCCAGCCTCCTGCACTCGCTCAGCTTAATGCGATTATGGAGCTAATTTCCTGCCTTTACTTTCCTCGCCATTTCACACATTACACTAATGTGACTGTGGAGAGTGGCGCTCGCTCCAAAAATATCGTCCCCACTGTGGGGCCCTGACGGCTGTCCCCGTTGCACAAACGCCTGCCAAACTCCAGTAAAAGTTTGAATGAAAATCAAATCATAATCACAACACACATGCACAGATTCATACTTCACATATACACGCATGCATGATTTCCTCGAGGGAACAGTACAAGCGGGGCAGAGATCAAGCATTAGCGCACAGCATTAAGATGCACAAGAGACACTAAGAGCTGAGAAGCGAACAGGGCTTACTGGAATAGCACCCAAAGGCCTCGTTCTGCCTCTTGAACAGATTAACACACACACACACAATGTGGCAACTCCTTGGACTTACAGTACATGACTTTATGCTCAGAGTTGAGCACTAAAACCACACATAGACCCGAGAAAACGTGCAAGAAATATTGGAGAATATCTTACCGAGGTAGTTGTCATCCTCTGGTTTCCCTGAGTAGCTGTGTTGACGCACATCTATGTTTGTAGCGCCGCTCGGTATTCGAACAACTTCATTATAACCTGCAAATGGTTCCAACGCAACAAGTTATTTCCGGGCAACAACAATGTGAAAACAATATAAGGAGTTGCATGACGGCTGCTGTGGTTTGCAGGTGTGAATCGTGAGGAGGTCGCAGCTCACCGTAGCGTACAATGTTGAAGGTGCCTGCGACGGTCTTGCAGGAGGAGTTATCACCTCCGCACACGCCACACTTGTCCCTCCTGGCTTTGGAGTTCAACACATGATCGCAGCCTGCTTGCTGCTCGGTGGAAAGGTCACAGAAGGACAGGAAGACAGAAGATCAGCAGTGTTAAAATGAGAATTTGATAGGATTGGTGATGGGTAAAAGGACGGATGAGGGGTAAAATAAGTAAAAACACCTATTCACCTGGCACTTAATTCTTCCCTGATTGAATGCACATGAAGACATGAAAGACTTTTTCAATTACAGTTATAACACTGGCACCAATTCCATTAGAATAATAAAGGAAAACTGAAGACGTGATATGAAGCACTCAGCGTGAGATTGGCTGCGGTTCGAAATCCAGATGTCAGGAGCAGAAAGGCAACTCCCTGAACTGTGATTTAACATTTAGCTCTGTGTGTTTGGCTTGCAGTGTATGCATATTGGATGCAAACCCCGAAGTGAAGAGGCTCACCCTGCACAGGCCCTGGACACAGATGTCGTTAGTGTCGGGTCCGCATGGCGTGCCGTCGATGACCCTGTCCCTGAGCTGATAGTAGGCTGTGCTGCCCGCCACCCTGCAGAACAGCTTACACCTGTCCTTCATCAGAACTGAGAGAGAGTGGGAAAGAAGACCCGTCAACACAAACTCTCTCAGTACATCTGCCGGTCAACCGTGATGAACAAGAACTCCTACTTCCGCTGTACTTGGGCACCCAGCGGACGTTTGGAGGTAGACCGTTAATGTTGAAGTGCCTGCCGTCGAAGGCAGCACATTGTTCCTCCCTGAAGTCCTTCTTCTGCTTGGAGCACGGCTCAGAGTTACAGGAACGGACCTTCATCCGACGACCCACACAATACATTCCTCCATTCCTGGGCCTGAACGTGGAAAAACACCAGAAAGAGGACACATGTTAGTCAATTCAACCTGATTACAATAACTCTACAGAAAGAAGTGGAGTTAAACAAATATTTGCTTGGATAAGTATCTCTTGCGTTCAGATGTCACACAGCGGCTTGTTGCGGTGTTGTAGTGACATACTGTATAAGCCGAGCCTGTGTTTATTCTAATAAAGGATTCACTCATGAAAGTAAACTGAGTGGGAGGGAAATGCTTTCAATCATGGGTGTCAAACACATTTTATTTCAGGGGCCACATATGACCCAATTTTGTCTTGAGTGGCCCGGACAGGTTAAAGAGTGCCAAACAACCTTTAAATTGAAACTTTTAAGTTTTTCTTTGTTGTGTAGAGTATACGTGATTTAAAAAAATTAATAAAAATACTACGGAAAATGACTACAGTCTCAACATAAAAACATGAAAAGTGTATCAAATTAGATTGTTAATTTGATTGATGTTACTTGTACAGCATTTGTGAAAATACCCATTGACATGTTTTACCTTGATTATAACTGCATTAGCTCAATGGACAGCATGGCTCACACACAGGGGTGTCAAACATAAGACCCGTGGGCCAAAACCAGCCTGCAAGGGGCTCCAATCCAGCCAGACCACTAATGAAACATTTCAAATAACTTTTTTAAACACATTTCTTAAGAGTAGGCAACACCACACAACACTGAGACCCGAGCTGAAATATCAATGCCGCCATGGACGCAAGCTCCCTTGTTGCTATCAAACTAGCCTTAAAGACAAGCTGTCAGGGTCAATTTGCAAAAACATGCATAATCCAACAGTTATAGGGGAAGTTTTGGGGATATTTCACTGTATTTTGCACCAGAAGGTTTCAATTGAAATTGGTTTTATATTCAGATAGTAGTCATTTCTTGTAGTAATTGTGTGGTCTTGTGAAATAGTAGACATTTTCATGATCTCTCTGCACCCCAATAAAAAAATTTTTAAAGTTCCAATTTAAAGGTTATTCTTCAAGTCGAGCCCATTCAGGATGGAATCGGAATGTGGCCCTTGAATTGTAAAAATATTCAGACATCTGAATAATCAATTTTCCCAGAAGATGAGAAATTTGTCGATGCTGTGATATTTTAGGAAGGCTTAACTCTTATAATGCCTCTTCCCTAGTTCTGACACACCCAGAGGATGTCACCGCTTCCTGATCCTTTGTCATTCTCCTCACGCCATTGAAACGGGATGAAAGGAAACATTTAAGATGGGTCTTTTTTTCATGGGAAAACAAACCCGGGACGATGTGCCGTCAAAGAGCTTGTTTTGACGCACACTAGTTATGGAAAGAATTCCCTGAAGGCGGGTTTGAGCTATGGAACATTGACATCGGCAGCTGAGAGGGAGACAAGGCCCAGTGGACATGCGTGACTACAAAGAGAAGGACTGCTCACAAGGGTCGGTTGCATTCGCGCATGGCGCTCTTGATGCCTCCGCCGCATGTCCGCGAGCAGGTACCAAACGGACTCCATACGCCCCACGCTCCCTCCACCGGCGTGGCGTCGTGCTCTTTGGCTATGCACAGGCCATGTTTGCAGTGCTGCGAGGGGGGAGAAATATGAATGAAATCTTCACAAGGAAAGTAAAAGATCTTCTACATGGAACCCGCATGACATATTTCAATTGTCCCGTGCTTTGATGCTAATCTGGGAGAAATTATACAGTGCAGCAAGTGGAAAAAAAAAAAAAAGGAAAAAAGGAGAGTGGTAAAAAAAGATGTGTTACGGCTGTGTCTGACTGGAAAGGAGACAAGAAAATGTCACGCGCACACTCAATAAATACATCTCAGCTGCAAACACGAGGATAATCTCAGTCATTTGTGTGGTGTACTCTGGCACGGCAAGAGATGAAACACAAAGATCTTAACATGGACTGTATGTACAACATATAGAGACGTGTGCGGCCCCACGTTGCTTTCATGTTCTGGCAGTCTTGGTGGCAGGAAGCGAGCGGCTGGTGAGAAAGTCCTAATTAAAAGCTCCATGGAGACAGTTCCTTCGAAAGCAGCCGTCCCTCGCAGGTCCGTGCCCCCCGACTTACATGCCCGGCACATTCAATTTACTAGAGTTTACACACGTGTCGACGGCGGGCTGATTCCTGCTTGAAAACTTGTTTCCGTTTGTCTTATTGCTCTCCATATTACCATGCCTGCGAGCAATTTTCTTGACGTGAGTCACCGGGAAAGTAGTAAAAATCAAAACAACGGCCGGAGGGGATTGTGGCGAGAGCTGTTAGATCAGAACACAGAACCATATGAGTATTAAACCGTAATGTAAAGGATAAAGATGTGGCTTTCTCATGAGCTGCTAATACGTTTCATACTTAACTTTTGCCCAGACTGAACCCAGTTCCAGTCTCGCTCCCGATGCTGTGTTTGATTTTTTTTCTTCTAATTTTCACAGCCTGTAAACAGCAGCTCTCAATTAGCATCTGTCTTGATTGGACATGACACTCACCTTTCCAGGGGAGCAGTCGGTGCCATCTGCCCATGGCATGTGTTGAGTCCTGCAGCCCCGCTGGGCCCCCTCCGGACTGGTGCACCACAGCCTCCGACACTGAGTCTAACAAACACACACACACATGCACATATGCACTGAGTCAACGCCGACATCAGCTAAAAATACAAAATCAATGAAACTTAGTAGATAGGAGTCACTTTTAATAACCTTATACATCCGCTCATGTTGGCAGACGTACAGTTCACCCTATACTATTAAACAACAGGCCACAAGGTGACTTCATTCACTAAAATCTGCTGTATCATCTGCACGCTGTTTCCCAGTCAATAGTTTCTACGTATGACGTGTCGGTGAGGAAAACCTGAGCCCATGAAAGCTGTTCCCTTTTTCTTGTTTTTATTTGTTCTTTTGAGGTTTTGGTTGCAGTGTTTTATACAGTATGCAGACTGGACAACGCACATCAAATAAACCTGTTTTAAAATACAAGTGTGCTATTTAACTCTTCAACTTTACACGCATCATGTAAAATCCTACATTTTGTACCAATTTTCGGTTGCAGTCAGACTAATAAGATTCTGTTGTTTTGGAGCAAACACAATGAAAAGCGTGCCGGAAATTAAATGGCGCTAAATGGACAGGTCGGCATGTATAGCCCTGCATCTGTTCATGGAATGGCGAGTTTATCATTCTATAGGTGCTTGCAGCAAAACAAGCAGCTTAAAAAAAATGCATGTTTTTAGTCCAACTTTCTCTTTTCTGGACTGATTTCTTGCAAACATTTACAGGAAATCGTGCACCACAGTTGGATAACATCAACATCCCCGCTATAGTTTTCTCACAAATCATCCTGTGGGCAGGAGTTACACGTTAAGGTTGTTGTGTATGTCAAAAACCTGTCAAATGCAATTTGCTTAAAAAGTCTCAAATTCTGCACCTCAGCACTCAATCATAACTGGAGCAGCTCCTCTCAGAGGCTCACATGTTCAGCATGACATGTTCGGATGTGCACGTCGACTCCACTCACCATATAAGGGCACACCTGCGTTCCCGGCCCAAATATCAATTCACACTGTTTATTGACATTGTATATCCGCCCGGGCAGCTGCTGCGAGAGACTGTATGGCCTAGAAACGGGCTCGTTGAGCAAGCACTCACCATATCCTGTGCTATTAAGAAATAAAAATAAAATGACTTAAAAGAAAAAAAGAGAAAAAAAAAACAAGAGACACAAACAGACAGAAAACACACTCAGTACAGCTGGAGTGGTTAATTTTCTCTGTACATATACATCTTATTAAACTTCAACCAGGAATACATGTTAAGTGGTGATAATGTCGGGGTTGCAGGGGGAAGCTTTCGCATGGTTGAGGGTATGGAAAGGGATTTTTGAATAGTACCAGATAGTATTTCTCTTCTCTACTGTAGGAGTCTCAGTAGCATTCGGTGTCGAGCCTTCAGGAAAGACGAGATTAGAGGAAGGCTGCACCTTCACTGACAGATTTCAGGCTATTTTTCATTCAATTACTTAGAAATCTAACCGATGGAAAGCTACGCTGACTCTTGTAATGTGTTTACGGATAGATAAGTTGACAGGATTGGCTTTTGACTATGATTCACTACACTCTACACGAGCTGAGCCCCATGCATGCTTGAAACCATGAGGAAGAAAACAGTTGAACATACTCAAGGAACTCTGTGATGTACTTCCTGCTACACTTGGACCACATCCAAGGGTTTGTGTTATAGTTGAGTGTGGGAGCCATCACATGCTGCTGGACCTTCACGCCGTCCTCCTTGCACTTGTTGCTGTCGTCGTGTGGCATGTTAAACCTTGTGGGAAAGGAAAGCAAAACCGTCTCAAAACGAGAGCAACATGGAGCTTCAACAATGTTTCTTCCCCTCCGTCTTCTGAGACGAAACTACATTAGTGGTTGTCTTGAAAGTGTGTTTGTGTTACACTAACCCGACACATGCTTTAAATCTAAACATTGATTCAATACTGGGTATCCACCGTCAGTGTGGTGGAAGGCATTCGAGGTTGTGCACTGATAATAAATGCAGAGTGTGGGTATTGTCTGCCCATGGGGCATTGGGAAAGAAACCAGCATGATATTAAAGTATGAAAACGGGCCAATGGGCACAGAGGAGAAACTCAGCTGGGAAAATCAGATCACAAGGAGAATAAGGGAGGTATTCAAGCCCCTGCAGGCTGTAATAATGACCATCCTGGATGGCGGTGGACAGGTACGGCATCACACTGCCTGCGACTAAGCTCCTGACAGGTACCATATAACGCTGAGATTTGCTGCTAAGCATGTTGTCACCGCTTGTTGCGGATAAACATGGAATTCAATAATCCCACTTTTTGTATGGCGGTAAGAAAGAGCATGAGGGCTGTTAGGGTCTGTAACAGTCTCCACTGTAGAAGGCTAACACCATCGGCTCGGGCTGACTCAGGACTTTGGACAAGGCAGTTTGCTTATGTGCAAGGGTCACCAAGCAGCCGTTCTGACTTAAATTCCAAATGTGAAGAGTACACGTACAAAAAATACTCACAAAGCTGGGAAACACAGGTGCAGCTTGAGTCGAATGTGCTTGGCTGCTTGGTTCCCTTCTCCCAGTGAGGCATGTGTGAATTCCTAGAAAGACTTCTGAAACCCTCCCAGTTTCTAACTACAGCCAGAGCTCCCTCTAATGAGGAGCGATGACAGTGTGTGTGCGGCAAACAGTAAGCAGAAGCATGCTGTGCTTACACATGGCCAAGTTCGTGGGCGATGGTGAACGCGGTGCTGAGTCCGTTGTCCTCGCTAATGCTGCAGCTCCTATACGGATCGCACACTGTTCCCAACTCTGCTAGTCCTGCGCAACAAGAGGCCGGCTTCAGTCTTCCTGCTTTCCATTGGAACCATTTCGGTCCAATCAGCTCATGATAACAACAGAAAATCTACTTACCTAAGGTGTCACATTTATCTCTGGCTCTGCAGATGTCCTGCCTGTGGTGAAGATATAGACGATGAATCATGGTTAATGGCACTCTACAAAAGAAGAAAGCTTCCTCACCTGAGGGGGATTTTCCTTATTTACGTCATCGTTTTACAGACATCATCAAGCATCTGGAGCACATTTGACCCTTTGATCAGTGTCTCTCCTATTACACTTTTTTTTTTCTTCTATCTGGTCAATAGGATATGGCGATATTTTAAATACTTTATGAAGTACATCTTGCATGTAGAGAAACAAAACAAAACAAAAAACAGCGGATTGGTTTCTCCTGCACCTGGTGATAAGGATGGCCGTGTCGTGATGGGAGTGGTGGTTATCATCCAGTGTGTTCTGGCTCTCCTGCCAGATGCAGAAGTTCTTTAAAGTGGTCTGTGCATTGAATGAAATGACTGGACCATCCTAAGGAACGTAAAGAAAAACAAAGAAATGTGTTGTACTTATAAGACGTCACACTGCTCTCCAGAAATGAACGCGAGCGTCTCAGTCTCACCTGCTCGTTGTTTATTATCACTAACTTCACAATCACAATGTTGATCAGATTGCCAATGCTCGGGTCCTTGTAGATAGAAGACACCTGAGTGAAGACGACAAAAACGCCACGTCAAGAAGAGACTTGTTTCATTATTAGAATTAACATGGGTCATTTGATTAACCTGAGCCAGATGAGATGTCACACTGTATGCTTACAGTTAACTCTAGCTTGATCCCTTCAATCTGATCTGAAGTCTGACTTCCCACAGTCTCAAACAAGGAGCAAGGCATTTGGTTGATTGGAGGATCAAGTTGATAATGGCCTGAACCCCCGCGGAGAAGGCAGCCGCTGCCAAGAACCAAATATAGGTCATCTCAGCCTCCCCCCCTGAGGCCTGCCGGCCCCCAGACGCCCACCGAAGCTGGTATTTGAAGTGGCGGCGAGTATGCGGTCTATGTGACATACCTGAGCTTATTTTTTAACATTCATCAAAGCTGTCAGACAGGCTCTTGCTCAAGCTGCTCTCTCGTCCCCCTGGCCGTTTGAAAGTGGTGTTTACTCCTGCCCTGGCCTGCCCTTTCTTCCCTCCCACGGCCCTCCTGCAAAAGCCGCCTGACTGACTTACAGCAGAAACAGCGAAGGGAGCAGGTACATACACCGAGGTGCATCACTGTGCATGTTTACCGTCAGTCTTTGTGCATGAATACCGATATGAAGCCTCCTGCACCACACACACACACACACACACACACGCACACACACACGCAGACACACGCGCACACACACACGCACACACACGCGCACACACACGCGCACACACACGCGCACACACACGCGCACACAGCAGAACTTACTATGGACATTAATGTGAGCATGTAGTGCTGTAGGTTGCCGCCGTGATGCTCCACCATTTTGCTGTCGGCCACCAGC
Source organism: Lipophrys pholis (assembly GCF_963383615.2). Taxonomy (NCBI): domain Eukaryota; kingdom Metazoa; phylum Chordata; class Actinopteri; order Blenniiformes; family Blenniidae; genus Lipophrys; species Lipophrys pholis. The sequence continues at coordinate 13,061,222 of NC_137637.1, forward strand.
ATGACTTCAACAAAGCGCGGGTAGGAGAGGAAGCGCTTTGATCTCCTGTGAGGTCCTGAGTCACCGCTGCTATCATTTGAAGCTCTCGTGCTAACACTGCTGCGCTCCGGTCCCAGCACATCATTACTGGCCAGGCCGGCGCTCAGCGACTCCAGGTCGTTGAAAATACCGGCGCTGACCGCAGGGTCGGCACCAGACACAATGGTGACCCCGGCCGGTGCTGTCTTCCTCAGCTTTTGTCGCTTATGCCTGTGTTTGTGCCCTGGAGTGAATAACAAAAGAGGAACATGAGAATACAAACAAAGGGCAGGGTAGACGTGAAGCAGTCAGTCCAAAACAAAACTAAATATAGATCATGGTTTGTCAGGAGGTCTCCATCGGAGGTAAAGTTGTGATTTATGTCTTTTAAAGATGGAGAGACGCATGTGGTGAGCTGGCTGTTTTGAGGTGGGTATTGTTGAAATATACTGCTGCCTCCTTCTCTGTTTTGTTTACTGTTGCTCAAAGGGTGCGCTGACAAATGAACCCAAGCTGGAGTGCTTTTCTCTCCAGCTCTTTCTCTCTCTTTCTCTCTCTCTCTTCACCTTCACAGGAGGGCAAAGAGTTCAAGCTAGGTAAAGCTGGAACTCTGCCATGCAAAAATGCTACACGAGTCCATGTGCACGCTCTCAACAGCTGAGAGGCAGAACCTCTCCGATTTTAATCAGGTTTTAACAGCAGCAAAACTGCTGAATGCCTGTAATATTTCTTTCTCCAGCAGATCAAAGTTTTTTGGACTGCGAGCAATGAATCAACACCTACATAACAGTGAGCCGGGCTGTGGTGCGCTGGCGAATATACTTTTAGGTATTTGTGATTTATGACTTGCACACAGCAGCAATTTGCTGGCCTTAAAAGCCGACAAGAAAGCATTGAAATTCTGTGTAAAGCTGAGTTATTCTTGGCCAAAAATGGACGTTAGTTATCTTTCCTTCATTCTGTAATAAAAAAACACACCCCCACACACAATATGCATCATGAAAAAAACAAAAAACAGAAACCCTGACAAACACTTGTATACCGAATGAAAGGAAAACAACATTTCCATGAATATTTTGTGACTTTTGATTATCTGAGCATTTCAGGCTCGCTCCATTTTTGCTATAGTGGAATGTGCGCTTGCACGTTCACAGCAGTGGGTCTACCCAACTTTCTTATCAAAGGGGCAGAGGAAGTACGAGAGTCAACAGGAAGTTCGGGCTGTAAACTGAGATGGGATGATACAAGAGTGAACTTCCAAATGATTTTTTTCCTGTGTGAGAGCTGGAAAGCTTCCTTACTGCTGTGCTGCCTTAACTATGACAATATATCCAGGCCAAGGCTCCGCACTTTTTGCCTGTAGCATGAGGGGGAAAAAAAATACACATTTTTATGACCCTAGAAATACAAATTGAACAGTTTTTTCCTCAAACAGTTGAATGCTTAATCCTGTGCCTTTCTGTGTGGAGTTTGCATGTTCTGCTTGTGCATTTGGGGCTTTTCTCCAAGCGCTCCGGTCTCTTTACACATTGCAGACATGCAGTTAAGACTGATTGATGACTAACGGCTAAATAATTGTAAATCTAAGTGTGTGCAAGTGTTTGCATAGTTCAAATTCAGCAACCAATAGATCTGAATTGGTTAAAGTGTGATAGAAGATGGAATCGGCCATACTCAAAGGCCGCTATTATTGTAATATTGTGAGTCAGTGGAAGAACAAAATGTCTTATTCTTTCTATCTATCTATCTATCTATCTATCTATATATCTATCTATATCGATAGATAGTTTGGGTACAACAAATTAACTCCATTTCATTCCACTATCATCTATGGCTCATGTCAATGATGATTACTTAACGTTTTCCTGTTAAAACTGATAGAGACTGGGAGTGACGCAACAATTACACCTGATTATGTCTGTGGGAACCAATTTAAAGGTGGTGCAGGCGTATGTACGTGCACATGGGGAATTCTTTACTCAGCCATATCAAGACTGATGCACACCCACACACACATATACACACGCGCGCGCACACACACACACACATGCTGATGTCTGCATCAGGATTGGTTATGGATGCCAAGCGATGCCTGTGTGTGTTTATGTCTGGATAATGCTCGCTGGTACCTGAAGTGTCACAAGCTGAGGGCTCCCCAGTCGTCTGATTCTTGGGTGCACTCTTCCTGTATACAACATGAGGTTTTGTGTGTTCCTCTTCATAATCTTCTCCTTGATAGCTGTGCAGGGGCTCCACAAAATACTCCCCTTCTGGAGACCTGAAAGTGCCAAGCTGGATGGAAGAAAGAATTGCATCACAGTTAGACTTCATTTAAGTACATATAATCTGTGAAAGCTTAAATGTATACAAAAAAACTAATGAACGAAGCAGCTACAGAAAGCGTCTGAGTTTTGAGATCTCTGGAAAACTTGCTCTGAAAACGTTCAAACCACTCGGGTGCAGTTCAGGTTTCACTTGAAAATGTTTATAGCAGACAATTAGGCTTATTTACTCATTGTGATGGAAAATAAGTAGAGCGCAAAGACACAGAGGCTTTGTGGAAATAGATGAAATGAGTGAATTTGCATGCATGTAGTCCCAAAGAAAAATGAAAGGACTTGTGATGTCTATCAGAAAAAAACAGAGACTGCAGACCTCTTGGCAAGCACGCTAGAAGCCTGGTTACATGTGTTTCACAAGGCACACTCAGCATGAGTGGTTATCCTGGAGATCTGTGATTATTAAGATAAGGTACATGCCAAGTCCGGCACTTTTAGCTGATTCTGGGTTGTTAAAACCGTATTTTGTTCAAGTCTTCTAAACAATTACTGATTCCAGAAAAGCAGGGCAAATAAGTCCACCAGAAATACACAAAATGTTGGCCACATTTGACATAAGAACATATGTTGATGCTGTATGCTTATGTTTTCTAGTGCAACATACAAAAGTGGAACTTCTATAGTATTATGGTGGGGAAGGGTACCCTGTTCCCTCCAGTTTGTTATTGGTTTTAAGTGATCCTTCAGTAATGATTAAATGATTGAATTTGATAGTTTACTTTAAAGAAACAGATGTTGTCGAGACCGATGTAACCAAGGGGATGTGTCCAACTGGAGGTAGCGTTCATTTTTATACTTTTACAGCAGGTTCAACTCCTGGTACCCCTTGTGCCCCACCTCTAATATTTCTCTGAATCTGCCCCTGGCAACACAGCATTCCTAATACAGCACAAAACCCTGCACTTTTATTGACCTATGGAGTTGGCAAAAGAGAACCTCACAAGAAATTCCTCTGCGAGAAAACAAATGTCACATTATCTTAAGACATACGGAAATAGAAAGCAATAAAAAGCCACAAATGCCTCCTTTAGAATTAATATCCCCACTGAGATCCTAAATAAATTATAAGATATTGTCGCATAAAAGTCAGCTCAGCTGCCTGAAGCTCCCTGCAGAGCCCTGCATTCAAATCATTTTATGTTTAATTTGTCATTTGGGAAGAAATGCACCCCTGACTCAAATCTGTCACCACACTGTGCTGTCTATGTATAAACTCTGAGTGCACTTTTGCTCCACGCCAGAACTGATACTTCTGCGGGCCTGGGAGTTGGACCGGTTCCTGGTGACGTCAGTGCCCTTCGTACTGCTGTACTCGCGTGCGTAAAGACGTCACCAACTACCGGAGACTGGTATGAAAGACGCGAGTGTTCATTAAAGTGGACTTTACAGCAACTAATCGGGATCATGACAGTATTATTGCAACTACAAATCAATGCTTGGATAAATCCTTAAGTAACACAAAAGCTGCTGCAGCTTCACTTGAGTATGTGGAAAATGCGTAAAAGGCGTAAAAAAGCGCGTGAAATGCGTAAAAAGCTTTATGACCCAACCGGTCTTATCCAAACGCAGGATGCGCGCAAAGTTTGAAACGGACCCCCCACCTCCCCACCCCCCAACTCGACTGGTGAGTCTTTTGTAAGCAATAATACCGCCTACAAACTCAAGGTGGGGCAATCAAACACCCCTTTGCACGGCGGGTCAATCGGTGCGTAAAAACTCACCAGTCCGGAGCACAAACTGATGACTGCGGCGTGTTCCGCATGTGCATTTACATGTCCTTTATAGAAGCAGTGCCTTAACTCCGTGTCCTCCTCTTCCACCACCCCCTCCGCCTCCACCCCCACCTCTCCCTCCTCATCTGTTGCAAAATCCGTTATGTTGTCCCCCCGGGGTACTCCAAGGATCGTAACAGTGTACAAAGGTGCGATAAATCCCGATTCCAGCGTAAGGTTGAGGTGATAGCTCTGTCCGAAAGCAGAGATCCTGTAGTGGATGTTTGGCGAGGCCCAGTGATCCGTGGTGTTGCCCGTGCCCTCCTCCAAACTTCGCCGTTTCCTCTTGAAGTGCAAGCTGGTTGGAAACTTGTCACCGGCTTCATTTACGCGCACCGGCGTTACGATCTCATACGCGCTGATCTCCTCTTTTACTGCGGAATAAAGAGAGATGAGTGGTGCTATTAAAGCATTGAGTAACATTCAGGGTGCAGCTGGATAAATCAGTGAATCCAGATGTGCCCGTTGTCGCATTATAGACATTAACACTTCTTTCTTCTTTCTTTTCTAATCTGCTGTTTTACAACTCTGCAAGGAAACGCCAGTCAGTGAACTTTACGCATCCAGAAACGCTGCACAGTCATGTGCTTGGCTGAATTCAAAACTCATTCATTCTCTGCTAGGGAAAAAAAAAAAAAAAAAAAAAACTCCGCGAAGTGAGAAACGCGTGGGGTTGTCAGATCGGCATACTTTACCTGTGCTTGAATTCAAGAGCAATCTCCCCGTAGATGCGACCACATTCAAGAAATCAGGGAATAGCAGGAACCCCAAGCCCCAGAAGAGCACATGCATGATTGTCCACGTTCAGAGAGGAGAGAGGCAGCCTGTATTCCTGTCGTAACACTGTATTCCTGCGGTCACTCCGGGCTGTCCGCCTCCGGTCCGCCTGCCACATCCAATTTCTAGGATCCTCGACTCTTGAGATGGTCTCCGACCGGTGAAGTACACTGTTGGGACGTGAGCGCTTCGCGGAGTCCCTGGCGAACATGCATACTGCAGAGAGGGGTGGGCTGCTCCAACAGTCAACTGCGATGGGCTCCGCTAGCCCGTGAACCAGCTCTCTCCCCAGCTGGGGGCGGGATCAGACAGTCAAGGTATATACTGGTGTCACTGTGAAGCCACTTCCGTTCACGCAGCTCGGGGACAAGGCAAGGGTGGTCCCACCCTGTGGGGGAGTCAGTTTGGCTACGTGCGTAATGATCATACACAATCCACTAATCAGGGGCCTTAAAATGCATAGAGATGTGGATGACTCAGATACAGATGTGGCACAACTTGACATACTGCCATGCTTGAATTGGTTTTTGGGGTGTTGAGTTTTTCGGAGGGCAGCAGCACAATGCACAGAGCAGGTCAGTGATCATAGCACTGAGGTGGGGCACATATAGGAAATGCCTGCCCCGGGGCCACAGGCCAGATAATCTGGGCACGGCTGTATACTGACAAGTTCATAGGATCACAGAGTGACAATATTCAAACTGCCAAGCAGTATTGGTTCATATATAGTCAACATCTGAGGACTTGGGTGCCGAAAAAGTTTTTGTGTGGGGTTAACGGATTTAAGAGCTATATAGTCTCCTCTGGGCAGAACAATGTAAGAGCTGGTCCATTCCCTATATATATATATATATATATATATATGGGACGTTTTGTGTGGAGTTTGTGTGTGCCTCTTCTCCAAAAACATGCATGTGAAGTTACATAGTGACCTTAAATCCCCCATGCATGTAAATTTGAGTATCTAGTGAGGACCAGTGAACGATGTATGAATAAACTGACAATAAAAGATATCCAGAATATGCATTGGACACTTATAAAAAATAAAATTTATTTTAATTGTCAATAAATTACAACGTGTGAATAGATGTATCATTGTAGTGTTGTTACACATTAGCTGATCTGTCAGTGTTGTGTGTGTCAGCTGCAGTTACATCACTTAATGGAAGTGAACTGGTGGTGCGCACACTTTGTTTTAGTAAGTTTGAGTTAATCAGTCATTATTAAAGGTCCCCTATTATCCAGTTTTTCCAATATTTTCACACAGGTGTCAGAGGGCCAATAACATTGTTTTCAAAGTGTACTGCCCCAAATCCAGCCTTGATCCTGAATTTCAGCTAGTCTAAAAGTCCCTCTCGTGAGCTCTACTGAGAAGAGGCTGTTTCTGTGACTGTACCTTTAAATGCTAATGAGCTGTCTTTTCACAGCTACTCCATGTCAGTTTCCCAGCGTTTGCGAGTCAAAAAAAAGGCGCTTTGTCGTAATTTTAGAAGGCAGAGCTCATCTACCTGTGAGAGGGTCAAAGGGAGTATCCACTACCAGAGGGAGTGGTTATTTCCCCCTATGTGGTCATGAAGGGAAAATCTCTGATTGGAATGTATGAGCACTATGTGCTAAAAAGTGGAGCAAGTGAGGAAGATGACAAACTTGCTTCACATCTCAGGCTTCATATGGGCTACGGGGACACATATTATTAGAAAACTGTTATAAAGTGACTTTTGCATAATATTGGACCTTTAAAGTCTGTTTTTCTAAGCTATGGTGGGGGTTATTGTTTTCTGAATAACATGTAGTTCTTTAAAGAAACAGTCTTATAAACTAACGACAATAAGAAGCAACTAGAGAGATGAGAAACTACCATTATGAAGGCAGCAGGAGACTCTTATCAGGATTCAAAATTTAAACTTTGTTGTCTAAATTTTCACAAAACCAATAATTACTACAGAAAATGACTACAAACTCAACATAAAGACAATTTTGATTAAACCTCCGGATTAGAGCCTCGGGCTTGTTTTAGCTTGGAAGTCATACTTGTAATGTAAATCACTAATTTAACAGGGTTAAAATTATGTTTGTGTCACTTTGGACAAAAGTACAAGCTTAAGCTTTGATTCTCAAACTGTGGTACAAGTACTTCCGCTGGTATATGAGCTGATATATAAGTGTTGAATGCAGGAACATCACAATTTTGGAAATTGTTTTTGAAATATCTTATATTACCAAAATAGTAGAGCTTATCATGAAGATATAGAGTGTAAAACACTGGAATCAGAGTAGTAGAGTATAATCAAATACAAGTGTAATATTCTTTGCCTTTGTGATGGTACTGCTTTGTTCACACTATTAAATAATCCCTGAATAAAGAACAAACATAAGTAGCATTAAATTAGATTTAATTCATTTAAAACACGATTCAGACACGTGTCTGCCAGTTCATATCTGAATTCAATAAATCTGCATCAATAGTTCTTTTGTAAAGGGACATCAATGCAGCAAGTTATTTGATTCGACCCATCAAAGTAGTGCATGCTGGGATAGCAGATTACGAGAGGCTCTAAAAGTTACGAAGAAATAAAGTGCTAACACATGAAGTGGTGTATGTGTGATCAATAAGGATTAAGAGGTTAACATTTTTTTTGACAACTTGTAAAGTTAACAGTCGGAAAATTCCCACTTTTGATTTAGGAACAAGGCAGGCCAACAGAAATCTGCAGGTTATTGACAAAAACAAAACCCAAACCCACCTGATCTAAAGAAGACAAAACATTAATGAGACGATGCTTATAAAGTTGATATTATAGAACCTTACTCAAAACTAATACTTGAAATACTGTTTTTTATTTTTTTTGTAGCGAGGAACTCGGCACGCCAGACCCACGAAGTCCATCTCATGGATTTTCCCATTTTCCTTGTGGAAAGATCCAAGTTTGACAGTGATCAGATCAATTTGGATCTTGCTCAACTCACCAACAGGAAAAGGTGTAAAGCAATGTATATCTAAAAACCAAGTATTCATTATATGGTATGGTTAGTTAACCTTTACATCAGCATCTGGAATAATAACATAATGTAAATAGATCTAATAAAGACAATATAACCGGATTTAATTCTCTAACAAAGTCAGGGCATTTTCTCCACGCAGAGGAACACTCAGGTGTCCTCTGTGTTTTTACTCAAGTCGCAGCACCACCGCTGCAGGCTCATGTTTCCCACCCCACATGACCTTATGGTGATAAATGTTAGCAGCTGGCACATGACTTTATAGCTCGTTTGTTGTCTGCAATCAACATGCATCACCGTTAAGCGGCCTGCATATAAGTTCAACTTGCAGGTGCACAACAAAAAAATTACGATTTTGTATGGAATGCACGCAGTGGTCCTAAATACAAAGGGGGGGGGGGGCATAACTGCTGTTAAAAAGCAGGCGAAGAGCATTGGTGCGTCTGTCATTAGGGTGATTGCGTCCCGATCATCTTTTTAGTGAAGGCATCATTGCACTTCCCACCAGCTTTTAGAATCATGGCCTTTTTTTCCCCTCCTCCCCATAAAACCACCATCATGTGCGACGCAGCCATTTGCACAAGTTAACACTTATTTTCCAGCATGGTAGTAGACCCGATTAAGTGTGGTTACCGGAATATTTACCTTCGCCAACGAAAGTTGGGCCAAGAAGGTCATGTTTTGAGCTGCATGTATTCATGTATGTATGTATTATACCAAGTCTTTCGCAAAAACTATTAACCCGAATTGCTTGAAATCTTCCGGGATGATTTGTCATCATCCAAGGACCAATCAATTTGATTTTGTGATGTTGGAGGTTGGAGCTTTCTTTCTATATTGATGTTAAACAGGAAATACCTCCCTGCTGTATCTCCCATAACACCTTTGTAGCTCACAAACCTTTATAAATACAACCTTCCATTCACAATTACTCCCCATTACCTAAAAGTATCTGTAAAAGGTTTTTACAGCGCCGAGGTCACAGGTAAGTAAAAGCACATTTCTGTCGCAGTGTTTTCATGTGTGGCGGTGTTAAGCGGATCATTTACTCTTTAATGTGTTGTTGGAGCAGCTGTGCAGTCGACACCGATGCCCTCCATTTCGTCCTGAATATACACGTCAAGTTTCTCAACGAATGGCCACTTGATTGAACAAAGTCTTCTCTCCATCCAGAACTGTGACGTATGGCCGTTATCGTCAGAGATTTCATCATCATCATCATCATCATCATCATCATCATCATCATCTTGATTTCGTGCTTCTCAATGGAGCACTCACGACAGCTGCGGATGTGTGTGTGTATGTGTGTGTGTTCTCAATGGACGGTGGTCATTGAGGTCATCAGAGTCACCCTTCCTGAGTTGGTGAGCAGGCAGCATCATTCAGAGCAGCTATCAGCAGAGTAAACTCCACTTCCCCTCCAGATCAGATAAAAGGCCAATAGGGAGCGGAAAGCTTGAATGAAGTAGCCGAGCCTGGCCCGGGATTTCAAAGAGATACACTTTAATTGTTGAGCTTTCACAATCTCCTCTTACTCCGTCTCAGGCCCCGGCCCCCACCCCGGCAGACTTGTCCTGGCCCAGTGAACTTGTCTTCATTACAAGGCGAAATCCCTGTGCAGTGACTTGGAAAGTGAACAAGTATTTTGTAATGCACAGAGCATTTACCCGCTCCAAGCCCGTTGCGCTGCGCGTACGCCACACGCGATGTGGCGTTAGTGACGGACGATGTGAGGGCAGAGTTGAACGAACTGAAGTGGAAAACAGCAGAGAGATGGGACTGAAGCGGCGAGTGGCTGTACTGACAGAGGACAACCGGGGACATTTTTCTAGCCGGCGGTGAGCAGCTGGGCTGGCGACGTGGTGACGCTGCTGGGCAGAGTGGGGCTTAGAGCTCAACGCTAACATCAACATGCTGCCAGTTGCCATATTAACAAGCAGGTTTAATGTTTGCCATATTCTGCAGCCTAGTTTGTGAGTGTGTACGCGTCTGATAAACAGCCATCAAAACAAAGCACGGCTGAGGATAGTGGAGTAGACGTAAATCAAGATTTCGGGACAAAATAGCACAACCACTCATGGAGCTGAATTAGCGACCATTGCAGTACTTCCTCTGCGTGAATTTCCACTCCTTCGTCGATGACAGTGAAGTGGTCGCATTTTACATTTTACGTGCATAAATCTCATGCCGACTTTTCTGAAAAGATCACATATCACAGGACTCTCCTTCTGGATCAATGGATTTTAGTAATTACTGACGTTAAGATATGATAGTTAAGACCTATTGGAAGAGCCGAACTTATTAATCCACTAATCCATTGCTGTTTGTGCAATAATGAAAAAATAATAAGCAGAACAATTAAATAATGTTCCTTATGCTGTTTTCACAACTTTTAGATAGTAAATGTTAAATTAGTAACATAGATATAATTATGGAAATGTTTTTTAATGTTTTAATGTGTGTTAAATGTAATTAGAATTGCTTCCGTCTTGGCCAGGGCTCCCTAGGGAAAAGAGATCATGCAATCTCAAATAAAGATTGAATAAAATACAGTAAATTTTAAAATTACAGAAGTTTCGGAAGTATTTCTTAGTCTGTCTCTATCCCGAGCATTGAATTATTAGCAAAAGCTTCCCCAGAGAAGAGAAGCTCTGTTACAATTCCTCTGCCCTCCTCTTTACAGGGAGAATAGTGCCTCAGTCATACTAAACTAACTGATAAGTCATTTTTTAAAAACCCGTTTACATGACAATGTTTTCAAGTGAAAATGTAAAACCTTCATTGCCTTTTGGTCGTCAGTTTACACGACAACAGTGCTCAGAGCCACTGAAAATCAATCTTTTTGAAAACGCTCCGATCCAATCTCTGTGGAAACGTTGGACAACACAACCTATTGGAAATTCGTCGTCTGTCCATACAATTATTTTGTGTCCTTGCCATTGTTAATATTTGTAGCGTATTGTTCTCTGTGCAAATGTGTGTGTGGTTTCATTACAAACAAACAACAGCACCCATAGTGGCCAAACATGCTAATGACATCATTTTAAGCGTTTCTGCCATTTCTGTGTCAACAGACATTGTTTTCAAAACATTGCCATGTAAATGCAAAACAAAAATGTAAAAACTATGATTTTTTTTTCACTTGATACGTTGTCGTGTAATCGGGGCCTAACTAAGGCAGGAATTACTTTCAGCTAGTTAGTACTTACTTTTATTCGAGGTAACTAGTAACTACTTCTAGTTTTAACAAGGTAAACTAAAAGCTGTAAATAAGCTATAATTTTACATGATTTGTAACGCAGAGGTATTTGGAAGCTATTCTTTCAAGTTTGGGAAAAAGTAACAGAATCTGAGCTTGTGAGTCTGGTTTTGTGTTCTACTCTCTAGTGGGAGACACCTTGGCATGTGAAAGCGCTGGAAAGTCGTTTTTGAAGTTTCTGATTACTGAAATGGAAAAACTTTTCTCCAATAATTGCTTCCGACAAGCATTTGTTCTGCACAGCACAAGCTGAAAGGATATGCTGATCGGGATTATTTTGTAACCTAAGTCTGAGGAGGCGTCCATATCTGTTGCCAGAGCGTAATGCGAGTTATTACAACAAGCTGGTCCTGTAGTGAAGTATGATTTCTGTGTTTGCACACTTATTTGTTCAGTATGGGACCACTCGCATTTACAGCTGAAATTTGGTAAACACGCTGCGACACAGAGACACATGGCTCCCTCGGGCCTGCAGGCATACATGGACAACCACACACACCACGCATAAAGATGGGTACACATGTTTCAGCTGTGTCACATGCCCTCGCTCTGTTAATTGGTCGAGCAGACGCTGGGTGTTTTACCAGGGAAACAAGGGAGGGGAGTGACTCGGTAAATCTGTAAATGCACTTTTAAGGGCGGTCTTCAGCAAGTTTATGTTGGGTGAGGGCAGAGCGAAAACAGCGTTCAGCATCTGAAATGCAATTAATGCTTTGGAGGAGCTTTCACAGACCACAAGATAGGAGCCTGGACTCTGCCCAAGTCGTACAGCAGCTGTCAGCGGGTCCCTCCAAAACCAGAATGCTTCCCAGATTCTCTCGTTCTCTGTGGAATGGCAACAATAGACTTCATGCCAGAGACGGAATTAATAACTAACAAGACCAGAGAGAGGAGGAGGAAGTCATCAGGGGTATATTGCAGTGTAGCCCGGGCACCAGTGTGACATCACGCATACACTCACACACACACACACACACACACACACACACACACACACACACACACACACACACACACACACACACACACACACACACACACACACACACACACACACACACACACACACACACACACACACACACAGAGAAGACTCAAACTCAGTGGCCCTCTGAATTCCAAAAAGCTCTCATTGCTTCCACGAATTCCTCTGTTTACAGAGGAGAGGGCTAACTGACTCATTCTGCCTTCTCTAAAGCTTTGTAGAAGGAAATGCCTTCTTTCATAACATCATTATGTATAGTGCATTTGGTGAAAGGGCAATGTCTGCAGCTGGCCAAGTTCAAAGGGCCCTGGCTGCTGCAAAGGTGTGCAACCAAAATGTCTCACTGGGATAGTCTGTGGTCATAATCAAGTTTCCCAACGTTGTGACATCATCCATTTGCACTAATGCATGAACACACAGACACACACACACACGCCCTCAATGCACTTGCATCCCAAGCTTCACAAAAGGACAGCATGATGACCTAATCATACTCAGCTGCATGATGAGCTGGAAAAAAAGTGTGTGTGTGTGTGTGTGTGTGTGTGTGTGTGTTGGGGGGGGGGATATCGTGACAGGCTTTAAACACCTGACTTCTTGCATGGATGCGGCACAGCTGGAGTGGCAGGCCGGTCTGCAGAGCAAAAGAGGTGCTGTAATGAGAGGAGTAAGATTAGCAGTACTGAAAACACACAGTTCTTTCAATTCCACGTTGAAAACGATTCTCCGGTTTTCCGTTGCCGTCTCCATCTGTTTCACACAGAGACAACCACACGTGTTTAAGGAGAAGAGTTGTGTAGGCTCGCTCGCATGGTAATTCCAAACACATGGGATTCTCAATAAATGTTAACAAGAATTTCCAGTGCAATTGAAAGCGTGCCTATATCGCTGTGCATTATGCGTAAAGCAAACTATTTGTTCACACTCGGAGTGAAAACTGCATGCATGCAGTTTTAAGCTGCTGACCTGGGGATCTTTACTCCTTCAACCTGCACGTCACTGTAAGATCTGTTTCCCCTCTGCTTCATCGACTCCTTTGTCATATTGGATATAGTTTAGTGTTCTGGGTCAAAGACTCTATTTTGTGGCTGTCAGAGCTTGTAGAATAGGTTGGCCCAGGTCCCGCTGGCAGGGCCACTGTGTAAGTGGGTCATGTGGGACCGAGAGGAGCTGGCGGGCTCACTATAGCTGACAGGCGCACAGCGACGAGCACCAGGACCCAGCTGGATGTGAGCAGGGAGGCTCTGCCTGCAGAAGAGACTTGAGACTGTACATTTTGTGCCATCCTGGGTTGAAAAAAGTCTGACCGACAATCTTACAGCTCTGACGGTGATGTGCCGTCGGCAGCCTGGCACAGAGGGAATAGAGACGTGACAGAAGCTGCGCAGAGGCAAAAGGTCCAGCACTGATCCAAACAGCCGAACCAAGAGTCATATTTGCAGATTAAAGTTTACTGTTAGTCTTAATCCAGTCTGTCTACTTAAGAAGATCACTTAACAAAGACATGATTTGTTGCCAAATCAGATTTTATAAGTCAGTAATCGTATTATGGATTTAACACAGCAGGCTGAATGGCACCAAACTAAGGCGATGAGGACTTTGACTGACAGAATACACACAAACACCAGAGCGCACAACTAAAACAAGCTCATAATCACATGAAAGTGCAACATTAGTTCAATGGCACAAAGACAATTTGACAGTTATATTGCATTTTAATCAGTGTTGGATGGGTTTTTATGTATAAAAGTGTGAAAAAGGACAATAGAACAGTTTATGATTCCAGCTCCAAGAACTTTGTAACAAACGAGCCATTTTTCACATTATGGTGAGACCACAGGAACACTGATGCAACCCCTCTAAACAATACAATATGGTGTAGAATACACAACAATCATGCAAGGCCTTTCAAATGGATGGTGTTATTTATTTACACAAGCCAGAAGTAAGTCATTTGACTATGTATTGGCTCTTTGTTTTTCATTTCATCATATGAGTCACCTCTAAATATTTCCGGCTTATCTCAAACAGAAATACAATCAGTGCAGATAATTCATCTTATTTACACGACAACGTTTCAAGTGAAAACACGTTGTTTTTGCGTTTTTGTTTCTGAAAAGTTTAGCTTTTACGCAGGAATGTTTTGTCCATTTACACGGAAACAGCAGAAATGCTGAAAATGATGCAGTTAGCAAGCCAAGCCACTAGTGGACGCTGTTTGTTTTCGGAATGAAATGTGCTCATTCAGACCTCGCGTGAACACGTGTTTTGGGTGATCAGATCTCACGCAGTGAATCCTGATGCAGACTATTTACAGTTGTCCCTTTAATGCGTTTTGGGCTCACCATGTGAGAACAGATTGTGTTACTCACTTGCGATACGAGTCATCCAGGACGGTATCCTCTGCCCAGGCTGCTATAAGTAACCATGTTAGACCCCCGGGCATGGATGTCCATGTTTTATTCCCTAAGTTTCTTTAGAAAGGCAGAAAGTTTGAAAGACTGTGTAACTCAGATCGGCACATTCTCTTAAATGAAAACATTATGCACCCTGGTGATGTTTACATATTATGTATGACATCATTTCCTGTGACGCCACTGTCACTGCCACATGCTGGTCACACTACAAGGCCCATGTGGTCAGATGTGTAGGTCTACTCACTTGTTCACAGTGGGTCACACTTGTCTTCACGGCTTGCCGCTTCTGATCAGATCACCTGAAACGCATGTTAATGCCACGTATAAATGGGCCCGCAAACACACATGTATTACATTCAAAAAGTCCACCTTGCGTTTTCAGTGCCTCCGAGCACCACAGTCGTGTAAACGGACATTCATACACAAAACAATCGTTTTCTGTTTCACTTGAAAACACCGTTGTGTAAATGGGGTCTGATATTACACAAATCAGAGAAACTTTTCATGGAAAAGTAGCTTGACAAGTAAATATTGTTCCTGAAAACACATCAACGCAGTGATAAGCCACAACCCAGCAATTCTAAGTTCAAACTTAGAACATGCAGCTTTACTTTTAGGTGGAGTGACGGGAACATTTGAGACTCCAAGAGGTATTTTGTTTGTCTGATAGGGATTATGAGAAGTTCATATTTGTCTTCAATGACTAACTTAATAAGTTTGAATATTGATTTCATATAATCTGGTACCTTAGACAAGCTCCAGCTCCTTGCGACCATAACTTTGATAAAGGAATGGATGGATAGAGATTTCATTTTATTTAACGGATCACCAGATAGGCAATTATGAACACATTTTTATTTATAATAGCATTCTGGAGCTAAAAAGATTAATGGATGAATGGATGGGTGGATGGAGGGATGGACAGACAGACGGACAAACGGGTGATGGATTGATATCGTGACCCTGATCCATATGTGGTCTGATTTCAACAGAAGTTTGAGGATTTTTGAGGCCATTATTATGTGTGTTTGCAGCAAAGACCTGACTATGAGTTAAAAGACAGAATTTTGCTCAAGCTTGGAGAACAATACACATTTTAGCTCTTTCTTCTTTGTACCTAGATTGTTGAGTTTTTTCGCTGCCAGAGGTAAGTTCAGGAAACACTGTTGTGATATGAGGAATATATGTCATACTCAGTCCTTTCAGTGGCCACTGTACGTGTTCTTTTGTATGCATTTCTGTTTAGGAATGGATGTCTTTAGAGATACAGGAAATATCCCGCGTCAGATGGCCAGGATTCCTTTAGATCACATTCCAAGGAAATAGTCATTCCTCAATAAGATACAAAAGTAAGAACGACAGTCTATGAAGGAAATTGGTTACAGCAGTCAGGACTGTGCTGCTGTAAGGTTGTAGAACTTATTGGCATACTATAAATTTCCCGGTTTGTCCTGCAGGGCCTTTGCATTTCGATTTTTTTCAACAATGATTTTCTATAGGTCAACTAAAATCAAAATTAAAATATCTAATAGATCCACAGGGATTCTTTCTAAACTTGCCTAAAGATACACAATGGAAGGAGAGCAGAGCGAGGAGATCAGCATTTGCTCCGCTCTGCTCCTTCTGCCATGTTTTTCACATTTACTCCCACTTGGGTCACGCAGAGGTTCAGTTCCAATCTGCTTTACGCGTTGGCGTCCCAAAGCTGAAGTCACATCATCTCACACTAGTTTGGTTTGTTCTCACCTTATTCGATCCTCCAGGGGGACTTTAATTCTGTGTCTCACCTCTGGTCAAATGCTGGGAGGGTAATTCAACCTGAGTCGCTGCACTGTTGCGAGATTTCTCATGTTTTTTTAGTTTAGTAAGCGAGGTCAGTGGTCTCGTGAAGTAAAATCAAATCCAGACATTGTGAGGCTGATAGGCCCGATGTGAGAAATTGAGCGCCTTACTCACTGGATGAAATAGCCACATTTGATCCATGAAGAGATCGTCATAAATAATTTAAAGCCGAGAGAAGTTTATTATGTCAAGAAATAGCTAAAAAAAATAAAATAAGCAGCCAGCATCGCGTGTGATGTTTTGAAGGCTCCGAGTGTTTTCATGTGCGAGCCAAATTACAAGAAAAATTCTTCACATCCCTCTTATTGTGGCACCCCATTCCCAATCATGCCTTGGAAAATATCTTTACAAGAATGTTTTAATATTACAGGAATGCCAACGTTTGACACAAAGACAATGCAAAAGAGTTAAGTGACTCTGTGGAGTCTTAAGAGGCCGAGCTGCAGCGTTATTGCCTGTGTGGGAGGAGCAGCGCTGTTTTTAACATTAGTCAGTTCAGGTCCAATGGCTTTCATGAGGAATGCATAACTATCGTCAAAAAAAAAAAAAATACAATATTATGATGAAAGTGTAAACCGGAGCAGAGACGCACACAACAATCAGTGGATGGCGGTGAAAGACAGTAGTTTCTAATCATCGAGGAATGGCGAGGAGTCTGGCCAATGCACAGCTGGCTTTGCACAACTTTGCACACGCTGAAAAGAAAAAACTCTGGATCTTGACAAAAGGAGAAATAATTTTGGGCCTACTCAATGAAATACTGAGAACTAAGTGCAAGAACAAAGGCATAGTGGAGGAAAAAATACCCAAATCCATAAAACCATATGTTGAGAGGGGGCGCGTATTGATAAGAGCCAGTTTACTGTGAGATGAACCGGCTTCAGGAGGTCAGCGAAGTGGTTTTTTCCAGACACCATTTTCTTATTCTTTTAAGAATATTCTTTTTAGATAGGATTCAAAATGTAACTCATAGACTATTATGTAAATCAACTCTGGATAGAAAATCCAGTGAAATCCAATGTTTGATGCTATTTACTTTGTTTTTGTTTAAAAGGTGTGTTCGAGGGTTATTTGCATTGGAGAGATTTTGTCGTTTGTAGTGGAAACTGTGGGAGCGTCATGCTTGACGTTTCTTGATCATGCAGAATCCATGAAATTGTTTAGTGTTTTTGAACGTTTATGCGACGTCGTTTTTGCATTTTTGTTCAAAACCAAACCAGGAGAAGACATGGGTATAACAACTATCAACAAAGGCTAACATGAAACATGACAATATGGCAAAAGTCTTGCAAGACAACCCTGAAAAGACAAGACCTGGAGATTAAAATATAATAATCAGCTCGACAGGAATACATACCTGAGAAAATACTAATGACCAGACAAGAAACACCAGGAGCAACAACCACAACAAGCCAAGTCCCAGTTAACACAACAACATTTCAAGTGAAAATGCGTCGTTTTTGCATTTTCGTTTCAGAAAAGTTTTGTGTTTACATGGCAGTGTTTTGAAAACGACGTCCATTCACATGGAATGGGGAGAAACACTGAAAATAGTGTAGTTTTCATGTTGAGCCAGTAGTGGGTGCTGTTTGTTTTTGTATGCATGCAGAGAACAATACAGTATAAATATCAACAATGGCGAGTACACAGACATTCATATGGCCAGATCACCAAGGCCCTGTTTACACGACAACGTTTCACGTGACAACACCTAATCCGTTAAAAAAAAGGAGTGCGTTTACACTGCAGCAGCGGACACACTGACAACGATGTAGTTAGTATGCCGGGCCACGGGAGTGCGCTGTTGCCTGTTAGTCACACATGTTCAGAAGAACTGTTTATTATAGCTATGGGTGTGTAGTAGTTGCTGTGTTTCAGAAAAAATTGCATTTTTTCCTGTTTCCATGGAGATGGCGTTGAAGCCACTTTAAAAAAGTTGCATTTTCCAAATTACTCTGTCTAATCAGACCCTTAAAATGCCATGGACGTTTTCTGTCTTAATGACATTTTGACACCTCAAAAACAACAGGATCCATGAGGGAATTAGACATGGGGAAAGCACAGTACACAAAACAGGACAGAATACAACACATCAACGTCATAACTATTAATAATGAAGTAACCACTATAAATCAGTATTAACTGAAATCAAGCACTGAATTAGAATCACTTGCATATTCAGTTCCTGAAACCCAATCAGACCTTGCCCTGCCTGTCAAGCTTCCACTTGGACAAACGCAGGCAGGAATTTCAAAGATGAAAACACGCTATGAAACTTAACAGCATCTTTTTTTAAAACAATGGGGTCTTAATTTCATGCAGATTCACACAAAATAATTCCATATTTTTTGACTTGACAGGCTGAGATTTTGTCATCTGAAAAGAAAACTGTTTCGGGTAGATCGCATCGACTGTCGCTGTTATTATATCTGAAAAGCTTTTCCAGACCGTGGAAAAACGCGCATGGCATCGTCCCAAGTGAGTCGTATGAGCCAAGTCGGGACGTGCGAGCCTGGCAGACGCTGGGGACGGTGAAGCACATGTGCAGCGGGTCACACCATGTGTGAGCAAATTCAAAAAGCCCGGCAGTGTATTAATTTGTGGAACGCTTTGTGATCCCAAACATGCGACCGACACCAGTTAAAAAAACAGCGACAAAAAAACTACTTTTAATAATTAATACTGTTACTCCCATTTATTGCAGAGGAGGCTGCACTCCTCACTCCTTCACACGTCGGTCCAGGCTCTGCTCTCTCCACTGCTTGCTTGCAGTCTGTTGGACATCCTGCTGACACTATTTTAGCCCCTTTCACAAGGGTGTGCTGACCACAGCCTGCCTTTGTAGTTTGTATACTAAATGCACAGCAGAGAGGGATCCCTTTTGGGCCCGCGGTTTCCTGAAACAAGCCATCTGCATCTGCTCTGCGCTCTGCATGGCCCCGAGGAACGAGGACAGGCACAAATAAAACAGATTCATACACTGTATGCCCTCAACAAAGAATTCATTCTTTTTGCCTTCCCGCTGCGGACAGAATTACTTTGACCCATAAAACCTTTTTTACGGGTTTCACTCATGGCAATTAGCATCTCTCTCTTCATTGTTTTTATGTTTGAGAAAATCCCGTCTTCCTTAAATGAAGGTCTGTTTCTTTTTTAAGCAGCTTAGGCAAACGGATGTTCAAGGTCAACGCTCAGACTTCACTGTGCTCCCTTCCTCATTTCTTTCATGCTTCCAGTCTGTTTAGCCCACCGGCCCTTCTTTATTTACCGGCGCGACGAAGAGTCACGGCACTTGATTAGGATTGCGGGAGGTGGTCCTGCTGAAATGTGACGAGTGTTTGACCTCGGGGAATCTTCGGCGACGGCTTTGTCTCTTTCATTACGACTATCGACTGTTTCAGCGGCTCACGCTCTGGCTTTTGATGAGCCGCAGGACAATAGCCAATGCAGGAGTTCCTAATCTTTGCTTGCTGAGCGCACTCTGGGAAGTGATGACAACAGGAAAGATTGAAAGCGGAAGGAAGAGAGAGAGTACATGAGATGTAGGACTGGGGGGGGGGAGGAAATCCTATTTGGCAGAACAAGGGCCATTTTTCCCGGATGACCTCAAGCGCAGCTGAAATCGATTTGTGTGTGTTCAACACACATTAAAAACATTCCTGTAATTGTTGTGTATGCAATGTTGACCCTAATGAAAGCAGAACTGGACATAAAATTCATTCGCTGTACACTTTGGTGGTGGGGTTGATGCCCTTCAGCTGCATATTTACCATAAAGTTTATACAATGACTCTGAGCCATTGTTTTCCTCAGTGGCTTTCATGTAGCACCATAAGCTTGAGAGCATAAATAACAGAAAAAAGGATTATATGTTAATCTATGGAGATGTACATTTACTTAAATGTAGCAGGTGTTTTGCAAGCAGGAATACAGCTTCTTAACAAATCCATTCATTTGAGAATGGCTTGCTGTAAGACAACACTATACTCTAATGGGAATAAAGTTACATTTATTGAAGTTTTTTGTGACGCGTTTCTGTACTACATAAAAACTATAAAAGAGCTGGGGTTAACCCTTAGCTTTAGTATTAGCCGAAGCTTTTGGCTCAATAGTTCCAAATTTACACGTCAATATTTGAAGTGACAATGCATCAAAGTTGAATCCAGCCAACTTTATGCAAATAAGGCGCGGGAGGACGGCGGTCCAACACGTCGCAAAACAACTGGAAAACTTCTCGCCTCGCAGCAGTGAAACCAGAACAGATTCAGCAACTGCACGGCTTAGTTATCACATAAATAGTCTGTGATGAACTGTTTTAGTAATAAAAGAAAAGGTTTGTGATCAAGCCGCCATCTTGGTTTGGTTTGAACTCCAAGACGACGCGTTTGTCCAATCAGATGCCGCATGTAACGCCGACCCGTGCTACATGCTGAAGATTTCAGGGCTTACACACCAGCGATGCTACATAGTACACATGATTAAAGTCTAACATCATTAACAGCAAACTGGAGTGTGTGGCGGCACACAGCGAGCTTGGTTGCTAGGGCAGTGCGCGGATAGACGCTATGTGCTGCCCTGTCCCGTACAAAAGTGTTGAAGGAAAGCGTCTTTTCAGATGCGCTGCGTTTCCGTGCAAGAAAAATGCCCCAGACAAAACACATCAAATTAATGTATTACAAAAGTAAAGTGCAGCTGCCAACTCTCACACATGGAGTTAAACACATGGAGCCAATTTTAAACGGACACTCTCACTCTACATATGCTTTGTTTCAACCAAACCCCAAATTTTTCTTTTGGGAATCCATACACACTAGATAGCGTTTACTGATGTGTGCTAGTTAAATGCTCCCACTTTGAATGGGCAAATCTTTATTTACAGCTTGCAGACGTTGCACCTGTTACACTTGGTCTGAAGGTTTCACGTCATGATATACTGATACAGTCATTATGTGTTATCAGGCCTCGTTTATACGATAACGTTTTCAAGTGAAAACCCAAAACTTTTGTTGCATTTTAAGTGTCTCTCTACACAACAATGGTGCTTGGGGCGTCTTTTTGAAAACGGTTCATAAAGTGGAACATTTTGAAAACACTGCACTCACTGCCTCAACTCCTAGCAGATGTGGAGATCCAGGATGTAACTCTTCTTGTGCTTGTTATTTCGAAGGTCTGCAACCAATTGTCTTGGGCAACTATGGCTCAGTTGCGAGAGCAAATTGTCTGTCAGTTTCAAGGTTGCAAGTTCAATCCCCTGCTTGTCAAAGTCTTTCAGCAAGACACCCCAAACTGCTCCCAGTGAATGGACTGAGCACCTTACATGGCAGCGCTTGGTGTGTGAAACATGATTATGCTTTCTATAACTTCCAACAAAACTGATTGTTTTTTCTTCTTCCTTCTGTTTCCTTGCTACATGTAAGGTGACAATCACAATTGTTTCAGGTCTGCCACAAATCCAACAACAGCTCTACTCATTTACTGCTGCAACCACAGTAGAGAAACCTAGATTCAACATGACAAACTCTGTCTTTGTCTTTGAGGAGCTCCAATTATTGAAGATTACCTACGGACCACAGCAACAACAATAAAACGACTACAAGCAGTGATGCTGTGGCCAAATTCCTCCTTCACTGTTGAAATAAGATGCAAGTACTTGAATAAAATCTGAAAATAAATGTGTCCTTAAACGATGTCAGGAGCATAAACATATCAACCCTTGCTCCACTATTGGCCACCTTCATTAAACAAGAAACTACATTTTTATTATTTCTGTTTAATCTGCCAAGTCGGGGGGGGGGGGGGGGGGGGTGTCTGAGAGGAGCTCTGGGAGAAATGCTGCTGTTCTGCATCAGTGTCAAAATCGGCCCCAGTCGACTGCACAGCGCCATATAAAGACTCGAAGCAGTGTTCAGAAATATCATGCCAATTCCAGAGCAGCTGATAATTTGGTAAAAGCCGAGATTCACACCCGAACCGAAAACACTGAATTTAAAATTCACAGCACAATCTGTTCAAGCATTTTCTCTCTCAGCAGTTTTTATGCGAACTCCGCTCAGCTCACCCCTCAGAGCCCGGGCGGCTTCATGAGGACGCGTCCCTTCAATGAACAACAGATGAACCTAATTATATCATTTCCATCTCGTTAGTTAAAAGCTTTTAACCTGATGATTCCTCCAGTCGGGGTTTTCTATCTGATAAGACAGCCACTAAGTGCCCGGCAGGAGGAAGGGCAGTTGAGGCAGCCTGACGTCCACCTCACCCCCTCCGTCCTCCCTCCCTCCCCACTCCAAGATTATCCAGCTTCCTTCAGACGTGGAGTCTTCCAACAAGAGTCATTTAAATCAGCTTGAACAGATTTATGTTTTCATATTTTGTCCTTGTGAGGAAGTATATTGCTCTTTCACAAAGGGTCGTGACACTGGTGTTACCACAGATAATGTCCCAATTACAGTTTTCAGAAGTTCTTTTAAGACCTCATTAAGAGGTTTGTTTTCGCCACATTTTTAATAGATTTGGCTGTAAAAGTATTTTTTAAATGAAATCATGTGGGTTTGTTATAATATCCAGACAATTCTGGAATTGTTTTGAGAGGTTACAGTTATTTTTCCTTATTTACTGAATGAAAAAACAGCAGCCAACTTCTTCAAAACCCACTTCTTTCAACTTAAGTCGTGGATTAATACAGAAGAAGTCTTTTGTTCTTTTTCTGTGCATAATATCATACGTTTCCATTGGGTTTGTGGATGTGTAGCGAACGGAACAAGACCACTGATGACCTGTGGGGGCGGTGCTGAGCAGTATAGCTCATGTGCTGGCAGCGAAATGAACAAAGAAGACAACAGAAATAATCATCCACTCGCGGAAAGAATGTATGAGTGTACGAGGATACAAACAAATGTAGGACATGACTTTACTTGGACATTGGGACAAATAAGCTTCAGATGTCTTGAGTGAACAGTTCATAAACATCATTATTAGCAAAGTTGAAAACACAAGGTAACAAATTATCCCCCAAATCAAAATTATATGGTACTAAGGATATGAATACATATTTTTGAATACTTAGTTTTGAACCTGTTTCATCGAAACATCGATGTGCACTGCCATCTACAGGATGTGTCGCTTAAGAACTACGAATGAACCCAATGCAAGCCAACCTTTGACACGCAGAAAAGTCAAAGCCCCGGTTTCCTTTTACAACCACAGCGGTGCTCAGAGCGGCTGATAACGCAACTTGTTGAAAATGCAACTTTGTGAAAACACTGATACTGCACATGTGCTCCACAGCTGTAGTAAATCGTTCTTCTGCACATACAATGGCATCCTCCAGAGTGGAATGAATTCCCGTCCATATTCTCCCGGGACTTAGCTTAATACAGTCACCTGGACTCGCAATGTAACTTCATCATCTGCCATACAAATGTTCGTGTACTCTCCTTTGTTAATGTTTATAGCAGTTTATAGTGTACAGTATCATTGGTCTTTATAGTCTAGATACTATTTTGTGTGGATTCTTTACAAAAACAACCAACAGCACCAACTTGTGGCACAACATGAAAACTACAATGTTTTTAGCATTTCTGCTGCTTCTGTCAAAACATTGCTGTGTAAATGCAACACTTTTCTGAAACGAATATGCAAAAACGGTCTCTTTCCACATCCCATTTACAAGCGTAAAGCAAGGATATTTGGACCTTTTAAGCCGCTGTCCCTCCGCACAGTACATGCCGGAGCAGGGCGGGGCCGGAGGGTACGGTACAGCAAAGTGCATTACAACAAAGTGCATCCAGACCCAACAGCAGCTCTGCGGCCGTCCAAGTAAAGCCTTGAGCCTCGTTCTCTGTGACACAGCACAAACTGTTTCACTGTGAACAGCAGCGTCCAGCTCCCACTGACTCTCCTCCTCCTGTTACTGAGAGGAGCGTTTGCTACTCGTTGAAAGACTGCGATGTTGTGTCGCACCGAGGTTTCAATAAACCCGTGTAACAAAACAACCACTGAGCGCAAAGCGGCGAATGTAAACAACAACGGGAGGGTTTGTGGCCGATGAAATAGTTAAATATTGTGGGCAAGTCGAGAGTGACGATCGTCACCACCAATCAGCAGACGGCTGCGTTGTCACTCCTCCTCACAGACCTGTTCCACGGTGCTAGGTACCTCAACGGAGGGGTGACTGAAAATCGTAGCCCATGGTAGCGGTTTCTTTCTGTACCATCCACAACTTTTTCAGTGGGACCACATAAAAACCCGTCCCGCCCCGTCCTGGCACAAAACGAGCGGTGGGACAGCGGCTTCAGGGTCACAGGAAATTGGAGCCAACTGAAAATTCCAGTCAGTCACTGATCTATAGGATTCAGAAGGTATGAAAATATTACATTTTCTGATCAAAGTGGAATTGTACAAGCAAGCAGGTTGATTTGTAAGCATCTCTTGAAACTTCAGCACTTGAGTTTGCTGACAAAAACCAACCACTTAAGTAAAAAAAAAAAAAATAAATCTTCTGACAGCGACAGTGATCAACTTACTTCACTGCAAAGTGCAGCTGCTGCAACAAGCTACAGCTACTAACAACCAATTAAACTGACTCAACTATCAAAGCCACAAACTAGCACTGCATCAAAGTCATTGTTCAGATTCCCAAGGAGATAAAACGCTCAGTCTATATGTCAGTTTCCTTACATATGCTCCTAGAACATCAGCTTGATTGTTGGTTTGCTTCATTTATCTATTTCCTGAAGGCATCTGTGATATACGTAGAATGAGGTCCAGGATGAAGATCAACGTACCCAAGTTCATGAAATCCACATTGCACAGTGTAGTCATACCGAGACTGAGAAATTGTAAATGCTTTTGCCTGTAGTTGTTTTTATGAAGTGAAATATTAAAAATCTGAAATTTGAAACACTTATGCCTAAAAGGTGATCAGGGCCACCAAGTTTCACCTCAGACACATGCTTTTGGACTGCATCACGAAAACCAAAATCCATCCATCCATCCATCCATCCATCCATCCATCCATCCATCCACCCATCGTCACTCTTATCCAGTTCAGGGTCGCGGGGTGCTGGAGCCGATCTCAGCGTGCTGTGAGTGAGGACAGAGTACACCCTGGACAGGTCGCTAACCTGTCACAGGAAAGCCAAGTACTTGGAGGAAATCCATGCATGCACAAAGAGAACACACAAACTCGAATTGAACCTGCACTATTCTTGTTCTTAGGCGAGACCACTACACACCAGCACACCTTGTGAGTGTTTTTTTTCACCTCACACTGCAGGAATGAAGATCAAACTGTTTAATGAAAAAAAAAAAAAAGAAGCAAATAGGAGAAGATGAATGTTGCCAGATGAAACCACAGATTCATTCTTGTGCTATTGTGTTTTGTAATGTGATCGGTGAAGCAGACCGAGGACTTTCCATCCAGGCTCCATGTGGGGCTGCAGACATACTGCCCCCCCCCCTTACCCACCACCCCTTTCTATCTGGTTGCAATAAAATTGTAAAAAAGATAATCCTCTCAGACATTCACTCTGTACCTGGAGCATCTGTTTCACATGCTGAGATAAACACAGGCATGCACTGTACTGCATGCTTTAATGATGTTAACAATACATGACGTATCATTCTATTTAGCTGGTTTTGCAGAGCATTCAATAAACAGGAGAAATGGCCGAGATAGGGACCAAGCAAGTAATTGCTAAGTTCCTATTACCCCCTTGCACCTAAAGTAGCCATAAGTCTAGTTTATGTAATAAAATAAAAAGCATTTGTGTTTATTGGCGTTTAATTGCACTGCAGCTTTTCTTTCCACAGACTGCTGCATCTTCTCAGTGTCGACCCGTCGCCACACTGTCATTTCCAGTGTTTTAATCAGTGTTTATGTGAGGGTCTGCCTGTCCCTGATAGGCCTTGGATGTGGCAGCCCAGGGGAGCAAGGGCCGGCACCCTCCCATCCTGCCCGCTCAATGGAAATCAAATGGGAGATTACATCTTCAAACAATATTGTACTGCTGCACCACCAAATCTGAAAAGTCAGAGAAACTGTGTCCTTTCACTGGAGTCATCACCAAACTTAAACCCCACCAACAGCATCTTCTATATTATCCCCAACCCCCCATTGCCTTTTGGCAGGAGTGACGGCACTGCCGGAGAACAAATCGTTTCCAGCTCAGGTCACATTCGGGATGTTTAATCTGAGGGAAGTCCAGATGTGCTCCACAAGAACCCACAAGAAATATGTGCCTCATCTGTTTATGAGCATCGTGATCTTCTTTGGAGGATGTAGACAATTGGTTTAGTCCTTTTTTTGAGATAAATCACACTTCTGACACAAGATTAATTATTCGTGCTGCATATCAGGAGGTAATCTATTTAAACATGCAGAGCAGGAGTTGGTACAGCACACCAAACTGTGTGAAAACACATGCAGCCAGACGTGTGGGGGGGAGGGGGGTTACAGCTGAGTCGCAGAATTTTATCATCAAGTTAACCAGTTGCACACTTAGCTAAATAGTGTTAAATGCTCTTTTTATGTGCTCCTAAACAAACTCTGGCACGTAGGCTGAGAGCCTTGTAAAATGGTATAAAATGTGAGATCTGACACGAAAACAAACCAACCATCTCTGTGCTAACATGGCTATCAAAAAGCTCAACAAATGGTGAGACCTGAGCTTAATCTTCAAAGAGCTGGCACGCTAATCTCCACGAATAATATCATTTGCTGTGTTGTCATTCTCAGGGAGATAGGGTGTCTGCATGCTTCTAGGCTGTGCTCGTGAGTCACTGCAATATATCTCCGTGATTTCTAAGAAAGTTGTGAATGAACCCAAGATGAGCTCATAAGTGCTGGAGAGTGGAGCCATATGGCGTGCCACACTAAAACATGATTTTTAACTCAATCGGGCTATGGACGACCTGTGGGAAAACCAGCAGTGTGCCACTGCAGGGATATGCCAGTGTATATGTTTTACAGCCTATATTATGTCCTCACACTGAAAAGAAAAGCATTTTCAGGTCCACTCTTCCTCTCAGTGAGAAAATACTTGCTTCTTTCTAAGCTGATGAAGTCGTTCCTTTGTGCTAGTTTCCTTGCTGGAATATGTTGGTTTGTTCAGGTTTATACAGGAATATGTTAGTCTGATGGCAGTTAGGCTGTTTTGTCCTCTGTTTCCACGGAGCCCGAGCGTATTTGAAAACCTCCACTTTGAGAGCAGTTTTCAAAAAGTTGTGTTTTCAGTGACTCCGAGCACCATTGTTTGACAGCAAGTGAATAGATTACCAATAAATGCTTTCTGAATATAAGAGCTGAAAGGTAAATGTATTTCACTTATATACTGCTTTTCTACTGCTTGACTCGTCCCCAAAGTACCTCACATTGTCAATCACACACACCCATTCACAAGGCACTACTCACACAATAATGGAGGTGGCTGCCATGCAAGATGCTCAATCCAGCCATTGGGAGTAATTTGGGGTTCAGTGTCTTGCCAAAGGGCACTTTGACATGTGGGTGGGGGAAATGGGGAATTACACTTGCATCCTTCTGATTGAGAGACACCCACACTACCAACCAAGCCACAGCCGCTCCCTGCGTTTCATATTTATGTTTTCTCCACCTCCCCAAGGAGATGCTATTTAAAGTATTGAACTCAATGTTTTGTTTTGTTTAGTTTTTCTTTTACCACTTGAGCACATTCAAAGCACTTCAGACTCTGAGCCACAGTCATTGAGTGCACGGATGGTGCAGTACAAGGTGCTCATACTCCACTGGGAGCAATTTGGGGTTCATTGTCTTGACATTTTGACGCATGGTCAGAGCAGGATGGGGCGTTGAACCATACACATAATCAGTAGAAGCCTGCTCCCCGAAATGACTCAAAGCTAGAGTTCTTTATAAGTTAGGCACTGTTTCCGTAACAACGTTTTCAAGTGAAAATAGACAACTTACGTTGCGTTTTGGGAGTCTGTTTACAGGACAACACTACGATAGTGCGTGAAGCCTCTGAAAATGCAACTTCTTAAAAAGGACTTCTCGACGGAGCTTTTCGAAAGCATGTAAATGGGAGAAAACACAACTTTTTTGAAAATGCTTGGTTCTTCTACACATGGACAATAACAACAATGTTTGCTTCCAGAGTCTCATAACTTCCAGTCCATGTTCTCCTGGGACTTAGTAGTTTTAGAGTTGAGAGTTACGGGAATAACAAACTTTGTCTTCTGTCCATATGAATGTCCATGTACTCACTATTGTTAATGTTTATAGCGTATTGTTCCCTGCGCACACATGTGTGTGGTTTCATCACAAAAACAAACAACACCACCCACTAGTGGCCCAACTGAAAACTACATTGTTTTCAAAGCGTTGCTATGTAAACATTTTGTGCAAACACCCCATTCACCCCAAACTGTGATTCGGAGAAGTTGGAAATCCATGACGTTCTGTCATGTTTCTCCATCTCTGTGAATCAAAGTCAGTTCATCACACTACTCAATGGCAGCCAAGTGGTCCAACATCCTCTGGTGCCTGTTTTTCACCGTCCGTTCAAAAGAGGGAGAATAACTTGTCATCCATCATCTTCATTCGCTCCTCCCAAGACAAGCAGGGGAAGCTTGACAGGAAGCAGAATCTGCAAAACAAACTACATGTTTTTTACGATCCTGCCCTGACTGCAATATAATGGATTTATGGTTCAATTACTGTACTCAGTCACTGCAGCTTTTTAGATATATGTTTAAAGAAAGATTGATGATGGGTGTATTTTCTTGGAAAGTGTGACGCTCTTTATTTTTCAGGTAGATTCCTGTCACTGTTTTGGAGTCCAATATAATAAAGTGATGCAATGTTAGGGTTATTGCACTTTACCTTAAAAACAATACGCAAGATCTGTTGACAAGAAATAGGTGAAATAGGCACTATAATTAAATGTGGTTATCATATTTGTCCTTGAGAGGTGATACGTCTATTGCCTCGTCATTATCAACATCAAGGAAAAGCTGGCTCCGCACATCATTTGTCATTGAAGCGCAACACATTTCTCTGCACCGGGAGCAGAACTTTTCTTTTTTTGTTTAAATATATTGTATTAAAACAATTCAGAGCTCCACAAGTGGCAGAAAGCTAAATACAATTGCATTTCTGTGGGAAATTTGAAAAGAGAACAGGTTATAGTGATATTGTAGAACAGGCCAGATTTCATATGATTACTTCTATTCCCATCAATGGGTGAATCAAAAATAAGAATATCACATTTATGTAGGTTGAATGAGAGAAGCAAATACTTCAAACATACTTTTACTCGTTTTTTACTTGTTTTTTGGAATGTGTATTCACTTATTCTGACAATACTCAGTTTTATTAGGAAGCATGTCACTCTGATAGTTAAGATATATAAAGATAGATGACATATTTTTGTTCTTATTAACAAGTGGATCTGTTTTTATAAAGGCTTTTTGTGGCTGTGCGTCAAATCTTTGAACATGCTCTTCTGAGGAAAATCACTCTAGATTGTATGTTGTGACAACAGCTACCTCCCACAAGAATGCAGGAAGCAGGGAAAAACCTTGTTTTGCAACCAAGCCAAGGTTGAGGTTACCTGAACACCTACTCCACTCAATCAGATATGCAAATGACAACAAAATGTTTTTGAATAAACAAACAAAAACCACTTTAAATCTTAAACATCAGTGCTGAATTCAAAGCTTCAGTGGTGATTTTTAGTCAAATCCCATGAGTTAGATATTTTCTATTCTGAATTGCAATTACAAAGGATAGCAGCCTGTCACATTGTGTCAGGGATTTGTGGGATTATTCTTATACAAAACCCTGAACTTAAATTTGTATTGCTATATTTTCACCGTTTTGTTTGTTTGTTTTTTAGTAAAAGTGGTCTGGGTTCACTTCATGAAGTCCTTATGTACCACAAATAGTCTGGTGTAAAGAATTTAAGCTAAAATGTTTTTGTTTAGTTTGAAGTGTCAAATTCTTAGTTAAAGGGAAAAAAAAGTACATATAGGTGTGTCTTGCTTGAAGAATTTGTACTTCATCGTTTAAAGCAAGTGGTGGTTCCCGGCCTAAAAGTGGGCCATCGCTAGTTTCCAGCGGATTGGTCTTTTTAATTTAAGATAATTTTAGATAAAAATCAATGTGTCTCTATTCACGCTTCTTAATGATGGATGGCGATAAAGCCTTATGATGTTGATTGACAACGGGCACCAAACAATAGAGATGCTGATTATGTCTCGAGGAGCCATTCCTTTCAAAGAGCTATTCAAAAGATTGGCTATTTATTGTATTTATTTACTTTTTAGAAGTCAATTAGGGTTAGCTCATTTTTATCAAGAAAACACTTACTAGTAGCAGTTTTAAGATACGATATAGAACAGAAAAATTGAAACTTACACATCCCACCAAAATATCTATAATCTATTGGTGGGAATTATTCTGACATATTGATTCTAGTTCTATTTGGCTTGTGTTTTCATTGTAAACATTCCATAAGGTGGAGCCATATCCTCATGCCTTGACAGTGAGATCACTATTTTGAATTTTTCCTCACCTAAAAAACTTTGTGGCTCTATAAAAACTATACAGACTACAGAAAACATCCATGCATATTTTTCCTCTACCTTGTGTGTTGTCCCCAGAAAGAAATGCATCAAGATACTACTATGTATCTGTTGACTCTGGCTCATTTTATGTTAGTTTTTTTCCACCGCTAATATCCACTCCTCCCTGAAAATGTGGTAAATAAGGCTCTGCTCCAGTCTCCTGTCACTCCTCCTCCTCTTAGCTGCGCATATACATAGAACTGCCTTCACGTGAAAGGAACATACTGTGGACAACTCAAACTTGGAGATGTCAAAAGACGTTACATCTCTATTCCACACCACAGATGACCCACAAAGTTTGTTTGCATTTGCTAAGTGAAGATATGCAATGCCTGACATGACAATTGGATTTTGTTATAATTACAAGTAGAAAAGTCTCACTGTGTTTTGAGCGGCATGAAAGATTGAAGACGTCAAAAGTTGAAGCAGCAATTCATTCTATTTTTTTGAAACTACATATCAGTAGAGATCCATTTTAATCCATATTTGTGCACGAAAACATGTTTGAATTTGGTAAAAAAAAACCATTTTCATTTCAACCCATTTTCACACAGCAACCTTTTGAAAATGATGTCCGTTTACATGGAAATGGCAGAAACACCCAAAACAATGTAGTCAACATGCGAGGCCACGAGTTGGCGCTGTTGGTTGTTTTGGTAATGAAACCACACACTCATGTGCCATAAGGCAATACACTATAAACATTAACAATACGAGTACACGGACATTCGTATTGACAGGCGACCAAGTTGGATTGTTATTACCGTGACTCTCAACTATTAAACTACCAAGTCCCAGGGGAACATGGACAGGGATTCATGACACTCTGGAGGCAAATGTTGTTGTTATTATCCATCTAACCGCATATGTCCAGAAAAACTGTTTTTAAATAAGTTGCGTTTTCAGTGACTCCGAGCACCGTTGTCATGTAAATGTACACCAAAAAACGCAATGAAAGTTTTGCATTTTTATTTAAAAATGCATCAGCCACAAATGCAAAGCCTTGTGTTGCCTAAAAATGAGGCCAGGTGCAGTTTAGAAATTCCAGGTCACATGTTGGGTGGGGGTGAAGCCTTGATAGTCTGTGCTTACTTTAGAGTCCATGTAGGTTTTAATTCCCTATCAGACTGAGGACCAGCTCTGAACTGAGCCATTTAGATTCTGACAATAAACTATTGAAAAGATTTTCTCTAGCCTCAGAAACAGGGATGTACAACTTTAAAACAAGCGTGCGTGTATCTCCTCAGTGTTGCCAGCAATTCTGTGGTTTCCCCAGCAGTGCACAGTGTTATCAATAAGTCCTTGAGAAGTCACGGAACAGACTAAATAGTCTACTCCTGTTTGCCATACACAGTTCTTTCTACTTGTTTCTCTCAAATTTGATATGTCTGGTCAACGGTCGCATTGCCAGGTGGATGGTCAGACCACATCCCAACATTCATTTTTGCATCTGATATTTATTTACCAGCTTTCTCACACAATCCGCCATTTAACTTTCTTGGAAATAACATGCACATTTGCAGAGTAACAGCTCATTATGCATCATGGTTGAAGATACTGTATCGCTTAAGCACAGAACTGAAAGCAAATCTGGGTTGGAGTTCAACTGAGAGTCCACTAATCACTCCGACAGCGAGATGAAAGTGGAGTTTTGAAGCGGGCACGATGAACTCGGCTGGTACCAATAAACAAGTCCGTGTTTTGGATCCAAGTCCATTCTCTCAACCCAGGATGATTTGTTTTGAGATGTGCACGGCATGTGTTCATGGCCTGGAAACCAGTATGTCCTACTATTCTGTCACACCAAAATCCTGAGGATCTTAAAAAAATGAAAAAAAAAAAAATAAATCCAAATTCTTCAGTGTATGTTTGATCCCGGAGGTTTGGCAAAGGGTGTTGCATGCATGTAGCTGCAAATATCAGGGATCAAAGCAGGGATCAAATACTAATTTTTACATATTTGCAATGTTCTGGCTGGTTGATTTACAAAGGCGAAAGAAAAACAAGCAGAGAAGTCCAACTTTTTCATGCTAGAGCCGCTGGTGCCAACAGTTCCCCTCCTGGGATAGTTGAAAGAGTTTCTGCTGAACTCCACCATTTTTCCTCTCACTTCAGGAAGACTGCATCTAGTTTTGTAATTAAGATGTTTTAATTAGGATTATCCTTTCATGTTGCGGGGAAGAACGACCACAGTTGTGCCTCTCTCTCTCTGTGAGAGCGCCGAGGAGACACGGGATTTAGAACTGTGCCAGAGGAGCTGCGGTCGGCGAGCCGCAAACCACAAATGAATTTTATCTGTCTGCAGCACTCGGCGAGATCATGCCCGAAGAGGCTGGAAGACCGTGCCGAACGATCCACACATCTTGAAACTTTTCTTGTGCTGTCATCCATTAATTCCACTGCAGCATTTAGAGGAATCAACTCGGCTTATCAGTCGTTGTTGGTGGCCCATGTGAACAAACATGGCCCGATTCTTGGAGAGCCAGCGAGTGTGGAAAAAAAAACACACCAAACCTTTCTGAGCAGTGATGATAAATTAACCAGGCTTAATTGAATAAACGGATGTGGTATATGTAACGATATGACGAACCGAGCCAGGGCTTTGCTGTGGAGGATGTGTTGCTAATTCTTCCTTCCTGGCCTTGCTTGCGGCTGCTGCATTGTGTTGGGGCCTTTTATTAATCGGCAGGATCTGGCCTTCACTGCCATAGGTGGAGGTATGTGACACATGCCAGGACGGCAGTTCAAGGTCAGCCAATGCTGGCTGTTGACAGGCTGTACAAAGAAAGTTCTGAAGGGAAAACAAATGGAGAAAAGCTCTTAATGTACTTTAAGAACAACTGATAATCCTTGGATACGTTTACAGACACAAAGACAGACGTTGCGTTTTCAGCCGCAAACATGAGTATTTCTCCATTTGCATCACAGATCTGGAGGTTCAGTATTGGTGCACCAATGATCAGAAGCATGCTGCACATCAACACCCTTCTTCATCTCAGAGACAACAAGCTCTTGAGTGTGCAAAGCTTTATTTGTAATTCTGCTGACAACTTGTCAGACAAGTCAGCAACAAAGGGAGAACGATGTGTTCCTTGAGGAAAAGTTGGACCGATAAGAGCAGGAAAAGAGCTGAGAAGCGTGAGGGAGAGCGCGGAGAAGGTTTATTTACAGTCTGCCGGGGCAGGGATGAGCTCACAGACCAGCTGCATCTTGAGGGGAACATTAGAACTGGAGTAAAAGAAGGATGGAGGGGAGGAATGGGAGGGTTCAGATCAGGGATCATCTCTCATTCCCCAGACCAAGTCCTGCAAGCTCAGCAGGGAAGTAAAGTCACAAGTATGGCCTCCGAACCCCGAGCCAGACACACAACATGTAGTCCATGTGCATCTGCAACGAGAGCATGGGGATGAACATGCAGATGCTGTGAACATGCACACACAGCTTGAGGTCACAGACACAAACAAACTGGAACTGGGTTGCTGAGTGTGTGAAACAAGCAGTCTGTGTTCAGGGGGATAAAAGGGGTATAGGAAAGGGGGGAAAAAATAGGGGGGGGGGGGGGGGGGGGGGTTGTAATTTGTGAGATTATGTGTTATTAGGTCAATCACACATACAGTAATCTTAATGAACATATAAACCTGAAGCAGCACGTAATGACAGGGTTCACCTGGCAGCAGAGGTGATGGTGAAAGTTTGCAAACAAAAAGAATAGAGTAACTATGAGTTCAAAACATGATATAGAGCACATGTATGGTTAATACAGACCGTTACTTTTACATACAGCTTTGTGGTAGACTTGTAAGCAGTAAACATTTTTCCTCTATAAAAGGTTAGCACAAGTTTTCAACACCGGCAGGAAGGACGCAGTTTTTTGTAATGAACCGTTCTTCATTCCCTGCGCCTGTGTAATATTCCCACAGTGCATTGTTGTTATTTCACATTCCGCAAAGGTATTGTCCCACTTTTGTGCCGAGGTATACACCAGAGGTTTCCCAGTAAGTGGTGTAATGAGCAGGGGTTGACAGGGTTTGACAGAGGAGAATTAGTGCCTGCAGAGTTCCTCAGTTGGAGTCAGATGAGAGCCAAGGCTAAGGCCTTTTGTCCTCAGCAGCAGGTCCCAGTCGCCAGGTCCAAGAACTAAAGTGAACTACTGAGTTCCCGGCATCAGCTGGGGTCCGCACAAAGGTCCCATACAGAGTTTCTTCTTTAAATCTGGATTCAAATTCTAAGCTTTGCCTTCCATGTCGGAAATCTGAATTCCATCACAAACACTTCCTTCTAAACTGAAGGTGTCAAACATAAGGCCTGTGGGCCAAAACCATCCCTGAAGAGGCCCCAGTCGGTCCCACATTGGTCTTTAACAAATTTCTTAAGAGTAATGGATACAACACAACACTGAGACCCGAGCAGAGATGTCGGTGATGCTGCCATGAAAGAACAAACTAGCATTAGCCTCAAAGCCATGCTGCTAGGGTGAGATTGTGAAAACATGCAAAATTCAACAGTTGTAGACTGACATTGATGTTTTACTATATTTTTGCAGCAGAAAGTTTAATTAAAATTGGCTTCATGTTGACATTGTAGTAATTTCCACAAGTAACATTTTTATTTTTTTGTGAAAATATAGACATCACATACTCTGCGCCACAACAAAGAAAAACCTTAAAGTCGAAACTTAAAGCTTATTATGGCACTTTTAAAACAGTCCGGCCCACTCAAGATGAGATTAGGCTGTATGTGGCCCCTGAACTAAAATGTGTGTGACACCCCTGTTCGAAACCCACTGGAGTGCCTGGAGTGGGTGCAACACACAAGCTAACCTCAACCAAACACAAACACACCAAGAACAACCACAGACATGGAAAGTTCTGCCACGTGATGAAAAACCAACTCATCTCATTGTACAACTAATGGAGAAAAGCAGGACGTCAAGAAAAACTTAACCAAAAGTCAAACCGGCAAACTGCAAAGTGAAACATTTCAGCCAAAATATGTCAAAAGTTGTACGTGGAAACCTACACTGCTGGACATTGTTTCCGCCCAGATGTAAATGTTCACCCACAAAGATGAAAGATAATTCCTCTCCCACGGTGGGAGGCTAAACGAGAACCTGGTGGTGTGGCAGAGGACCAGAGAGGGAGATGAAAAGCTCCGTAGGCTGATAAGGAAGCCGGGCAGACTGGATGATGAGAAAGCAGAAAACCTGGCCTCTAATGGGGATTTGGCGATTTA
This sequence comes from Lipophrys pholis, assembly GCF_963383615.2. Taxonomy (NCBI): domain Eukaryota; kingdom Metazoa; phylum Chordata; class Actinopteri; order Blenniiformes; family Blenniidae; genus Lipophrys; species Lipophrys pholis. The sequence goes on from NC_137637.1 coordinate 13,097,466, forward strand.
CTGGGTCCGAATGTGTGCTAATGGCTGTGGTTAGCGCCTGATTGACAAGACAAGGCCACCTAGAGAGACGGAATCAGAGGAAGTGGGCTCTCTAGAAAAGTGAGGGTAGAATATATGAAGAGAAGACAGAGGCTATAACCTCAGGATGTTATGGTCTCTTTCACATGATCTGGGCGCTGCAGTTTCACAAAGCTAATTTCTTCTCCATTTCCTGAGCTCATCACGATAGAGTTTAATTGTTGACCACAAATACAGTCTATGTTCTCATCCAACTCAAGACAAAATGGCAAAAGGATCCTGCAAAATGCAATATTTCTTTCAATTTACCTATGAGTGCTAATAGGAAGTTTAACCCTTTGTTGAAATATGAAAATGTCACCTTATTATTGTTGTTTTATTTTATAACTTTATTATTTGAGAGGCTCTTTAGAAAAAAAAAGTATATACATATTCATGTATATATATTCATGTTTTTGGAAAGTCTTTCCAAAAACATGAAAAAAGTCTCTTTAAGACAATACACTCATTTTTGCACAAGTCATACATTTATAAAAGTCATACAAGTCATACATAATTTGCTCAATCTATCAGAAATATGACTTTTTGGCAGCCACACAGTGGCACAGCAAGAACATTGTGGGTTGAAATACCATGGATAGATGGATGACCTTTTGGACAAGTTAGACAAATATCTGAAAATGGACATTCTATAACTTGCACGAGTTTCATGTTGCACAGTACATTTAATCAAATATTGTGGATTCAATCAATGCGGCAAAGCAATTGTACTTATGGTATTATTACAAACGTGAAGGAGACGGTTTGTCCATTTGGAAAATACATTCATCTTCTATACTACTTCATCTTGCTCAGGGCTGAAGAAGACTGTAGGAAAAAACACCTAACAAAGGAGGACGGCAGGATTACCTACCTCAATGGTAAACGGTAGGTGGATTTCACTTATATGGCGTTTTTCTGCTGCTTGAGCCGTCCCTAAAGCACTTTCCACTGGTAATCACATTCACACACGTACACATACATCAATGGAGGCAGCTACCATGCAAGGTGCTAAGTCCATCCAATGGGATCAGTTTGGGGTTTAGTGTCTTGTTCAAGGACACTTCAACATGTGAACAGGGGGACACGGGGAATCAACCTGCAACCTTCCGACTGAGAGACGACCACTCTTCCAACCGAGTCACAAAAAATGATCCCAGCTAAACATCCACAGAATATGCAAAGAGACAAGGAGACTTTAATAGCCGGTGTCATTCATTTAGGGCTGCTTGAATATCCGTGGCTAAATAGGCACATGTGAATATAAAGAAGGCAAATTTGAGCCTCAAAATAAAGAGAAAAGTATTAAGACACAATGAACAAAGAGTGAAAGAAAAGAAGAAAGAAAAAGGAACGGAGGAAAATAATGTCAGTGCATCCTTGCAGTGAAGAATCACCCTCGATTCTCACTCTGATCACGTCTCACCTCCGTGTCTCCGTCTTCAATCTCACACACACACACACACACACACACACACACACACACACACACACACACACACACACACACACACACACACACACACACACACACACACACACACACACACACACACACACACACACACACACACACACACACACACACACACAGCCTCCCACTCACCCCCTACAGCTTGTGCTCCTGGCCCCATTGTACCACCCTGATAGTTTGAACATCCAGGGAATGTGCCTTCATGAAAACACTCTGCTGTCTAATTAACAGCCTTGACAGTCGAATAAAATGGAAAAGATGTCATGTTCTCATTCTCCGGCCCTTCTTTTTCTCCTTCTTCCTTTTCTCACTGCTCTGCCTTTACTGGCACAGTTTATGGAAACCAGAGAGGAGAAAAGTACAGAATGAAATGCAGGAAACGTCTCTGTGACTTTGAAGATTTATACAGCTCACGATTTTATTAACATTATCTGCAATAATATCTTTTGTTGTTTACTTTTTCATGATAACTTTATAACTCTGTCCTCTCCATGTGTATTATTAATGAGTTTGTCACCTCATTCTGAATCTTCAATCTTTAAAAAAGGGTGTCTACTGCTAATGCAGTTTTATCAGATTTAAAGATATATTACTATTCTTCCCTTCATTTTTATTCATGTTAGCCCGTGTTAATTCATCCACTTGGTCATTAACTTAAACAGTCTTATCTTCATTAATTATCTCCTTCTCTAATGCAATTACAGCTTCAGCCTAAAGATTAAGAGGAGTCCGTTCTTCATTTGTTAAGCTTTTGAAATCATCTGTTACCAGTGAGGATACAAAACTATTCACTGAGTGAGCTGCTATTGAAATATTGCATTACAGTGCAACTTTCTTTTCATACATTCTTTATCCCTGTATACTATAAGGTCATGACAATATGTGAAATGTAGATAAATCAATTGTAAATCTTTTAAATTTGTGTTTTGTTCATATGAAACATACCAGATCTCAGATGTTGAACGTTACACACTTTACCTTCTTGTGGAAAACATTGGATTTGTCACCACCAACATATTTCTACGGAGCCCCTGAGTGGCTATAGAGAGAATTTGACATGTTTGTAATTCATATGGTTTTGATAGAAAACACCAATATCTAATGTGGTCGGCATCATTCAATCTCAAAGTGTCCATGAGAGCAAATAAAAGGGGGATGAGGTGACATTGGTGAAACAATTATAACGCAACGGAATGATATAATAACTCACTCCCTCAAGTTAATAACTTGAGGGAGTGAGTTACTATCTCGTTCCCACACGTTATTATTATTTTTTCTCGATGGCCACTCAGGGGCTCCGTATATAGTTCCAAAAATAGATGGGGAAAAATGCATTTTGCAACCAATGACTTTAACTGTCAGTAACATGATCAAATGCAAAAACAGCATTTATACGTTCATACGTAATTTCGAATGAATAATTTTTGCGTTTCCACTTCACAAGTTCCGTGTTTACATGACACCGTATGGAAAACGATGTCCGTTTACATGGAAACAACACAAATTCTGAAAAAGATGTAGTTGGAATGTTGGGCCACTAGTGGGTGCTGTCGTGTTTTACTCTCTCGTTAATCACTTTACAGAGAACAACTTTATCCACATTAACTTTTACTTGCAGTAATGCAATGCACTGTTTTTCATTTATTTAGGAGAAGTTGGGATTAGTTACTACATCAAGGAAGGGGATGTAATTAAAAAGCCAGCAAGTTAAAGCTTGTATGAGACAGACTATTCACGTTCATGCTGCGTGGATGGCGGATCCAGTTTGTAGTGTTCCTGCATGTAACCTTCACTCTCCTTGAGCTTTATATGAGGAAAAAACAAATATGAAACAAACAAACTTGCTGAAGAAAACATTAAGGGTGAAGAATGATGTTTAAAGGGAGGCTCTGTAAACACTTAGTGCCCAGAGTCCTTGTTGTCTGGTATACAATGGCATTGGAAACTTGAAACAACCCACTCAACAAAACCTGAGGACCCTGAGAAGCTTGAATCCTCTTCCACATAAGCTTTCAACAGGTTTACCAACTTGCATGGATGTTAAACATCTGAGGGCTCCTGGCAAACAACATCAGCTCTACAAGGGAACTCATTTACACAGAGAATGTTGTCGAGGTGGAGTTACAGACCATTAAGATCAAGGGTCAAAGGAAAAAGCCTTGTGGACCCTGAGGAGTAACGTACAGCTTCACCACACACACACAGACAGAAACATCTGGGGCCAGAGACAAAGATTCAGGAGGCCTGCTAGTGCTCAAAGAGTGACTTCATCTTGTGTGTGTGTGTGTGTGTGTGTGTGTGTGTGTGTGTGTGTGTGTGTGTGTGTGTGTGTGTGTGTGTGTGTGTGCACACGCGTGCGCACATGAGTGAGTGAGTGAGTGAGTGAGTGAGTGAGTGAGTGAGTGAGTGAGTGAGTGAGTGAAAAAGGGGGATGCTGAGTCAGCATGGAGTGGCTTATTTGACCACGGTTGGTCTCGGTGGGGTGTTCAAACACTCAAGGCTCAAACTGCTCTGATATTCAGTGGTGATAACCTCCTGACCTCCATGTCTGATGTCATACTACCAGCCGGGGGTCAGTGAGAGGAGTGGCTGGGGGGAGGGGGGGGGGGGAACGTGGAGATCAATCTGAATATACAGAGTGTGTGTGTGGAAAAAGAATAACTGGGACGACACTGGGAGAGGCAGAGATTTTGGTTTTGTACATGGGGCACAATTAAGAAACTCCCCTAATGTCTGCTTAACAAACCAGTTATCTGACATGGTGGCGTAAAAGCGAGCTCCGTCTGAACCCAACCTGCTGGTTGACGTTCTACCAGTGTCTGGGTTTTTCTCTGGGTACTTTCTCCTACAATTGAAAGCTATGTTCAGTGTATAGTAAACTATTTAGAGTGGTTTAAGCATGCGAGTATGTTCCAAAACCAGTGATCCGTTTGTTTTCCTTGCAGCTGCAGGTTGCAGCCCATAATCAATACGTGGGGTTCTGGTCTCCATGGTGTTTCACTTGGTTCAACTGGTCCACCGTCAGCACTCATTGTACAGCATTGTCGGGCGATGCATTTGTACAGAGATCATAGTTTTTTACATGCTGACAGATGAAAAATAAATATGAACATTGTAGGACCGCTTGTTCTTTCATCTGTGGAGATGTTCCACCTTCAGATGAATTTTAAATCAGCCCTCGTGATTATCTTGATTACTGCCGTACGTTAAAAGCAGGATCCAGCAGAGTGGCTAATTGTTGGTCAGGAAAAGTGCTGGTAAGAACCGGAGTACTTACAGAAACCCCAGTGCAGTGCAAATTACAATTATCCAGTCTTACATTTAACGTGAGGGCTTCTAATCTTTTATCTGAGCCAAACGTCCAGGCAGACCACGCTCGACAAGTAAACTAGTGGCTCCAGACACAAAACAGCATCCTGTAAAACACACTGACATCAGACTGGTGCCTTTTTTCTGCGTCACTTCGTAACCAATGACCCGAACACTAGATCCAAGGCTGTAAAATCCTGCCCACAGCACACGTCACGGTTCTCACATCGCAGAATTCCTTCGCAGGCCTGTTACATCAGCAGGGTGAAGAACAGGCAGGAAAAGCTGAAGCAGCACGCAGGCACAACATTTACTCCAAGTCTGGGAAGTGTCACTGGCAAATTTACTTTATCCGGCACCGGGACATGTTGGATGCACGTGAAAATAAAATAAGTGATGAGAATTACTATTATTAAATCGAAATAACAGTTAAATAGAGAGTGTATCTTTATGTGAGAACAGACGGAGACGGGGTGACTGGAAGCGATTTTTTATTTTTTTTCTTCCTCTGCACAGCAGGCAAATGTAAAGACCTGTCCTCTGGAGAAGCTGCAGTCAGACTGTGGAGAAGCTGGTCAGAAGGGGTCACAGGGCATGCTCACTGTTTCTTTTCCCACAGAACTGACTGGGAGTGCGTCTTCGGTCCTGCTGTGTGACGCTCTGGTGCAGCAAACTGATTCAAGAGGCCGTCACTTCCTCGGGCCTGCTGGTCAACCCCGCCCCCCCCCCGCAACAAGCTCCGCTCTCCTCTACTCAAAGAACATGAGTAACGTTTACAACAAATCTATTAGTCGTTTCCCTCATGTGGAGTCAGGGTTGATTAATTACCCCTCATTTTGCTTGGGTTACCCTTCCAGTTCCCAGACGTCTTGCACAACCCATCCGGTGGTCTCCAGGTCCGTGTCCTGTTCAGAACCCACCCACCACGCCCGCATTGTCCGGCACAGGGAGGGACACGGGCGCGTGCTGCTCGTCACCTTTTCCGTCCAACGTGGGGCAGCCTGAGCTCACACCTTGTGTAATTTTGACTTCCACTCGCAGGACGTCACATCCTGGACCCACACTGGCTCACTCACTCCCCTGCTCAGAGGATGCAGTGCGGAGCAGAGAAGAATTCATGGAAGGAACATAGTCTCTCTCGCTCCCTCTCTCTCCCACACACACAGCAAACACACACGTTTTGTGGAGGATTTCTACCTCATAACTTAACCGTCACAACAGAGTTCTGAGCTTTGACCCTGATTGTAACCCTAACCAATATTGTAATTCTTCTCTATTAACCACTGAACACACGCATCAGTCCCCCCCCCCCCACCTCCCCTCAGTGCTTCAACGCAGGCGTATACGTCATCGCTTTATAAGTTTCATCGCTCCAGAGAACATCCTATGAATCAAAGTTTGTTGGCTTGGCTTCCAAACTAGTAAACGGGAGCAGGAAACTCCCCTGTGAGCGCTTCCTATCTTTGGACATTGGTTTTTTTGAGATTTCCTAATTGAAAGGGATCAGTCAAAATTTATGGTCAACCCCCCCCCCCCCCCGGAAACCACTCAGCTTTCCTGAAGTTATATGAACATACTAGTACAGAAATAGAGTGTTTTAATATGCACTACAGGAACACCTTTTTATTTTGTGGCAATAATTACATAGTATCCCTTAAGATGCTTGAAAGACTAAATGAATCTCTCCTTTGCTGTTTCCCTGTCTCCCTGCTGTGTGCTTTTCCTCTCCGCCTCCACTGAAACACCACCGACATGTCCTGCGCAGGATTACGAATAGACCGTTGAGAGCGATCTGCTGGAGACCCGACTCATAAAACAGGCCCATCACGATGACAGTACACGAGGACCTGCTCACTTCTGAGAGCCTATTTAGCTGTGATTAAAAGTTTCCTTGAGAGAATTACACAGGCTGAGAGGTCAACTGGCAATTGATGATCTTTTTTTTCTCCCCATTTTCCTCTGACGTTAAGCGGCTGCTTGTTCTTATCGAATATAAGAGTGAAACGCAGCCCATTATGTGTTCAAGTATATTCGCCAAAAAAGAGATGGAATCTCTGCATCGGGTGGTTTGAACAATGGCCTCTGGAATCACGGTGATTGAGGACGTTCTCAGAGGTTGTGGAGATATGAAAAGGAAGGCGAGATTAATGGTGAACATTTCCAGCTTGCTTTTGTCCCTGAATGAATATGTACTGATTTTCTTTTTTTCTCTTTTTTATTTTGATTACATTCTATTTCTTTTGGTCTATAAAAATAGGAATATAGTTGTTATCGCATTACACGCAGACTGCTGAAAAATGGCACCGATGTCAGTCCAGTTTTACAAAGAAATACCCTGAAATTGAAAAACTTTTACTGACTTCAAAGAGTCACAAAAGTGAACACCCGTTCATATCCAAATGAAATCAAATGGAATGGCAACCCAACGTCATACATAATAATTTTTTTCTTGCAAATAAATGCAATGAAATAGGATACGTCTAACTGCAATTCTATAAAAGCTGTTTTCTCACTTTTACTGGTTTTATGCAAGTTCTTACAATGCAGCAAGGATTTCTCATATTTGTGTGAAATCGAGCAAATGTACTGGTACATTAAGTAAAACAAAAAGATGCCTTTACATTATTATAAAAGGTAGAAAACAGGAGTCTAAAGGCAAGGAAAAGTGATTTATAGAGCACCGTCCAGACTGAAGGCAATTCACAGTGCTTTATAACGTAAAAAAAACACATTTAAAACTTTATAAAGAAATAAAAGAAATACAATAATGCAAGCAATTAAGAATTTTAAGCTCAAGAGATTCAGAGTATGACACCATAGAAATGATCAAATTAAAAGTCTAAAAGGAGCAGCATCTCTGCCATACTGTGCAGTCCGTTTAGCCCAGGAGAACACCCACACTCTAGAAACAAATCCTGTGGAAATGATTTAAATCAGGGGTGTCAAACACATTTTAATTCAAGGGGCCACATTCAGTCCAATTCCATCTTGAGTGGGATAGACTGGCAAAGTAGTGTAGTAATAACGTTTAAATTTAAACTTAAAAAGTTTTTCTTTGTTGTGGCGCAGAGTATGTGTGACGAGAATGTCTATATTTTCCAACAATTACGACCGAGACATAATCCAGCGTCAACATGAATCCAATTTTAATGATACAATCTAGTGTAAAATACAGTGAAATGTCTAAAAACTGTCTTGGTGGTTTTGCGGGCCAGATTGGGGCTTCTTGTCGGCCGGCTTTGGTTCACGGGCCTTATGTTTGACACACCTGATGTAAAATGAATGGAAAAGTGAATAGGGAGTATGGGTATAAAAGTTTAGCTTTTAGATATTCCTTTGGGAACGTTTGTATTGTTTTGTTTGCTTTAAAGTTTGGTTTGAAATAAAGTCATCCGTTCATACTCAAATCAAACTTGAGTGGTAAACCCCGAAGCCTCTCCAGATCGTTGAGGCTTCGCGGTGCCTTTAAAAAGTGTTTGAGACGGATTCCTGGTCTCTGTAATGACCGCCTTCACATGCCCACTCCAAAGTACCCAGTTGCCTCTGGTCTGCTCGGTACACCCAGCAGGAAGTCTACAGCCACAACAGTCGACCCGGGGCGAGCTCGTCTTTGTTCAGGAGGCCAAACAGCCTTTGTTCTGCAGTAATAAAGACGGAGCCCTTGACCATAGACCGCGAGGGCGTCTCAGGACTGCTTTGTGCCGCCAAAGGGCTCCGTATCGTGTAGAAAACAAAAGTCTCACAGGCTCCGGCTCAGTCACGCTGGCAGTAATCGGGCCACACCAAGGCTTTCGTTTGTGGAAATGTTTTTTTTTTCTTTTTTCAAATGTACCTTTCATTATTTCTACTTTGTTTTCTGCTACGGGCCAATGGCGGGGTCAAAACGCAGATGTATATCTAGCTTTGTGTTTTTCTTGGCTGAACTGCAAGCTTATTTGCATGCTGTGAAAGTCCTTGCAATTCCCTCTGTGGTGGAGTTGACTGTGTGTGTGTGTGTGTGTGTGTGTGTGTGTGTGTGTGTGTGTGTGTGTGTGTGTGTGTGTGTGTGTGTGTGTGTGTGTGTGTGTGTGTGTGTGTGTGTGTCTGTGTGTGCCCTGCACTGCAGCAGCTATTCGGTTTGTGTACATTACTGCTGAGACTCACTTATACATACTAAAGCCACACGTTGGGGACTGAATTAAGTCAGCTGATTTCCACACTGGCCTTATGGGTATTTTCTATTTTTGTGGAGTATGCATTCTGGCCCAGGCCTCATTGTGTTGAATGTCGCTCTCTAATAGAAGCTGTCAGCCAACACAAATCGTTGTTGTTAACGATAGCTTGTGAAGTGTGGGTACAACAGAGAAGCAGCTGTTAGAAAAGGAGGTGGGGGAGGAAAAAGAAAAAGAAAAAAGAAACAGGCCATGAGAAATCACTCAGCTTTTGCTGACTCAGCATATTTAGCGGTGTTTCTTTTCTTTTTTTTTTTCTTTTTTGCTGATGACTCTGTGTCCAGCCCCAGCAGCCCGTCTTTAACTCCACCATGCTATAGATGAAATGGCACTTTGATGTAGTGATGCATAAAGGGCGACGGGGAAGGTGCGGTGCAGTGGCCAGGCGATAACTCAGCTTGAAAGTAAACCATGTGTTCCCTGTGTGCGTGTGTGTGTGTGTGTGCGTGTGTGTGTGTGTGTGTGTGTGTGTGTGTGTGCGTGTGTGTGTGCATGTGTGTGTGGACAGTCGGGGCCGTACACTGCATAGGGAGGGGTGCGAGTCAGTGTTTCTCATGTAGTAAACACAGCTTCAGCCCACACAGGGCCTCCCATCTTCTTCGTGCTCGAGCAGCAAAAATCCTTCAAGTCACACACTAAATCATCGGCAGACTTTTCACAGCCCGTGGGTTTTCAATGCGCAGAGGTCGGGATAAAAGTTAGCGGCTGACCTCCAGAATGTGGCGTTAAATCATCCTAAAGTTTAACGCTTACCCGGAGTTTTATTGTGTGCAGAAGGGAGATGAAATCAAATCTGAGAACTTTCTTGTTGCAGCATCACTGTCTGACAACTTGTTTAATTTTCAGCCACCGGTAACGGTAGAGGGCGTCTCACCGCACCGTCGCTGACCTCGGGTCAGATTCTTACTTAGTGACATCAGCTCGCTCTAGACTGAATCAATACCGCCGACAAAGAAGCTCCAGACTCATCTCCTCCTGACCCTGACTGTGACAAACACACGCAAACACGCACATGAAAGTACTAAAATTCCTTTGGTGACATATCGATCCGTCTCTCTCTGACAGAGTCCTTGGCCCTGGAAGTGGACAGTGTGACAGCCTGGCTGTAAACTTACTGGTTTCTAGTAGAGGACGTGGGCGAGGGAAGGAACACACACACACACACACACACACACACACACACACACACACACACACACACACACACACACACACACACACACACACACACACACACACACACACACACACACACACACACACACACACACACACACACACACACACACACACACACACACACACACACACACACACACACACACACACACAGAGAGATTGGTGTTCATTTGGATGATCAGTCACACTTGAGTTTGTTGAGTTGCAGCTCTGGAGGTGACAGTGTGTCTGCTGACAGGAAGTGCTCTGTTGATGCTGTTAGAAAAAGGTCCTCTCCCACAGCTTCAGGTCTGCCAGGCTGGAGCTGGATGACCTGCGATGTCAGCAACTGACCACAAGATGTCACTGTGGGACATGAGCCACCTTTTTGCCTTTCAACAATGTTAAGTTTCAATGTGTCTGTGCCTTATAGATGAAGTCTTGTGCATTTTTAATTTGTCATTGTCAATGCCTATTTTTGCTATCATCACATATTTCCTTCTTAATATGATTTATTTAGAAGATAAATGAGGACTGCTCTGCTTTCACAGAGCCGTGCAACAACTGCAGCATGATACTTCAGTTTCAGATCTCCTGTTTTGTTTTGTAACTTCAAGAAAAAAGGAGGACCTTATTATTGGTTTGTGCTAATTATGTTTTAAAATCTTTTTTTATTTATTTTTTTTTATCAAAGGGATCCAGTCACTTAGTATCTGTAGGAGCTGATGAGAATGATGATGTCTTCATTATATTAACAACTTGGGGACTATGAGGTCTCAACAGCAGTTATTTATTAATAATTAAGATGTTTTTTTGTTCTTCATTGACTTTAATTACAGTATAATTCTCACAGGTTAAGTCGGGATAAGCCGTCACACAAAAAATAAAATACTACTGAATATCTTCACGCAACCAGAGTCAATCTAGGAAATGTAATAATTGAATCTGCACAAATGAAACAATGTAAAAAATGATTAAGGAGTGGAAATTACTACTAGATCTGAGGGAGCAGCTAATACATTATAGTGGAAACCATGGCAACGTGGTTGTAAGATGCTGGTGACACAACATCTACTGTATATATTACTCCCAAGAGCTGTTTCATTGCAAGGATATGATGGAAATGAAGAATACTTCCAAGTAAATTATTTATTCAGCTAATCAGACCTGTTGCGATTGCTGCATTAAGCAGCTTGCCTTTATAACCTGTGAAAAGGTTGAAAGCATACATCTGCTATACATACAGGACTGTCTCAGAAAATTTGAATATTGTGATAAAGGTCTTTATTTTCTGTAATGCAATTAAAAAAACAAAAATGTCATACATTCTGGATTCATTACACATCAACTGAAATATTGCAAGCCTTTTATTATTTTAATATTGCTGATTATGGCCTACAGCTTAAGAAAACTCAAATATCCTATCTCAAAAAATTTGAATATTTCCTCAGACCAAGTAAAAAAAAAAGATTTATAACAGCAAAACAAAATCAAACATTTGAAAATGTCAATTAATGCACTCAGTACTTGGTTAAGAACCCTTTTGCACGGATTACTGCATCAATGCGGCGCGGCATGGAAGCAATCAGCCTGTGGCATTGCTGAGGTGTTATGGAGGCCCAGGATGCTTCAATAGCGGCCTTTAGCTCATTTGCATTATTGGGTCTGGTGTCTTTCAGCTTCTTCTTCACAATACCCCACAAATTCTCTATGGGGTTCAGGTCAGGGGAGTTGGCAGGCCAATCGAGGACAGTAATGCCATGGTCAGTACACCAGTTACTGGTGGTTTTGGCACTGTGGGCAGGTGCCAGATCATGCTGGAAAATGAAATCATCATCTCCATAGAGCTTTTCAACAGATGGAAGCATGTAGTGCTCTAAAATCTCTTGGTACACAGCTGCATTGACTCTGGACTTGATGAAACACAGTGGACCAACACCAGCAGCTGACATGGCTCCCCAAACCATTGCTGACTGTGGGAACTTCACACTGGATTTCAAGCAACTTGGATTGTGCTCCTCTCCAGCCTTCCTCCAGACTCTAGCGCCTTGACTTCCAAATGAAATACAAAACTTGCTTTCGTCTGAAAACAGGACTCTGGACCACTCTGCAACTGTCCAGTGCTTCTTTTCCATAGCCCAAGTCAGACGCTTCTTCCGTTGTCTTGAGTTCAGGAGTGGCTTGACCATGGGAATACGGCTATTGTAGCCCATTTCACGGACACGTCTGTGAACGGTGGCTTTTGATACCTGGACTCCAGCTTCAGTCCACTGTCTTTGAAGCGCCCCCAAATTCTGGAAGCGGCTCTTCTTCACAATGCTGTTAAGGCTGCGGTCCTCTCTCTTGGTTGTGCAGCGTTTCCTGCCACATTTCCTCCTTCCAACAGACTTTTTGTGAATGTGCTTTGAAACTGCACTCCGTGAACAGCCTGCTCTTTTAGAAATTTCTTTTTGTGTCTTACCCTCCTGATGGAGGGTGTCAATGATGGTCCTCTGGACAGCAGTCAGGTCAGCAGTCTTCCCCATACTTGTGATTTAGTTTACTGAACCAAGCTGAGTGTTTTTAAAGGCTCAGGGAAACCCTTGCAGGTGTTTCGAGTTAATTAGACGATTCAAGTGATTAGTTAAATAGCCTGCTAGTATACTTTTTCATGATATTCTAATATTTTGAGATAGGATATTTGAGTTTTCTTAAGCTGTATGCCATAATCAGCAATATTAAAACGACAAAAGGCTTGCAATATTTCAGTTGATGTGTAATGAATCCAGAATGTATGACATTTTCATGTTTTTAGTTGCATTACAGAAAATAAAGGACTTTAACACAATATTCTAATTTTCTGAGACAGTCCTGTATAGATATATATATATATCTTTTCCAGTCAAGGAAATGTGTCTGGAGCAGAGCTCACCTGTTGTCACCATCAGCTTTCCTCTGTCAAACACCCAGGGCATTTTTTTTATTATTTCTTTTTCAATTATAAAATAATCATCAAATAACCAATAACAGTGAAATCGGTTTCAGGTTGAAACGGTTGGTTACATGAATATAAAACACTTTTAATTCAAAATGAATTCCTCTCATTTGTGGGCAAATCAGCAGTCAAAGTGAGTTCCAACAGAGCAGCTCTTGTGTAATGTGAAATAACAGCCTCAGTGAAAACAGCGAGACTACAAAGTACTAATATATGTTGTGCTATTCACGATCGCACGGCATAAATATTAAAGACAGTCCAACTTGTGGATTCATCTCACACCAGAGTGCTGCTCCTCTTAATTTTTCTGCAGATGAAACATTACCAATTGTGCGTGTGTCATAGTATCATGTAGCCGGATCCTATACACCGTGTTTACATATTAATGAAGCAGATTCTGCTTACAGAAATGTGTCAGGAGGCATTTATTTATGTATGGGAGCTACAGAGGAGTGTATATTTAGACTCTGCGGTATTGATTCTTTTGCAAAATTGCGTCTGATCCCTCCCGGTTTGCTTTGTTTGTGTCAGACTGCTAATGGAGCTGCTGGTCTTCTGTGAATGCATAAAACAATTTAGCCTTGAGAGGTGACCCGCACGCTGCACATGCTTCAGAAGAAGCCCACGTATCAGCAGTTGTAAATCCAATCTGCATTGTTTCAGCTGCTATTATCCAAGTTCTGCAGCCTCCCACTGAACTGATGTAACACCCAATTCCAATAAATCAAACTAAAAGCATTATTTGATAGTGAGACGTGCTTGGCTGCAGAAGTAACTATAATTTATCTTTACCCCCCCCCCCTTTAAATCTCTCACTTGGTTAAGAAAAACTCAATACTCCTTCTGTATGTTGCCAATGTCACACTCCCTCCTCTTTTCCTCTGCTCCTTTGAAGCAACTTCACAGCATCAATATTTAGCCTGACATTGTCAAATCTAAAATAAGGACCGAAGCTGAAGGGAAAGCAACGCTTTGAAGCATGTTTGCCTGCCGACCTGCGTCCAACATGCCCGACTCCCCCCCCCGATGACAATACAGACGTCACACAGTCATGCTAACACACACAGAACACGTAACACACGTTAAGGTTGCTATTCCATGGAGTGGAGAACCGATGGACACCGCAGGGAGGACGCAAACAGGGAGGCTGCTTTCACATGTATGAGGTTTTTATTTGTCTTTGATTTTCTTGAAGACAAGCAATCCAATGCAACACTTACTAAGAGAGGAATCAGCTCGGTCACGACAGCAGGGGGGCGAGCGGTGTCCTGCGAGCCAAAACGTCAGCACATCCACACATCTCCGTCAGAGCTGACTGACTTGGAGTCATCTGCTTTTTCTCCCTACAGATCTGAGGTTTTCTATCACTTTTCAAATGAACTTAATCAAGTTTGACACAATTTGAAAGGACGTCACTCAGGAAAGTTAAGGAAACTTTGCTGATTACCTTTCATTTTTGGACGACTGCATTGCTTTCTGATTCTTTCATACTAGTAATGGTACATCAGTGTCATATTACTTAGGATTCAACTGCAAATAGTTTCCTTCATGTCATTTTTATCAGAATGAACATATAATAAATAAACCATTAAAAAAAACAAAACTGTGCTAAATTAAGAAATTAAAACTTATATAATAATGTAATGGTGTTCTAGAGCATGTAGGCAAAGTTATTTAGAACTCCAGTGAGAAATATGATGAATCTAGAGATTTTGAACTGAAGACGGTGAAATGTGTGTGAGTATGATGCTTTTCAAATATGTTTAAGGTTATTTTATCATGAGTGTATCACATTTGTTGGGCTTCCACCAGGCTGAAGATCTTAAAGGTCCCTGGTTTGATCCTGGTTTTTGACGGCAGTGGGGAAAACAATTGTTTAGCCAGTGGTGGTTCGGAGGTTCGATAAACAGACTGGGATCACAGGTTCACAGATCTGATGATCCCACTGGGATTATTACTGTGGGCCCAAGAGCAAGAACTTTGATTCCCTTCATGAAACTATGGCGGTCCACTGCTCCTACTGTGTAAAGTGAAGGTAAACCTATGATAGAAAGCACTGAATGCAGAGATCTGACTTCCACAGTGGCTCAATACATTTTAGTCTGGTGTACCAGAGGAGCAACTGCAACACTTCTTTTTTCTTAATATGGATTTAATTAATCATCATTTGGTCAAAAATCTGAACCGTGGCAGTCTTTGTAGCCCTTTTAAGAGATTAACGCATACATGATTTGGGTGAACATGCTCTTGAGTGCCTGTATCTAAAGGGAATTAAGTTTAGCGAGGTAACATCAGTGTTAGTCACCAAAGTGATGGTTAAGCCTTGCAAGATAACGATACTGTAAGTCTGTCTTTTTCCCAGTGTGTGAATAGTGAGACGTGCACTCAGAAATGCAGCTAACAACATAGACCAGTGGTTCTCAACCACTTTACAGTGCTTATAGTCAGAGATAATGTTAGTGTCCACCACTATGAACAACCTGAATATAGAAACAGTTTACAGATTAGTTTGTTAAACAAAAGAAAAATATGTT